>NC_062969.1:7743937-7760386 GCF_023119035.1 Salvia hispanica | reverse complement strand
CCCCGCCCGGAACTTCTCGGAGTCACTTCGGCAACAAAAGCACTCCCGAGAAGGTGGAACTCCTTGTACTTCCCCGCCAAGGGGAACTGACTCTCAAGGCTATCCTCCGGGCGTCGTCCTCATTCTGCCCACTACTGAGCGGACGGAGGGCGTTGGCGTACAAATTCGCAAAAAAACGGCCCACCGCGGCCCTGATGCTCTCCCGCCCCTTCCGGACCTCCTCCCAGCTGAAGTCCTTCCCGTCTGCAGGCAGATGCCTCCTATAGGCGAACTACTGATCTTCGCCCACATGTTGGCCGGCCAGTTGGTTGTTCGCACCCGGCGGATCGTCACTACACCTCCAACCACCCCCTGGCCACCCCGGCGTACTCATCCTCCGTCCACTTCCTCTGGCCAGGGGTGTCGTCAACAGCGGGCTGCGATGACTCGCCGACCGCCTTGGCCTTCCCCTCGTCTTCTTCTTCGGCGCGGCCCGCCTCGCTGGAACGGGAGTATCCGGATCATCGAGATCGATCCCCATATCATGATCGAACTGCGTCTCCACTGGGGTCGACGTGTGAGATGAAGCCGTCAAAAAATCAAGCGAGGGACGATATACCGTGTCCCCTCCCGGTGGGATGCTCTTATAATGATTATACTCAACACAACTCATTTAATTATAAATATCACCCATATGTCAATATTGTCAATATTGTCAATACTGAATCCACCAATAAACACTAAAGTCTAAAATTGATCCTTTACAATTGCTTAAAAAAAATTTGATCTTATATATCGAGTGACACTTTTATTCCACCAACATACCCAATCAATTTATAAAATTCATGTCCAACTCATGTGTATAACTGTTTGATGGACGGATGAAGGATTTGTTATTGAATTAATTCGTGCTTTAATCTTTTTTTACTGTATTAATTTCGTCAGTTGATAAGTTTTGTTGCTGGGAAGCTTTTAAAAAGTAGTCAAACGTGTCATTAATTTCTAACTTCATTTCAAAGCTCCATTTAATGCTATTTAGCATTTATTAAATGGCCCTATATCTATAAAAACATCCAAAACTTATAAGTTGCCACTACTGGACATGGAACAGGATGCTGGCGTTGCATGCAGAAACGAACTACCGACTGTGAGTTGTGATACATATTTATTTATGTCAAATATCTATCCTATTGAAATTCCAGGTAAATAGTACTCCTTCCGTCCCAATAAATATGCAACATTTGGTTTTCGGCACAAGATTTTATGCTGGGGTGTTTTGTGAGAATGAAAAGAGAGTAAAGTAAGAGAAGAAAAAGTAGAGAGAGTGTTGTTTGCATTTTAGGAAACGTTTCATTTTTATTGGAACAATCTAAAAAGAAAAACGTTTCATTTCTAATGGGACAGAGGGAGTATATCTCAAGTGACAGAACCTTTCATAGCAAAGCTATTGTGACACAAATAAGTAGTAGTATTCCCCTAGCTTTGAATATCAATTTTACTGAAACTTGGCCCTTCAATCGATGCAGCACTTCTACTTTATTTATTTATGTCTTGTGTTTCTTAAACTTTCTAAAATTGATCCCAAATCCACAAGACCACCGCCATATCTACTTCGAGTTTGATTTTGTTTCGTAGAAAAAGGAAAGATAAATTGGGCCTTTTTCGCTCATTTCCAACTCTATTACTTTTTCAGGAAATACACCAGTAATAAACTGGAAAGATCGCATTAACTTGAGAGCACTTGGTTTTTTGCATAGCAATCAAAGTAAAGAAAACTGGTATCAAAACAGGGATACGATTAAAAACAGCTAAAAGCAAACTAGGAAACTAAAAATTTCCTTAGTTCAAAGCCACGACTATTCAATATTTCAATGTATAGAGAGAGGATAATACCATATCTCAATCAATGGTCCAGTAATACAAAACCCAAATCGACAGAAAAAACTGCAAATGAAAATTTTGAACATTGTTAAACCAAGTTCCAAAAAACCTACACTACTAAGTGCTCAAACATTGCTGCCAGAGCATCTTTGCAACTCTACCTCGTGTTCCCCCTTCGGCCTTCCTCAGTCATCACGCCTTTGAGTCCTGCGGCGAGGAGCAGCAGCAGCACCATCATCATTCTTCTCATCTTTTGTCTCAGAGCTTCCCTGATCATCTGAACTCTCAGCGACATCAGTTTTCTTTGTTTCTGCTACCACGTTAGCCTGAATTTTCCGAACATCAGAAATAATATGTCTAAAATATACAGAGAAGCAGAAATTTAATTTTTTTCCCAAGAGAATATTTATGAACACTCACAGGCTTCTTTCCTCCGAAGATCAGCTTCAACAAAATAGAGAGAATAACAACAATAACGGAGGCAAGGATACCAATTGTGAGATTTGCTTGTTTCTCAGCCTTCTCAAGTAAGTCCTGCAAATAAAATCCGCAAGTATAAGGTTAAGTTTATAAATAAACTAAGGTGGCGTTCGGTTGTCATGACTAATAATCATGAGACTATCCATCTAGGATTAAGTTGTGGGATTATTTTAGTTGGAGGGGGGAGGCTATAACTAATTATCACGAGACTATCCATCTAGGATTAAGTTGAGGAGGTCAATCTTATGAACCAAACATGATACATATTTAATCATGAGATTTAGTTTTGCCAACCGAACACCCCCTAACAAACTTAAATAGTTTCCACTGGCATAGATCACTCACCAAGACCTTAACTTTGTGCTCGCCCAAGAACGGAAGGTCAGCAATCTTGTATAGGTTATCAAACACCTTTTTCTGATCACACAAAGCAGTAAGTGTCAGATTATAGAAATATAAATTTGTGAGAACTTCTCACATATACATGTATGTATATATATTTGATTACCTGGAAGCCCTTAAGGCCATCAGACTCGGTAGATTCCTCCTCCTTTTGTTTCTCCTTCTCTACACTGAATTTTGGCTTCCATGTTGTCTCACGGTATGTCTCTGCCTCTTTCTCACTGGAAGAGATCAAAATGTTGTCAAACAGAATACCATCTTGCATTGTCCAGATCTCAATACCAATAGCAGCAATGGGCTCAAAGTTGGGCTTTTCAAGCTCAAAGTACTCAGGGTTATCAATCTCCTGTGGCTTCCAGATACCCTTGTAGTTGGGGTTGTCAATGAGTGGGGCGTGCCATTTTCCTTTGTAAGCAGGGTTCCTCTTCATTGGTCTCTTCCACTCACCGCATCCAGGAGCTTCTGCACACTTGGGGTTATCAACTTTGGGCGCCTCCCATTCACCATCTTCTTCATCATCCCAATCCTCTGGTTTGGCTGCCTCAGGATCATCAACCTCCTCAGGCTCATCATCCAACCAACCTTCAGGCTTCTCAGCCTCTTCATCCTCAATTTCCAATGGAGCATCCTCATCCCAATCTTCTGGTTTGGTGGCCACTGGGTCGGGGATCTTTGCTCTCTCGTCCCAATCCTCAGGCTTCTTATCATCCGGATCAGGGATAGTCTTGGAAGGGATCAGAGGAGGATCAAAGTCATCACCTGAGAGGAAGTTGCCCTTCTTCTTCTCTTCCCCATCAACCAAGATCCTGACCTCATTATCGGGTGTCAAGATGGCGGTGTAAACATGGGTCAGCTTGTCAGAAGGTACTGATGGTGGAAACTTGAGATGATGCTCAACGAAGTTGCCACTCTTGGGGTTTTTGTGCTTCAGGATGAAGTGAACCTTGTTTGTGGCACCACATCTATCAGGGCCAAACATTATCGTGTACGGAGACTCATTATCAAATCCCTTCGGAACCCATCCTGCATCTTGTGGGCGGAGGTACTTGATATAAGCACCACCACACTCAAGGCCATTCTGGAGGCGAACTTCAAACTGAAGAACAACAGTTTTATCCTTGAGGACAAC
Organism: Salvia hispanica; assembly: GCF_023119035.1. Classification (NCBI taxonomy): domain Eukaryota; kingdom Viridiplantae; phylum Streptophyta; class Magnoliopsida; order Lamiales; family Lamiaceae; genus Salvia; species Salvia hispanica. The sequence continues at coordinate 7,756,515 of NC_062969.1, read as the reverse complement.
AGGGTCATCAAGTGGCTTCACAATGGCATGCTTCCTGGCTTTCTCCCCAACAAGAAGCCCATGATCATCATGTCCCTCGCTCTTCACATGTTTCCAAACACCTGAAATAATAATAAATGAGAAAAAGTAGTACTACATGCTATAAATAGATATATGCTGTACTTACAGAGTAACAATTTCGATAATAAAATGCTATATTTTCACTGGAATTAGTGATACTGTTACGCAAAATTCAGGCTTAAAATGATCGTAACATCATAACTAACAAAAATTTAGTACACGGGTAGGTTTAGACGAGAAAGATCAGGTTGGGGGCAATTCGGGTTAAATCAATTTCCAAATCCAGCACATAGACCTGGAAAATTAGGCTCACTGACTAGAGTCAGCTGTGTAGTGAAACAACCATTTCTGAATATCAATATAGAAGCTAACAGGCATTGAATTTACACGGGTATAATCATGACTGCAAGAATAGATACAGTTACCAATCCGTATATTTAGAGCAAGAAAAACAAATAATGAATCAAAACAGTACTAGCCTATCAGTAACTGAAAAAAATACTCCTATCAAAAGCAAACTCATCGGGGACTGAATAAACAAAAAACCTGTGTAGTCCGGATTCTCAGACGCGATCCACCTCCCCTCAAAATCCTCGTCAAACGACTCGTAGAAAATCTGCAAACACCAACCACACAGCATAAGCACGAACTCAATCATCCATAACAGATCTAAAACAAATAAATTCAAGGTGAACCGAAAGAGCGTCATAAGCACTAAACGACTCCATACCACATCATCGGAAGCGTTGAGCTGAGAAATGAAGCAGGCGGCGGAAAATAGCAACAAACACTGCACTATCCAAATCTTCCGATTCGGATACTCCATTTATAACTCTCGACTCCGGTAAGAATCGAAGGAAATTAACCGCCAGAACAAAAGAGAAGTTGTGGTGCAATCAGAGATATATAGATCTGGGTGGGAGAGAGTGGAACTAGGATTAGTTGTTCAGTATTTGAAGAGCGTGTCAAAGGGGGGTTTATTAATATAGATCTGGCAGAGCAAATGAGGTCGGGTGGCATCCACCAATGATATCAAATGCCACGAGAACTGCACCAATAAGAGAACGCCGCGTGGCGGGAAGTGACGAGCTCCAAGCTTAAGATCCGTATTGGAAGTCATGGCTGATGCGAGTCGATGGCCCGGCTTGCGGGTTGACCCGTTTACCTAGACTGTAAATTAAATTGCCATTTCACTTTAATACCATGCATACAAAATTAACGTGAAAGTTTTATGGCAATGGAATTATGATACTTAAATTTGTGTAAATGTATTATTCTTTGCATATTTGTTACTACATTTCATAGTACCACAATGTGAATTTTAATTAATATATCATTATCTCGGTTTTGATTAATTTGTTAAGAATGAGCATAGACTCAATCTATTTTCGCATATGATCTCTTGCTTTCTAAAAATGTGGATATTAGGATTGTTGAAGCTTTTTTGAATACTTTCGAGGATTTTTGTGCTAGTCCTAAGATGAATGTTGGCAAGACCATATGTTTGTTCTCTGGGAATGTTCTTGGAAAAAATAGACAACGTATAAAAAATGTGTTAGGTGTGCGAGTGGTGAATAATTTAGGCCACTATCTTAGGATCTCATTGCAACAAAGGGTGAGTAAATCTTCTTATGCGTATATTTTGGATAAAATGAAGACAAAGATAGAAGGTTGGAATGCGGCAAACTTTCCTTTGTTGGTCGTGTGATCCTTGCTCAATCATTTTATATATCATGCCATTTGCTCAATCAGTTCTAAATACCATACCACCCTGTGCGATGCAGATGCCCAAATCGCCTGTGAGTACGTTAAGGTTCTTAGAGGGTTCGTGTGCGGAAGCACCTTAGAAAAGAAACGACTGAGTAAGGTGGCTTGGAGCAAAATCAAGAGTTCTAAAAATGATGGTGGTCTAGGATTTCATGACTTGCGCTTGGTCAAATCTGCTTTCGGTATGAAAGCATGTTGGGCAATTTTCAAAAAGTCGAAGTCCTTTTGGAGTAGACTTCTTTGAGCTAAGTATAAGTTTGAGCCTTCATTGTGTTTTAACCTGTGTGCTCCCACAACTAGTATGCCTTTTTGAAGGCTAGTATGCAATTCTTGGGCGATGATGTATAAGGAGATGGTTTGGGCTTTGAGAATGGGCAATAGTGTCCAATTTTAGGAGTTGGATTTTCGAATTTAGATGGACCTTTATTTAAAGTAGCTATAAAATGAATCCTTGATCATCGCCTTTTATAGGACTGTGGATTAATTCACTGATGGGGTGGATTGGGAATGGTCCAAGTTTCAAGGTCGTTTGATAGAGTATGTGATGAATATTATAAAAGCTATTATGCCTCCAAGTGAGGCACAAGGGGATGATATAGTGTATTGGGGGCCTTCGTCCTTAGATAACTTCTTGATTAAATCAACTTACAAGGCTATGGAGGTTGTTTAGAGTGTGCAAAAACCTTTTCTTTGGAGCATAGTGTTGAGCTGGGCTAAGCCACAACGAATAAAGATGTTTATTTGGATACTTCTGAAAAATTGAATATTGACCAATGAAGATACGCCTAGGTTGCGGCTATCGATGACAGATCTTTGAAATATATGTGTCCATGGACATGAGAGTGGTTTACATATGTTAAGGGGTTGTGCGAATGCCATGAATACATGGAATGACATTTTAAGATGAGGAGGGGAGGAGAGGTCTTTTTATATTCATTGAGCCTTGGATGTTAATATGCTTGAATTGATGGGTAGTGGTCTCAGATGGAGTTCAATTTTTGGACTTGGATTTTGGCACATTTGAAAGAAGAGATGTGATTTTACCTTTAAAAGTTATAGGCGGAGCTCAGAAAGTGTTATGACACAGATCATTAACATAACAAAAATGGTGGATGGGGCTCGAATGATAGATGAGAGAGTTCGAGGTTCTATTCGATTGCCTAGATTTATTTGCTAGAAGAGATACTATAAAGCTCAATACTGGGAACTTTAATATAATTTCATATTTTTATATTTTTGAGACAATTGTTTCAGATTAGTAATAATTTTACCATACAAATAATAATAATAATAATAATAATAATAATAATAATAATAATAAATAAATAAATAAATAAATAAATAAATAATCCTATATGTGTATAAAGTATACAATAAATTACAATCAAATCTCTAAATTTGGGAGTAAATCAAATGCACATGTGCATGTTTCTTGATAATACATCTAAAATTAAAATTAAAGCATGTACTAATATTAATGGATGTGTATAACAAAAAGTTATAAAGTGTAGAAGAATATTAAGTAAAATTTAGTAGTAATGTTTGCAATAAATCAATAATTTAGTAATTTCTGATGATTTTGTTGTGATTGTGACGTTAATATATAGGTTTCAATCAACATTAAGAGCAACTCCAAGGGTAGAAGGTAAATATGAAAAGGGTATATCATGTTTGGGTAATGCTATGCAGCCACATTATGGCTAGCCATAATTGGATATTTTGGTCATTATACATAAGAAATAAATAATAAATAAATAAGTCTATTTAATGTTTACGTTGTGTTTACAAAATTGCCCTTCACTAACAGAATTAATACAGTATTAATGGAGTATGAGTTACGGAAACTCACGTCTGGGGAATGGGTCTTAGGAATGGCTGGAGTGGGGAGTTATAAAGTTTAATCTATTACTTAACCTAATTTATTAAGTACTTTTTAGGCACTTCTATTGTACCGTTAAAAATAAAAACAACTTTTAGATTAAGTTAGTAATATTAATGTAATTCCATATTTTATCAGTATCATATATAAATGGAGTATATCTTAATGGATTAATATATTACTGCTAAGTGTTATATAGGTGTTTACGTGTGTACACTTAGTAATTAGTATGAAAATTATGGAGTAGTATAGTATAGTAATATAGTATTATAACATTTTCATATATTTAAATTTTTATTTATATAAATGAATTAGATGTTGCTCTTAAATTCAAGAACAATTGAAATTCAAATTAACATTAAAAATTTACATTTGAATCAATATAAAATCAATATAAACCGAGACCCCAAATGAGTTCAATAATAAGTATGGACTAAGAGAGTACTAGTTACTCCCTCCGTCCCACTTTAGGAGTTCCGGTTTATCATTTTTGGGTGTCCCACTTTAGGAGTCCCAGTTGGAATATTCCATAAATGATATTATGCCCCACATTCCACCAACCTTTTTCCACTTACGTTTTATTATAAAACTAATATAAAAAAGTAGGACTCACATTCCACTATCTTTTTTTACCAACTTTTCTTTACATTTCTTAAAACACGTGCCGAACTCAACTGGGACTCCTAAAGTGGGACGGAGGGAGTACTACTTTATCCGTCTAATGCTACTATCATTTTTTTGGCTCATCCTAAACTACTTGCATTATTTCTATTTAATAAGAGTTAATTAAATATTTTCTTATTAAGTGTCCCTTTACTACACTTAAGTTACTAATTTAATTACACAAATTTATTTTAACGATTTCAATTAATCTTTAACCATAAATTTTATTCCAGTATATTATTTAATAATAATATATTTTCAATATATGCTTTTAATATTGGAACAATCTTTCCTCAAAATATTTTAATTAATTTTATATAAAATAATTATATAGTGTAATGTTTAAATTTATTTATTTATATTATTTATAAGTTATTTAAATATATGTTAAATATAATATAGTTTAAATTATTTCATTTGTAAGTGAATGTAAATACCAATTAGAATTGTAATATCATGAATATATTTATATTCTAATTTAAAAGTAATTATATAATAAAAATTAAATAATAAACGGAAAAAGTAAAACAGAAAAACCGAAAAGAGATATGACATAAAAGAAACGTACACTTACACTATTCATTATTTCCAAGATAAATATTCCCTATTTAATTTTACTCTACCCCCTATTCATGCACAAGGGTAAATTAGTCTTGAAATATTGATACTTTTAAAATGGACTAATTTCAAGTAGATTAGCATTAAATGTACAGATTTTTATTAATATTTTATTTTTATGGCTGGCCACATTATGGCTATTTAGCATCACTCATAATGTTTATACCTTCTCAAAAAGTGCAATATATATTTCTAAAAGTCAATCAACTCCAAGGATAAAAGGTATATAGAAAGATATATCATTAAAAAAAAATAAAATAATAGTACAAACATTAAAAAAACATAAAGTGCAATACCTTCTCAAATACCTTCCCCTTTGGAGAATGATTTTTTATGAAAAGAAGGTAAATATGATGGTTATATGATTTTACCTCTCCATTGATGGAGAGGTAAAGATACCTCTTCAAAATAGAAAAAAAGTATAATACCTTCTCAAATACCTCTCCTCTTGGAGAATGTTTTTTCATAAAGAAAAGATAAATATGGTAGTTATATTAATTTACCTCTCCCTTGGAGATGCTCTAATAAAACCTTCTAATATGATATGAGTTGTTTTGAACGCTACTTTTATACGAATAATGTTGGGGCAGCTTTCCAAAATAATACGAGCATATATATTTTCATTAAGCATCAATAATATGTGGATGATGGTTTCCTTAAAAACAATTTTTTCGATAGAGTGTGTTTTATACGTGAAATTGAAAACGTCCCAATGCAGAAATAAATATGATATTTCTGTTAAAATGACATAATCATTCTGTAGCGTGGAAGAACATATATAACATGATATTCTCATTCATCGAAATTCATTTTTTGAACTAAGAAATATCATAAGCATATACTAAAAGCATAGAATAAACTCATACTACCATTTAATTAATTCCTACAAACTTTATGAGTTTTACCACAAGAAATTAAAATACATCAAAACGACCCATTTGATTTTGTCAAGTGTAACACGTAATTTAATTCCGTACCAACCTTAATTACCTATAAATAATTAAAAGTGATGCCAATTTCACTCAAATAAATTCAATTTTATTTTAGGATCGCAAGACCTAGACTAAACTAACTAGGCAAATGTACTTAATTTATCCTTACTCTTTAGTGAACTAAACAAATAATCTTCCCTCAACCATTTTGATGGGAACCAAATTATGGATGGAGTTGAAGAAGGAAAATAAACCATGGAGACGATAATGAAATGCTCAATGCAGAAATAAATAAGAAAAGATTCAAGTAATCTATAAAAACCTAGCTCTATAAATATATAACAAGCGGAGATTTTGTTAGAAGATTGGCAATTTCTTAGCTCTCAACCCCAACGGCTCCTTATCTCGAAACTCGAGGGGACTAACCTTGAGTGCAAGCGGAGCCGTTAAAGGAGAGAGCTTAGAGAAAGACAATCTTCCTAAGTCGAGCCCACAAGAAAATAGTGCTTTGAGTCGTAATTACGTTGGTAAAGGAAGAAGTGGAACTTGATTGTGATTTGTGTGTGTGCGGTCTATATATAGTACTAAGGTGTGTTATTTTAATAAAATCCCACAAAAGAATTGGCTAAAAGCTAGGAAATGAACGATGCAACCAATAGAAAGTTTGGGGGGATTTCTAATGCAAATCAAGGAAATGGAGAGGAAATTACAATGGAATTTAGCTTAGATTTTGCTTTTCTTAGCCTCCAACCAATACTAAGCATATCAAAGCAAGAAACGCCTCTGTGACGTGGTGCATAGTAATATTACAATAACCGCAATTCGTTTTCATTTAGAAAATTTCCACTATTTTTATTAGATTGTGTTTATTATTATAAATGTTTTACTATATGTTAAAATGAAATGTTTTGTCCTGGAACACCATTCTTCCCAGTTATAGTATTTCCACCTAAATAATTAAATTTTTGATACTTCAACCCAAATATTTCGGACTGCTTTTGATGGAAGTCTAAACAAAACCGTTTCATCATAACAAGTTGTCTACATGTGTGTCAATATCATGGAAATTAGTCAAATATAAATTAAAGAACAAGGAAACCCTACTAAAAAAAACCCAATTCTGTTGTCATGTATCAAGCTCTCTCTCAAAACTGGCGTTACTCGTAGTTGACGGACCTCAAATGATATTTTTAAAATTCACGGACCTAAAATGATAGTTTGACAAAGTTCGTGGACCATGAAAAATGTTCCCTCTAACTTTTTAACATTTGAGGGTATTTGAAAATTATTCATAATAAAAATATTTAAATTATCTCTTAAATCTTTTTGCCCTTTATTATAAGAGAAGGGAAAATGGGGAAGAAAAGAGAAAAAGAAAAGGAAGAAAGGGAAAAACAAATTAAGAGAGAAAAGTTCAATATTTTAATAAAGAAAAAGATGGGTATTTTCGTCAAAAAAGTACTCCCTCCGCCCCACTTAAAATAAAACACTTGAAAATCAGCACGAGATTTTATGTAGTGTTATTTTGTGAGTTAATGAAGAGAGAGTAAAGTAAGAGAGATGAAAAAGTAGAAATAGAGTTATTTCCATTTTAGGAAACGTTTCACTTTTAATGGGACAGCCAAAAAAGGAAAACGTTTCATTTTTAATGGGATAGAAGGAGTATAAAACTGTAAAAAAGTAGCTCAAACAATATTATATTGAAATTAATGGACCTTAAAAGATATCTTCTAACGTTACGTACCAAAATTGATAACATTAGCAAAGTTCACTGATAACATTAGCAAAGTTCACTGACAAAAAAATGTTCCCTCACTAAAATGTTAAGTTCGTTTTGCATTCAATAGCAATTTAACCATATACAAATGTGGCCTTTAGTCACACTCAATTGGGTCATCAAAAAGAAAATATAGGATTATTATGATCGGTAAATATTGAAAATCGTTGAATATTTTGTCAAGCGTGAGCACATATGAATTAATATGTTTATTTTGTCAAGCGAACAAAAGGAGTACATTGAAATTCATGAAGACAATTTTATTCGATGAGTATGTGTATACGAGTATACGACTATTATGACACTACAGATATATCAGATATACTAAGTTAGGGTTATTATCACTCACATGATAATAATAGTTATTTTTTCGAAAATAGACTACGGGAACACTATCATCTTTTTGCAGAAAATAGACCTCACAATCTATACTATCAATTAATATTCATATGGGGTATTATCTTATTTTAAACTTAATTCATTACCAGTATGTGTACCCCTATACACGAGCTAGAACATCTATAATTTATTTAATACAAGAGAAGCTAGCCCATACATTAGGTCCACAAAATTAATGATGCAACTTAATTAGATATTAATCGCAAGCTCATGGTATAGCTTCATAACCTTCTGAGTTTCCAATTCTACCCTTCCACGCGACAACGACTACAATGCCAACTAGTCCCAAAAGCGCAACTGGCCAAACAAATTCGGGCACCATCGTAAACTTAGACGCCTGTAAGTTGTACCCAAATTCAAAAATAAATCATACATCTATGAAATTTTAATAGTAATAGTAATAGTAATTTTTTTGGTGTTGGGATGGCATGTAGAAAAACTCACCAAAGTTGGAAGAGGCTTAGGATAAGAGTGAGCAAGTAAGAGGTAAAACAAGGCCATGACTCCGGTATGGCTTTCAACGCTGCTATAGTTTGATACAAGAGTGAGTGTCTCTCCCGCCAAAATCTTGACTGGTGCAGCCGGGTAACACGTGGACATCCCCACAACAAAACCAGCCTCGTTTCCAGCTTCATTCCCTTCCCCGTATATTGGCTTCGATGAGCATATGGTTCTTCCTCCCTGTTTCAAATACACATGTCAAATGGACTAATCATTATGCAACTGTTGGATTCAAACCATCACACATCGGAGAATTAGAAAAAGTTACCTGGCCATATAGTGTGGTGCCAACACCCCCGGCATGTTGGTGTCCAACCCCATACACCACTTCTCCATCAACCGGAAAACTAAAACTCACACTTTTGGTATCAACGCAGCTATCTTTCTCAACTCCAGCACCACAAGATTCAACTCCATATTCAACCTAGACAAGAACTCATCAATCTAATTAGAATAACATCCTAATTTCTAACGCAAATCAAGTTTGTGAAGTTGAACATCAATTACCTTACAATGGTGAGTAGCTCTGATTCCTTTGGATTGATCAGCCTTTGTCCAAACATCAGTGACGTCGAGAATATAAATATCAACGGGTATAATTGAAGATGAATCCCACTCCACATATTTCACAATATACCTCAAATAAATTCTCTTATTTTCGCCACGAAATCCTTGTTTGAGTCTGCATCTACCATCATCAGGACAACAGTGTAATCCACCTCCGGCTTCAGAAAAACCGTAAAGATCACACCTGCACTCCGTGCATCCCATTTTATCATCTGCGCCTCGCGTGTCAATGGCGTGCACATTCAGCACCCACCCTTCCTCATGCCCTATACAAAATGGTACATATATATTTATTAATCTTGAAATTTTTATACTAGAAAATTAAGTTAATTTATCTATTTTCATTCTCACTCTCTCTCCAAAAAAAATTGTTTATTTTTATCATTTTAGTATGTTCCACAAAATCAGTTTACTTTCTATTTTTAGAAATATTTTCATTACACAGTGAACTACTAATAAGTTGGATCCAGGATTATCAGTTTCACATTAAAATTCATGTCATCCGAAAATAATCTATTGACGAAGAGAGTATTATTAGTTAAGTACCTTCCGGGATAGTGGCCGGATCTCCGACTTGAATTGCGTAGGGGTGAGGAATATAAGTTGATGTTCTCCGCGTTTCTGCTCCCACACCAAAATACTGCGTCAATCTATTCCCACAAATCCCACTGTTTCTGACGATGCTCAGATCATCAACTCCGCTACTGTTTTTCCGAGCAAAGTATCGGTTGAGAACCCAGTGATGGAGATAAACTTCATGGAGAGGCACCGGATTCCCTCTCTCATCGACTAACTCCGCACTGAAGCTCTTCAGCCCAATGTGTCCACGTGGGAATTCGACGTTGAAGTAGTCCTTGTTCGAGACTAATCCAGGCTCCATCACCATCTCCGGGGACCGGAAAACCTCAGTTTTCACGACGTTTGTAGCAGCCGTGGTGGGAGTGGTTTGAGGATGAATGACTAGGAATAGGATTGTTACCATGATTATTGCAAGGTTTGCAGCCATTTTTGGTGTTGGGAGGATCAAGAAGAGTGTTTGGATTTGTATTGTAAAAACTAAATAGTAGTAAAACAATGCTCTTTTCGACGATTAGGTTATTAATGGACATACACATATAATCTAAGTTGGTACAAGTATATTTTATAACATGATATTGACGCAAATCACAAGACTTTTGTGGCATGTTCCAGGATATGGATACAAACAATGTTTAAAATAATTGAAATAAAAGAGAGAGAAGAGTATAATACTATTATAGAGTAGTATAGTTGTATTTGTATACGAAACTAAACATGATGGGTCAATCAATATATTAAAAAAAAAAAAAGAGTAACCCAAAAGACATATAGCCAAATAGGAAAAGTCTAGAGGGTTGAAATGGACAAAATTATACAGGCGATTGAAAGTAAAGGATTTGTCCATTGCAAGTGATACATAGGCATTTAATTGTTGATATATTAGTAGTAATATATTAGACGCATAAAAGTGGGTCGTCATGTGTGTATCAGTATATGCCATGTATTTATCAGCATTCAATTTAAATTTACTACTACTACTACACTACTATATTACCTCAAAATACGTAAAACTAACGTATTCAATAATATGTTATTGTTAGAAGCTAAATGCATCCCCATACCTCTTCTTTTGCATTTTCTTTAATACAACAAAGTATGAATGACCATGAACCATACAAAGGCATTATATGGGGGACAATGATGATTTTTCTGATAGTAATGTTATGCGTGAATTCGGCATAAAGTTTATAGATTTGGGTTCAGCAAATTATTTGAGACATGTTATGTGAAATGTCTATCGTAAAATGATTCTATGTAGTGGAATCTTTTATAAGAGAGAGTATATTTATTTGCCAAAAAGTAATGTTTCAAATATGGAATTTTTGTCTAAATACCACATAAAACTTATCTATTGTGATATAAAACGATATAATGTCAAAAACACGCCGTTGCCGGGGATCGAACCCGGGTCACCCGGGTGACAGGCGGGAATACTTACCACTATACTACAACGACTTAGTTGTTAGTTGTGAAGTGAATTAGAATTAGTTAATAGGCGCTCCTAGGACTAATACATGTTTTGGTTGAGGAAGAATATAAACATTAATATGGATAGATAAGACCGTATATTTATGATAAATGCAAGTTTATAATTAGGAAATTTTTTGTTAGGCTTGATTCCTTCATGGGCTTCTAGTTGGAGTTTATGGCATTGTTTTGCCTAGTTTGTTCTGGTTTGTTCTTGGGCGATGCATTTTCTGATTTGCAGTTTTTCTCAATGTATTGGTTTAAAATGCATGGAGGTAAGAAATATGATTATTGACACTTGTTAATTTTCACTCTAGGTTTGCTCGAGGATCATAGAGCAACCAGCTAGCTAAGATACAAGTGTAATAGCTTTGCAACACATTTTTGGTGTTGTTATTCATCCACTTCCGAATTCTCTCGTCTATGCTAAATGCGATCGGTATAGTGTTTGTAGTTAACTATTAACTGGGTTGCTTAGCCTTGTTTTACAGTTTTGAAGTTTCATTGCATTCGAAGAAGTGAAAATTGATTAGTGGTTGTAACACTGCTCATATAGCATATAACAAATCCAATAAAACTCCCCCCACGGTGTAATCTTATAGATTGAATTCTCATAATAAATTAAAGGTTTGTTGGCAAGACCACATGTTTGTTCTCTAGGAATGTTTCTTGAAAAAAATAGACAACGTAGAAAAGATGTGTTAGGTGTGCGAGTGGTGAATAATTTAGGCCACTATCTTGGGATCTCATTGCATCAAAGGTTGAGTAAATCTTCTTATACTTATATTTTGGATAAAATGAAGATGAAGATATAAGGTTGGAACGCGGACAAATTTTCCTTTGTTGGTCATGTGATGCTTGCTCAATCAATTTTAAATATCATGCCACTTGCTCAATCAGTTTTAAATATCATGCCACTTGCTCAATCAGTTTTAAATACCATGACACTATGCGATGCAGAGTTTCAAATTGCCTTTGAGTACATATACTGAGATGGAGAAGGTTGTTAGAGGGTTCGTGTGGGAAAGCACCTTAGAAAAGAAACGATTGAGTAAGGTGGTGATAAGTCGTATTCTAAGCCTTGGTTACTGGTCAGTATGTCATGAAATACATGTATTATCTGCAAAACAGTTGCTTAAGTGTGCAGGATTGAAGGATCCAAGTCAGTAGGTGACGATTCGTGTGACGCAAGTGAAAAGGGCACTAGAAGGGTGCGATACTGACCATAATGCATGCTAGAGAAAAGGCTCGAGATGGAGAAGGAGGATAGCTGGGATGATTATTCTACAAGGGCAAAAAGGTCAAAATGCGGGAGAAGTCTACCCTAAAAGCAAGGGCAAGCCTCCCTATAAAAGAAGCCATTTTGGAG
>NC_062969.1:7704491-7743837 GCF_023119035.1 Salvia hispanica | reverse complement strand
GTATTGTATTTGAATCATTTATTGCGTATTGATTTTCTGGTTTATTTTTTTTATTTTACTATTGTGATGAAATATTATTATTATTTGACAAGTGAATGTCAACTAATAAATGTTATTATTATGGAGGGTAATTTGATCATTTAATAAATGTTAGGAACGAAATAATCATTAAAAAGAAGAGAAAATGCATAAAAAATTGAAAACCCCTTATTCTGAAAAATTCGCACGCCTCAGACTCATATTTCGAAAGGTCAGCGAAATTAATCCCTCATTTCGAAAGGTCAGCGAAATTAATCCCTTTTTCCGAATTCTCTCTGTTTGTGTAACATGGTGTATTATATTACCCATGATCATGTTAGAATATTTAATAAAAACCTACAATCTTGCTTCTAGAATTCGTAAATTGTCATAATATGTAACTCGCATACAAGAGATGTTAGCAAAGAACTATGAGAAAGATAGATACCTGATGAATTCCCTTATGGGATACAGATTGACACCAATATCAACAATACAAGACATAGTAATGGTATCAGATGAAGACAAGTGAGCATATCGTCTTAGACAATTCTCCATATCATTTGCAACAGCTTTTGCAAGAGAATAGCTCAAAATAAATCCAGCCCCACCCAAACCTTGGTTAAAGGAGAACCAATAATTGGTGTTGATAAATTCTGAGTTCCTCCCAAGATAATAGTACTTCCGATGGTCAAATCCACCGAGAACATCGATCATGTTCTCCACGAAGAAAATAGAGTCATCTTCCCCCATCACGACCCACCTAAGGTTCGTGTCGCGCATCTCCCTCACCACCTCCATGATCCCGTGGACCATGCGGATCATTATTGGGGCTCGTGCATTGGTCTCTTGCAAGAACTTCGTTAGGTCATCCGAGACCCTAAAAGGGGGCGAGGCGTCAGACCAAGGCATGAGATCTTCAGTTGGGGCCTCGTCCAAGTACAAAACTCCACGTGTCACATTAGGCCTCCACCACGACTCTATATGTGTTTCCTATCATGCCACTCCTTCTCGGACCCCAGAAGTCCGAAAATGACGTGGTTGAAACTTGTCTGGGGCTCTACCACGGGCATAAATAATTTGGATTTGTTGTAATCATTGGGAAGGGAAACAAAGATAAAACATGTAAAAAAGCCAAAAATTAAAAGTATGCTTACAGTTCTTGCACCTAAGTTCAAAACTGATAATGGGAAAGCCATTGATTTCAAATACGACATTGCGATGTAGTTCAGTCCCATTTAAAGAATTACTAGTACTAGTTTTCCACACACAGACCTTTAATTTTATTCATATTTTTCTAATCTATGCCATGTAAATAATACTCCCTCCGTCCCCCATTAGGAGTCACACTTTGACCGGACATGGATTTTAAGAAATGTAAAGAAAAGTTGATTGAAAAAGTTAGTGGAATGTGGGACCTATTTTTTTATATTGGTTTTATAATAAAATGTGAGTGAATTGAGTTAGTGGAATGTGAGACCTACTTACTATTTATGGTAAAAATGAAGTGTGACTCTTAATTGGGGACGGACCGAAATGGAAAAGTGTGACTCTTAATCGGGGACGGAGGGAGTATCATATATGGGTTTAACACAATTAAGTACAGAAAAATTACTGACAAATCTATAAATTTGGTAATAAATAAATGCACATGTGCATGTTTCTGATAACATATCTAAAATGAAAATTGAAGTAATTAATGTTCATAACAAAAAAAGTTATTAAGTATAGAAGAATAAGTATATTAGTAAAATTTTGTAACTTTTGAAATAAATCAATATCAAATTTTATGTTTCATACCTTTCACATTTCATATATATACATTAATGATATATCATAGATCAATTTAGAAAATATCATCACACAGTTTAATGCTATAAGATACATGTTAAGAATGGCTGATCCACACATCCTCAAGAAAAGGGTTTCGAGAGAAAGCTAAGTGCCGTTGAGAGACTAGCCGTTAGGTTGTTGAGAGAATCGGTTATTCCGTTCATTGAGCTCGAGTGAGTTGTGTATAAATGATGAAGTTAGTAGCAGTTACTTCTGATTCTGTTTTTTCTCTCAATTCAAAAATAAAGGAAATACAATCTACTTTGTTTTGTTCCAGATCTTGAGTTCTTCGATTCATTGCTATTGTGTGTTCTTTGATTCTCAATTGATAGATTCTTCAATTGGCACCGTCTGTGGGAAAGGCATCCGTCGATTGAGATTGTTTCAGAAATCTTGAAGGCATGGCATCGAAGTCTGAGGCAGAAAAGTTCACTGGCACCAATGATTACGGGCTTTGGAAGATGAAGGTTCGCGCCGTCTTGATTCAGCAAGGATTGGGCGCTGCTTTGAAGGCGGCGGATCCTGCGGAGAAGGGGAAGGAAGTTGTCCTCGATGAAAAGGCACAGGCAAAGCTCGATGAGATTATTCAAAAGGCTCATAGCGTTGTCATTCTTTGCCTCGGCGATAAAATCTTGAGAGAAGTACAGAAAGAGGAGACTGCTGCCGGTGTTCTTGCTAAGCTCGATCAACTATATATGGCTAAATCCCTAGCCAATCGACTCTACATGAAGCAAAGGTTGTATTCGTATAGGTTTATGAAAGAAAAACCTATAAGCGAGCAAATTGAAGAGTTCAACAAGGCTTGCGATGATCTGGAGGGGATCGATGCTCCTCTTGCAGATGAGGACAAGGCGATTATGCTATTAAATGCCTTGCCCAAGAGTTTCGACCACATGAGAGATGCGATTATGTTTGGTAGGGATAGGAAGATTACTTTGTCTGAGGTTCAAGCAGCCTTGAGGTCAAAAGAGTTGCGGCAAGGGAATTCAAAACTGAATGAAGGCCATCCTGAAAGTTTGAGCATCAAGAATTTCAGGAATAAGAAATTCAAGAAGAAACTCTCTGATATAAAATCTGAGGGGAAAGAAGCAAATGAATCACGTTCTTGCCACTGGTGCAAGAAGCCAGGGCACCTTAAAAGAGATTGCTATGCCTGGAAAAGAAAGCAATGAAGTGAGGCTGGTTCACACAGTAATGCCATCAGCAATGAGGATGAAGAAATTCCAGAAAGTTTGAATGTGATGGATAAAGATGGTCAGGATATATGGATCATGGATTCTGGATGTTATTTCCACATGTGTCCCCATAGGGAGTGGTTTGAGGAACTAAGAGAGACTATATGATCAGTTTTGCTAGGCAATAATCAAACGTGCAAGATTAGAGGAATTGGGAGTGTGAGACTCAAGATGCATGATGGCACTCTGAAATTGCTTACTGATGTGAGATGGGTTCCTGATGTGAAAAGGAATCTGGTATCCCTTGGTACTCTTGAGCTGAAGGGATTCTCTTTCTCTTCGAAAGATGGGAGAGTGGAGGTCAGAAAAGAAGGCCAAGTAAAAATGGTGGCTGAAAGAAGATATAGTCTCTATTATCTAAAGGCAAACGTCTTGGTGGGGGAGGCTAATCTTGTAGCAGCACCAGGGCTCAACCTCTGGCATTTGAGGTTGGGACATCCTGCAGTTGGGAGCATTAAAGAATTGGTCAAAAAGGGCAGAATTCAATGTGATGATGATCAGAACATGCAGCCTTGTGAAAATTGTCTGCTAGGAAAAGCTAAGAAGCTGCCATTCCCAGCAGGTAAGCATAACTCTGAATCACCTTTAGATTATGCACACCCTGATCTCTGGGGCCTGCTCCATTAAAAAGCCTAGGTGGAGGCTGGTATTACATGTCCATTGTAGACGATTATTCTAGGAAGTCATGGATCTACATTTTGAAGGAAAAATCTGGTGCATTAAAATGGTTCAAGATATGGTGTGGTGAAGTAGAACTTGAGAAGGGGTGTTCTCTCAAGGTTCTAAGAACTGATAATGGATTAGAGTTTGTTTCAAGGGAGTTTGATGATTTTTGTAGTTCAAAGGGGATGAAAAGGCACAAGACTGTCCCAGCCAACCCCCAACAAAATGGGGTGGCTGAGAGGTTAAATAGGACTCTGATGGAAAGAGTCAGATGTATGTTGTTGCATGCTGGAGTTGGTAAGAATTTTTTGGGGAGAAGCTGTGGCTACAACAGCTTATTTGCTCAATAATCTTCTGCCATCAAAGGAGATGTACCAGATGAGAGATGGTATGGGGGCAAGTCTGATTACACTAGGCTAAGGCCTTTTGGTTGTAGAGCTTTTGCACACTTGAAGCAAGGAAAACTGAATCCAAGAGCATTGAAATGTATCATGATTGGGTATCCAAAAGGTGTAAAGGGCTATAGGCTTTGGTGTACAGAAGCTGACAATAGGAAGGTGATAATCAGTAGAGATGTTGTTTTCATGGAGAACCAAATGCCTTTCCTGAGTCAGGAATCTAGCAGCTCTGCGAATGATGAGAATGGCAATACTCAGTTTGAGGTGGAGCTTGGGTTTGAGCATGAAAAGGCTGATGTAGAGATCCAAGAGGTTGCTCAAGAAAGTACTCTGGCAGTGACAGAAGCTGATGTTGATCAGCATGATGAACTTGCTAACTATCAGTTGGCAAGGGATAGGAAGAGAAGAACAAATATAAAGCCTCCATCTAAGTTCAATGACTGTGAAATGCTATTCTATGCATTGAGTATAGCATAGCAGTTGGAACATTCTGAACCAAGCACATATGCTGAAGCAGTTAATGGCCCTGAGAGCAAGCAATGGATCTTGGCAATGAAGGAGGAAATAGAAAGTCTGATCAGGAATAAAATATGGATTTTGGTTGATAAAGTGGAGTTCCGGAGAGTTATTTCTTGTAAATGGGTTTTCAAGAAAAAGATAGAATCAACAGAGCCAGGTGGAGTGAGATTCAAGGCAAGATTGGTGGCTCGTGGATTCAATCAAGAGGAAGGCATTGACTTTAATGAGGTTTTCTCTCCGGTGGTAAAGCACATTTCTATTAGAGTATTGCTTGCAGTTGTAGCACGGAGGAACTGGGATCTGCAGCAGCTCGATGTAAAAACAACCTTTCTAAATGGGGACTTAGAGGAGACCATCTTCATGTCTTAGCCACAAGGTTTTGAAGTTCCTGGATTAGAACAGAAGGTATGCTTGTTGAAGAAAAGCATATATGGCCTCAAACAAAGTAGCAGGCAATGGTACAGAAAATTTGGAGAAAGCATGGCCAAACATGGCTTCATTAGATCAAAATTTGACAGTTGTGTATTCATCAGAGGAAAGGGCTGTGTATTCATCAGAGGAAAGGGGACTGATTCAGCCGTGTATCTTCTTCTTTATGTTGACGATATGTTGTTAGCTGGTCCAAATTCATAAGAAATCAGAAAGGTGAAAGAGCTACTAAAATCAGATTTGAAATGAAGGATCTTGGGGGCTGCTAGGAGGATTTTAGGAATGGATATAGTGAGGGACAGATCACAGAAGAAGCTATGGTTATTTTAGACTGATTATGTGAAAAGAGTGCTGAAAAGATTTAATATGTTCAACATGAGACCAGCTGCAACACCTTTGGCTAAGCATTTCAAGCTGAGCAATGATCAAAAGCCAAAATTAGAAGATGAGAAGACAGAAATGAGTATGATCCCTTATTCGAATGTGGTTGGAAGTATTGTGTATCTGATGATTTGCACGAGGCCTGACATAGCTCATGCCATCAGTACAACGAGCAAATATATGGCTAATTTCGGAAGAGAACATTGGAGTGCTTTGAAATGGATTGTGAGGTATTTGGGTGGAGCCAGCAGCCTGGGGATTTTGTTCACAGATGCAGATGAACAAGAGGGAAGTCCTATAGTTGGTTATTGTGATTCGGACTATGCAACAAGCATCGATACTAGGAGGTCACAAACAGGTTACATTTTTACCTTGTTTGGATCTGCAGTATGCTGGAAATCTGGATTGCAGAATGTGGTAGCTTTGTCCACGACTGAAGCGGAATACATGGCGCTCACTTCCGCAGTTAAAGAGAGTTCATGGTTGCGTGGAATAGCTGCTGATTTTGATGTGAAACAGAGTTCTGTCACTGTGTTTTGTGACAATAATGGTGCAATTTGCCTTGCGAAGCATGAAATGTTTCACGAGAGGACGGAGCACATTGATGTGCGAATGCATTTCATACGGGAGAAGATCGAAGAAGGAAGTGTGAGGGTGGAGAAGATAAACACGGCACACAATCCAGCGGACATGCTGACAAAGGCGCTAGATAGAGAAAAATTTGTTTACTGTCTTGAGTTGGTAAACATGTGTGATGTAAATGATGATGGAGCTCGATCATCCAAGGTGGAGATTGTTAAGGATGGCTGATCCGCACATCCTCAAGAAAGGGGTTTCGAGAGAAAGCTAAGTGCCGTTGAGAGACTAGCCGTTAGGTTGTTGAGAGAATCGGTTATTCCGTTCATTGAGCTCGAGTGAACTGTGTATAAATGATGAAGTTAGTAGCAGTTACTTCTGATTCTATTTTTTCTCTCAATTCAAAAATAAAGGAAATGCAATCTACTTTTTCTCGTTCCAGATCTTGAGTTCTTCGATTCATTGCTATTGTGTGTTCTTTGATTCTCAATCGATAGATTCTTCAATACACATAATATACGGTAAAACATTTATGATAGTATATCATCATAGTCCATCCGTTCCAATTATCAACTATCTTACGTAATTCTATTTATCAATCATAAGTGAACTATCCTATGAAAGGTTAATACTTGAGATCTCATGTTAAGCAAAACTTTGGCAAGAACTGTATGAAAGGGAGAGATACCAGATGAATTACCTTATGGGGTGAGAGACACCAATATCAGCAATACTAGACATACTAATGGTATCAGCTGAAGACAACTGAGCATATCGTCTACAAGAAAATTCTCCACATCACTTGCAAGAGCTTTTGAAACAGGATAGCTCAAAATAAATCCAGCCCCGCCAAGACCTTGGTTAAAGGAGAACCAATAATTGGTCATGAAAAATTCTGAGTTCCCCCCAATATAATACTCCCTCCGTTCCATAGTAATGGAGACAAAACTTTTCGGCACGGAGATTAAGAAAAATTGTGTTAGGTGAGCTAAGTAAAGAGAGAATAAAGTGAAAAATGAAAAAGGTAGAGAGATGAAGATAGAAAAAAGTAAGAGAGAGTAAATTAGGTGTGGAAAAATGTGTTGACTTTACTAAAAAGGGAAATGACTCTATTACTATGGAACAGACGGAAATGGAAAAATGTCCCTATTACTATGGAACGGAGGGAGTAGTACTTCCGATGGTCAAATCCACCAAGAACATCGATCATGTTCTCCACGAAGAAAATAGAGTCGTCGTTCCTGATGCACTTTTTATTAGCACTAAAAATACCTGCAAGTATACAAGGTAGATCTAGTATAGCTAAAGGTCAGTACTGGGTTGTCGATCACGGGGAATAATATCACCGACTGACTATCTACTACTAAGCTTCTTTTACTATTTGGAGAAACAATGATTTTTATAAAAACTTTTGAAAACAAGAATACGAAAAGCAGTAAAAAGCTAATTGCAACAAAAACTAGAGGTAAGATATATGAGATAAGAGAATTCCAGGAATGCGCGTTCACAGTTATGGTTATACAAATTCCAACTACAATACCCAACACAGTTTATACTTTGATAGAACGAGTCACACTAGTTATGCCCATGCGGTACAAGCGTAGACTACTAACACTAGGGTTGTCAATTCTAGACTACTCTCAATTAACAGGTGTCGTTTTAAGGGAAGCTAATTGTAGTGTCTATTAAGTGGATCTAACTCGCCAACCTCCTCTCACGATTATGTAGCAAGTTATATTAAATCTTCATCGAATGTGTCACTCAAGCATGAAGTATTACGGAACAACTTAAGGAAGAAACGAAGTAAAAACAAAACGGATATTAAATAGAAAAAGGAATTGTATAACCAAAGTCGTTACTAACACATCCCCAGAATCCTATGAATTTAGTTAAACATGATAGAATAATCTAAAAACATAGTTTGAAGGGAAAGCAAAGTGAACATAAGAACTAAAGCGATAAAATCCAAAGGTAGAATCCTCGTAGCCTTGATCTTCACTTGAATCCGTCTTCAACCTCTTGCACAGCGAAGAACTCTCAAATATTATACTCTAAAATTATGAGGCAACAAGTGTGTAAATTAAGATATGAGTATGTGTTGAATAAAGAGGTTTGAGGGGGTATATATAGGGGATAATTCGAGTTTTATGGATATAAGGAAAAGGTTGGCTAATTTTGGTAAAATCTGGAGAAAATCTAGGTCAAATCGTACGCAGCATTTTCGCAGCGGACCGCTGCGCCTTGGCCAGCGATCGCTGTGCGTTGTCCGTAGCTTCTGCCCATTTGTGTAGCGATCGCTGCATGTGTTGTAGCGGTCACTGCGCACTTCCCAGCGGTTGCTGGGCGTCTTCAGATTTGTAGCACAACCTTTTCCGGAGCGGGCCGCTATGGGTGTAGCGTTCGCTTTGGTCCAGCGGTCGCTGCGCCTAGTGCAGTGGGCCGCTGGACGGCTTGAACGCTCCAGACTTCCATCTTCGACTTTTTCATATCTTTTTGGCTCAAATATGCACAATTCTCACAAAACATGTCAAAATACCAAAATAGATAAAATATGCAAAATATGGACATGAATTGCGATTTAGACATTGGAAACAAACCAAATAAGGGCCTTAGAACAATGCAAAATCCGAGCGTATCAACTCCCCCAAACTTACATTTTTGTTTGTCCTCGAACAAAATAATAAAGACACAAATATAGACGCATGGAATGCACAAGGACTAGATGTCATAATTGCCTCAAAAGATGAAAGAATAGATTAAGCATGTATTAATGCAATCAAATCAAGCAAGACTTATTAGTGCACTTTCATTACTAACTCGTGGAACACCTTGAATTTAAGCACTCACATGTGGTAAACTTCCAAAGATGGGAAGTGTTCTTTCTCTCACTCTCAAAGTGTATATGAGTTAAGTGTATAAACACTCAAGTCATGCATCATGCAAAGTTTACCATAGGCTTGGTCAAAGTCTAATCCCTCCTCTACTAGATGTGATTAAGCATCAAAAGTTCGAAAGATCTTTCTTTTTGGTTGTAATGTAGGCTCTTTGGTAGGTGAGGAATATATGGCTAAAAAGTGACTAAACATAAAAAATATCCCAAGTAGAGTAAAATTGACTCCACCTTTCTAAATCCCAAGAAACTTTTAACACTTAATTTTTCTCCTTCAACTCACTCTCCAATCCTTAAATTTTTTTTTCTTTTTCACAACCTTTCACAATTTTTTTTTTCTTTCTTTCTTTTTCTATGCACATCCTTTCTAGAGCAAGCATATATTTTGAAATTTTCTATTTCTCAACTTGTACTTTCTCAACATTTAAGCATACTACTTTTTTCAACTTTCCTCCTTATCTCTCCAATTCCTTTACAAAAGATATAGAAACTATACTAACCCAAGAAATTGTCCCCATTTAATTTGGCTTCCAAAGAGAAGGCTTAAAGGCTCAAAATTGGCTACAAAGGGAAAATTAAAATTTTTGAGAGGGTCGAAAATTATAGGTATAAAAGTAGGCTAGAAAAGATGGTCTAACATCTTCCCTTATCAACTTAAACACTATGTAGACTTAGGCAAGACTAGGAGCAAGTTCTAGAAACATATACACGAATGCAGATAAATCACACAAGAAAGAATTTAGGCTCAAATCTCACAAGGTATAAGCATGACCCAAGGCAAACAAGCAATTCACTAATTATGCACCTTTTCACCAAACCATCAAATCAAGACGTCAAGCCATACTTAAACATGGATGAAATGTAATATCATTGGCAACTCGGTCTAATGTGTGTCCCTAAGCATGCGTATTTATAAGTTCTTCATGTAATGCTCATGACATATTTTTCACAAGGATTCATCTTCGGGTTTTATTTTAAAAACAACAACAAAAACAAAAGCAAAATCCCTAAACTCACGGTCCACCACTTCATCCCCCCAAACTTATTTACAACAAAGTGTAAAATAAGTTTGTAGAGTCGGTAGGGACGTGAGTAAACTAGAAAGCAAATAAAGATATCTTGAACTTTTCTCGTGGGGTTCGGACGGGGCGAAAATCCAAAGAATTCGAAAAATCACGCTGGAAACCGTAATTGGGCAGCGGTCATTGTGGACGAGTCAGATCCTTCCAGTGCGTGGCCAGCGGACCGCTATGGCATGCGCAGTGGTCGCTGGCGAGAGTCCAGATTCATGCGAAAAATTTCAAGGCTTTTAAAAATGAAAATTCAAAGCAAAAATAACCAAAAACTTAACCAAAAACTGTCATAACATAAAAATCAAATTGTTTTAAACAAAAAGTGATGATACTGACGGGGTCTCTGGTCGGTTTTCGTATGTAATTTGGAGTGTATCCAACTGATCAGGAAGAGATTCCCGACCCAGCTGAGTCGTTGGTACAACAACCGGGACCTGGCTTCAAACAATTTTCCTCAACCCACTTCTACTGATTAGTATGGTGGAGGTAAGGGTCGAATCCCACAAGGATGGACACGTTTGGATAACTGCGGTGACTTTCCTGGGTGTTTTTGGTTAGCTACCACACTTGGGTTGAGATTTTACCTAGGCAAGAAATAAAGGAGGTGCTCTACTGACTAGTGGGTGTGAAAATAACAGGCATGTGGTGGTGTTCATGGAAATAGGGGACAAGGTGTCTCAGAGGCATATGAAAAGTAGACAGTTACTAAAAGAGGAAATTTAGACTACAAGGCATATCTGGTGGCTGGGTGGCTCTCTGACAATGTCTGGACAAGTACAACCGAAAAGTAGGGAACAAAAGCAAAAGTAACTTAAAAGTAAAGTGGTCCAAACTAAAGTTGATTTTGACGTTTTCTTCTTCACCAAGCATTAACAAAAATCAGATGAACACAAACACCATAACTAAACTTCAGGATTCATAACCTCAAACTCAAGATCCATTGATTAAAATGCTCAAACTTAAAATAAACGGTGAAACTGCAATTTTACTTCTACTGACTAACATGCAAGGCGGTGATCACAGCGCAGAACATAAACTCATGCACGAAAAATTGACTAAAACATAACTACAACTTCAGATCGACAACTCCAGGTAAGAAAACACTTAGAAATTAAAAGCAACAACTAGATCTAATTTTCCTAGGCAGAATGTAGCAAACTCGAACCAAAGCGACATACGAAATATAAACTTCATAATTGAAGTGTTGGAACTTCACAAAGTGCTTCAAAAGGCAACAACGATGAGTGTTTGCAATAAAACCAATGACGAAAACAAGTAAAGATTAAACTAGAAAGCAAAATAACGATTGTTTGGCCACTTCGGGCGATGATACTGCTATACTACTACGGCAACTTGCTGGAACGGTGGATCGATGACTTCTCCGGCAGATTTTTAGACGTCAAGTGACCATAGCTGTGGCGAGGAACGAGAGGTTGGACAATGCTGAAGGAAATGATCTTCTAGAGAGAATTCTAACTAAGTGTGGTGGTTGGATTTTCTCGAACTCTAAGGGACCAACTCTAAAGGCGAACTCCTTTCTCTCTCTCCAAGTGGCTTCTTTTATAGGGAGGCTTGCCCTTGCTTTTAGGGTAGACTTCCTTCAAGTTTTGACTTTTCTGCCCTTGTTAATGATCATCCCAGCTATCCTTCCTCTCCATCTCGAGCCTTTTCTCTGGCATGCATCCTGGTCAGTATTGCACCCTTCTAGCGCCCTTTTCACTTGCGTCACCTGAATCGTCTCCTACTGACTTGGATCCTTTAATCCTGCACACTTGAGCAACTATTGTGCAGATAATACATGCATTTCACGACATACTGACCAGTAACCAAGTCTTAGAATACGGCTTATCAGATACAAATGTTCATTTTAAGTCATGAGCTTGATTTCATCATTCTTGAGGAGGAGGGAAACGGGCACTGAAGTCCTCAAAGGCGCCAATGAGATAGGTGATTTCCTCCCTCATGGTTTGTCGCTCCTCTTAGGCCTTGTTAATGATCACCCCAGCTATCCTTCCTCTCCATCTCGAGCCTTTTCTCTGGCATGCATCCTGGTCAGTATTGCACCCTTCTAGCGCCCTTTTCACTTGCGTCACCTGAATCGTCTCCTACTGACTTGGATCCTTTAATCCTGCACACTTGAACAACTATTGTGCAGATAATACATGCATTTCACGACATACTGACCAGTAACCAAGTCTTAGAATACGGCTTATCAGATACAAATGTTCATTTTAAGTCATGAGCTTGATTTCATCATTCTTGAGGAGGAGGGAAACGGGCACTGAAGTCCTCAAAGGCGCCAATGAGATAGGTGATTTCCTCCCTCATGGTTTGTCGCTCCTCTTAGGCCTCCGCGGCCATCTGTCGAAGCTCAGAAAGTTTTTGTCGTTGATGGACGTCTTCAAGCCTCTGAGCCTCCCAAAAGTTCATCTCTGCCGCCCGCCAATCGCCTTGAGCTTCCCAACCTTGTTGGTTGAAGTTGTTGATCTGATGCAGCTCCGCCCAACGAGTGTCCCATGTGTTGGACATGTTTTGCAAGTAGGAATACATATCTCCTAGTTGGGCGGAGGTATCAGCTTGGAACTCCTCGTGAGGATCCGGTCGGCCTCGGCAGCGGTTCCTCCTATTGCGGCGACGATGGTCCTCGACTTCTTTCTCCTCTTCTTCTTCTTCTCGCTGCGGCGGCACCCCACTTCCTTGAGCATAAGAATGCTCTCCACCTTCCACATATTTGTCAATGGCAGCGAAGTTGGGATCAACTTCTTGTTCGAAGTTGGGGACGCGCAGCGGCATGTTCCGTCTCCTTAACTCCCCTTGGATGGGGTTGGCTTCAATCGCACTCCAGTGGGCGGTTGTGTCAAGCCTCTAGTTGGCCTTGTTGTCCCACGTATCGACCTTAGTCAATTGCAAAAGCGGAACATGAAAGTGATCTCACTCCGTCTGTAGGAAAAACGCTTGGCCGCTCAAATCTGTCTTCAAGAGGCCCACCGCGAATAGGACCTCATAGGTGATAAACATCTCACCCATGTCCGGAGTGAAGTCCATCGTTGGAATGCCAACATATTCGGCAATCGCTGTGACCAAACCCCCACACCAAATAGTGCTCTCGTCCTTTTTGGAGATGCGGTCGACCTAGATGGTGAAGAGGATTCTAAAGTTGATCCCCTTCTTGTTGAGCAAACTTCAGATCACGTCCATCTCGGTTTGGGAGACACTCCCACCGTCTGTTCGAGCAAACATCAGCTGCGTCATAGCCCGGTGGAGATATCGAAAGACGAGGTTGCGGATGGAGGAAGACTTGGCGTAATCCGGCATGAAGTCCTCCCCTTCGACGGTCATAGCCCTCCACATGTCGGAGAACTCATACTCCACTTCCTCGTCGGGGTTGGGGTTGTAACACTGAAACACCTCGCACAAATCCTCAATGGTGAAGGTGTGGTTATGGTTGCCGAGGCGGAAATCGATGGACTCGGGGATGCGGGTGCAGCGGTCCTTGTTCACCTTGAGTGTGCTAAGAAACTCGAGAGTGAGTCTCCGATAGGATGACCACTTCCCTCGAAACATGTGGCCGAAGCCATTCCCCTCGCTGACGTTGCACAACGCCCAAAAATCCTCAATTATCTCCAAAGTGGCGAGGAGGAGCTCGTACGGATACCGCGATGGCATAGTGTCTCTCGCAAAGACCTTCTTCCACATTGTTTTGTGAGCATCTAACGGAAGGCTAATGCCATAGCTCTTTGCGTTCTCTGGCTTGCCTCTTCTTGTCATTGTCCTACAAAGAAGGATTTTCTCCCAAACTTGCAATCAACCAATCAACAATCCAAGAATAAACCATGTTGTGCAAGTTTGTACCTAACATGTGTTCTAAAGTGTATCATGTAGACATGTAGAGCAATATCAACACAAAAGAACACCAATAATCCACCCCCCAACGTGAATTAATCCCCCATGCAGAGATGTATAACATAATCAACACAATCCAAAAGTATTTTTTTGGATTTTGCCCCGAAGGTGTGGGCGTTCGCTCGAGGTGTGGGCGGAGTCGAGCGAGATCCATGGGGCGAGGGTGGGGCGCCTGGGGCGAGTGGGGGCGAGCGAATCGAGTTGGGGCGATGGAAATTTGAGGATTTTTTTTTTTTTTTTTCAAATTGGAGGAAGATGATACAGCTTTTACAGCTTTTTAGTGACAGCTTCTACAGCTTTTTACTTTTTTTACTCTACTTTTTACTTTATTATTAAAATATTATAGTATAAACTTTTAAAATCTTTACTTTCAATACTTCTAACAGATAGTACTACTCCATATTATATTATAGTAATCTATTTATTCTCTAACATGGAAATGAACTATAATTTATAAGTATTATATATATGATTAAATTTTTTCAAATTATTTATTTAAATAATTGAAAATCAAATTTATTTACATAATAATATGCATTATATTTACTTATTTGAGAAAATTTATGCATGTCAATTTATTTAACTACAAAAGTATATGATTTATGCATATTTTATTCAATTAAGTATACTTTGTGCATATAAATGAGGATCGAGAATAAATTTAGACTTAAGTTGTAACTAAACATAATAGTGCGCCCCGATTCGTGGGTCGCTCGCCCCGCGCCCCGGATTTCCCCCTCATCGACCCGGAGCGCCCAATGACCCTAACAACACTGGTATCGGCCAACCTTATCGTGCAGTCCGCAGTCATAAGGGGTTCGATGTTGAGCTTTTCGTAGTACTTGAGTGGCATGATGTTGATGCTAGCTCCTAGATCGCAGAGTGTTTTGTCCACCTTTCCTTGGCCGATTGAACACCTGATGATGAAGTGGTCGGGATCCCTCTGCTTTATTGCCTTCTCTCGTTGAATGATCCCACTGCAATGGAGAGGTAGCTTAAGATCTGCCTTAGTAGGCTTCTTCTTTCGCATCACGGCCTCCCTAAGTAGTTTTGTATACCTAGGTATTTCCAGCAATGATTCAACAAGAAGAATATTAATATGCACTTTGAAGAACATATTCAAGAAGTGCTCAAATTGCTCTTCAAGTTTAAACGTCCTCATTGGCTGAAAAGGGAGTACAATCTCATTGTGCCGCACGAGAACATCTTTTGTCGCGGGTGCTTCTGCCGGCTCAATAGCGGCCGGCTGTGAGGCTTGCAGCGTTCCGCTGGGCGTCAGGCAGACTCCAGTTTGCGCCCCAGAGCTGCTTTCTGCCCCTGTTTTATGCTTCACAACCCACTTTGTGTTGATGTCAGCCACTCGTGCTGCTGACTTCTTGTGCTCATCTATCTTTTGTTGGACTTGGTCCATCTGAGTTTTGATTGAGGTGACGGTAGTTGAGATCGTGTTTATTACAGCCTCGAGGTTGTTCAACCTTGCTTCCACGACTCTAATCTTGGTGTCGTTGGTCCTTCTATCTTGGACTAGAACTTCATGGATTCTCATGATCCCTGCCTCGTATCTCTCCTCCTTTTTTGCGGGCTCAACCATTCCACCTTTACTCACATTAAATCCTGCAGGGGGTTGCAAGAAATTGTTGTTAAGAGTATGAAAGGTTGGGATGAGGACGGTTCCCATTATAATTATTGTAATTACCGCCCCCCTGGTTAGAGCGATAATTATTGTTGTTGAAAGATCTATTGGAGCCGCCTCCTTGTTGCACATAGTTGACATCCTCGGTAGGAGTGGCTTCAGCGTTGGGTTTGGTGACTGCAATAACGGAATTCGGTGGGACCGGATCTTCTCTCCTTGATGTGTCCATCTGATTCACCCTAACCTTTAGCTCTGCTAACTCCTTCGCAAAGGAGCTCTCCTCGTCTGCCTCTATTGCTGCAACCCTCCTGGTTTGATGCCTCTCCTTCGACCACCCTCGACTATTGGTGGCAAATTCCTCTATCATAGCCATAGCCTCTGCTCCGCTCTTCCTTAGGAATCCTCCGTTGGCCCCTGAATCCAACATAGCACAAATTTGCTCATTGAAGCTATTATATAAATGCCTACCTGAGGGTCCACGGTGAAACCATGGTTGGGGCACTTATGGAGGAGTCCTTTGAAACGAGCAACGGCCTCATAAAGGGGCTCGTTTGTACGCTGAACGAATTGGAAGATTTCACTCTTCAGCTTCAGTATGGTGCCCGACGGATAGTATTTGTCGAGGAATGCTGCCACTATGTCCTTCCACGTGGATACTTGCTCTGTAGGTAGACACTCAAACCACTCCTTAACAGATTATGTAAGGGAAAAGGGAAAGAGTCGTACCCTAATGGCGTCGTCGTCGACACCATTTAACTTCAGCGTGTTGGCAATTTCCATGAACCTCAAGAGGTGACGGTTTGCATCTTTCATGGCCCTACCTGAAAAAGGATGTTGCTCAACCCTTTGAATAAGGGGTATGCGCAGTTCAAAATTGTTAGCGTCGACACGAGGGCCCTTTGGAAACGTAAGAACGTTCTCGTGGTTGAACATATGCATAACAGGGACCAACTCCCAACTCCATGTTTTTCTTCTACTGCGCCTCTTTGGCGAGCTTCTCATCCATCAGGAGCTTCACTTGAGCCTGTAACATCTCCAGCTCAGTTCTATTGTCCTCGTCCGCCATTGCTAGTCGTTCACTTCTTATTCTCCTACGTGTCCTTTCAAGTTCGAGATCGAGCGGCTGTAAGTTGTCCTTCTCAGAGCACTTTCGCATAAACTACCTGAAAGAGACATAAACAAAAAAAATAAAACTAAAAATTAAAAACTGAAAGCAAGAAAATCCAAAGTAGCAAAATCGTCCGTTGGAAGATATCAATGACAAAGTGATGTTACTACCCGACAACGGCGCCGAAAACTTGATGCACTTTTTATTAGCACTAAAAATACCTGCAAATATACAGGGTAGATCTAGTATAGCTAAAGGTCAGTACCCAGGTTGTCGATCACGGGGAATAATATCACCGACTGACTATCTTCTACTAAGATTCTTTTACTATTTGGAGAAACAATGATTTTTATGAAAACTTTTGAAAACAAGAATACGGAAAGCAGTAAAAAGCTAATTGCAACAAAAACTAGAGGTAAGATATATGAGATAAGAGAATTCCAGGGATGCGCGTTCACAGTTATGGTTATACAAATTCCAACTACAATACACTAACACAGTATATACTTCGATAGAACGAGTCACACTAGTTATGCCCATGCGGAACAAGCGTAGATTACTTACACTAGGGTTGTCAGAATCAAAGAACCCTTGAAACCGTCGGTCGTTGGACACACAATCTTATCTGCCCTTTCAAAACCCTCAACCCACAATACTAAAGGCTAGTATAAGTGTTATGAAAAATAGGGCAATTGTGAATCGAGAAACAAAAAGAACGTAAATAGACACAAAATTTACGTGGTTCACCAACGTTGTGTTGGCTACGTCCACGGGGAAAACGGAGAACAAATTGTATTGTGACTGCAGTTTTCAGATACAGATCATGTGCTCTACTCCCATATATATAGGCACACATTAGACAGACTGGGCCTAGGAAACATAATCCTATCCCAATTAGGAAACCTAATCCTATACAAATTCAAGGCATACTAACAAATCTCCACCTTGACTTGAATTCTCCCTTGCAGACGCATCATCATAACACCAGACGAACAAACTTCTCCATTCTTGCCTCAGATTTGCCCTCCACGGGCAACTAACAGCTCATGACATTAAGCAAGTCCAAACAATGTTGGAACTTGCTCTGCGGGACTGACTTGGTGAACATATCAGCAGGATTATCAGCAGTACCTACTTTCTTCACCTCAATTCTCTTCTCATCTCTTAGAAAATAATACCTCACATCAATATGCTTAGTCCTTTCATGATGGACTTGATCCTTGGCTAAACAAATAGCGCTTTGACTGTGACAGAACACAACAGCTTGATCTTGATG
This sequence comes from Salvia hispanica, assembly GCF_023119035.1. NCBI lineage: Eukaryota > Viridiplantae > Streptophyta > Magnoliopsida > Lamiales > Lamiaceae > Salvia > Salvia hispanica. The sequence goes on along the minus strand of NC_062969.1, from coordinate 7,725,902 downwards.
TAAACCAAGATCACCAACTAACCCTTGCAACCATGTTCTCTCTTTAGCAGCTTCTGTCAACGTCATATCATCTGCTTCAGTAGTAGACAAAGTAACTGCAGCCTGCAAAGTTGATTTCCAACTAACAACAGAACCACTAAGAGTGAAAACATAACCGGTCATAGATCTTCTACTATCCACATCTCTAGTGTAGTCAGAATCAGAATAACCAGTCACTAAACAGTGATTATCACCTCCATAAATGAGACTAACATCAGACGTACCTCTCAAGTAACGAAAAATCCTCTTCACAGTCTGCTAGTGCTCCTTTCTAGGATTTTCCATGAACCTGCTAACAACGCTGACAGCATGCGCTATATCTGGCCTAGTACAAACCATGGCGTACATCAAACTCCCTACTGCATTAGAGTACGGGACTCGAGACATGTACTCCTCCTCAACTTTGGATTTCGGTGCAAGATCAAATGACAAATGAATGTTTATGGCACTTGGAGTATCAATAGCCTTAGATGCAGATATGTCAAATCTTGACAAAATCTTCTCAATGTAGCTCTTCTGTGACAGAGAAAGCTTTTTCTTTTCTCTATCTCTAGAAATCTCCATGCCTAGAATTTTCTTCGCAACACCCAAATCCTTCATTTCAAACTCAGCACTAAGTCGAGCTTTCAACTTCTGTACTTCAGACTTCGACTTCGCAGCTATGAGCATATCATCCATATATAGAACAAAATAGACCATAGAACCATCGTCAACTTTGTTTTGATAGACACAACAATCATAAGGACTCCTGCTGAATCCCAGCTTGATCATGTAATTGTCAAACCTCTTATACCACTGCCTCGGAGACTGCTTTAGTCCATACAAGGACTTCTTCAACTTGCACACATAATCCTCCTTGCCCGGAACCACAAATTTCTCTGGCTGAGTCATGTAGATATCCTCCTCAAGCAATCCGTGTAGGAAAGCCGTCTTCACATCTAGTTGTTCAAGCTCCAACTCATAATGTGCAACTATCGCAAGTAACACTCTGATGGAAGTGTGTCTCATTATAGTCAACCCCCTCCTTTTGCGTGAACCCTCTTGCAACTAGACGAGCCTTGTATGTAATGCCCTCATCTGATGTAGTGCATTCCTTCTCCTTGCCCGGAACCACAAATTTCTCTGGCTGAGTCATGTAGATATCCTCCTCAAGCAATCCGTGTAGGAAAGCCGTCTTCACATCTAGTTGTTCAAGCTCCAAATCATAATGTGCAACTATCGCAAGTAACACTCTGATGGAAGTGTGTCTCATTATAGTCAACCCCCTCCTTTTGCGTGAACCCTCTTGCAACTAGACGAGCCTTGTATCTAATGCCCTCATCTGGTGTAGTGCCTTCCTTCTTCTTGAAAATCCATTTGCAAGTGACAATCTTTCTCCCCTTAGGCCGTGGAACCAATTCCCAAGTCAGGTTCTTCAAAAGTGATTCTATCTCTTCTTGCATTGCAACGAGCCACTTGGCACGCTCACTGCCTGAAATAGCTTCCTTTTAGGTAGGTGTTTCATCTGCCGAAGGCTCATCTTCGACCTCATTGGCTACCTGCAATGCATATGACATCATATCCTCAAAACCATACCTCAACGGAGGCTTCACATTTGTCCTCCTAGCTCTGTCAATAGCAATGCTTCTCTGACGAGCTTGTGGATGAACATCCGAACTAGAAGTATCGGCGGCTTCAGCAGTAGTGTGTTGATCTTCTCCACCTTGGAGTTGTGATTCACTCACATCGTGAGTGACTTGCAGCTCCACCTGTTCATCAACACCATCCAAATCCTCTGTAGCAATAGACTTCACAGTAGAGTTAAGCATAGAATTTTCATCAAATACCATATTCCGACTGAGAATAATTATACCCTCTGAAGATAACCAAATTTTGTACCCCTTAACTCCATCTCCATAACCAACAAATACCCCCTTCTTAGCTCTTGGCTCCAATTTACCTTCACTCACATGATAGTAAACAGTTGTCCCAAAAACTCTCAACATAGAGTAATCTCCAGGTGAATCAGACCATACCTCGTACGGTATCTTGCAGTCAATGCCAGTGTGAGGTCCACGGTTGATCAGATAACAAGCCGTGTTTACTGCCTCTGCCCAAAACTTCCTAATCAAATCGGCTTGGAAGAGCATGCATCTTGCTCTCTCCAACAACGTCTGATTCATGCGTTCTGCCACACCATTCTGTTGTGGTGTATGTCTAACGATGTGATGGCGAACGATCCCTTCACTCCTACAAAACTCATCGAACTCAGACGAACAAAATTCCAGACCGTTATCTGTTCTCAATCGCTTGATCTTCTTCCTAGTCTGGTTTTCAATTAGAGTCTTCCACTCTTTGAACTTCTTGAATGCCTCACCTTTATGCTTCATCATAAACACCCAAGTCATTCTCGAGTAGTCATCAATCATCGACACAAAATACTTGTGTCCTCCAATAGACTCAACACGTGAGGGACCCCAACAATCCATATAAATGTAGTCAAGTGTCCTCTTCGTTCGATGAACACCCTTCTTTGGAAACTTGCTACGATGAAGCTTCCCCAATACACAGTGTTCGCAGAAATCAAGTTTCTGCACCTTATGGCCCGAAAGAAAATCACGATTCGACATGATTCTCATGCCACGTTATCCCATATGACCGAGCCTCATATGCCACAGCTTGGTCATATCCTTGGTTGCAACCTCGGATGATGCAATATTAGCAGAATTTGCCACGATGGAACCTCTCAAAACATACAAGGTACCTCGTTTCAAAGCTGTCAGAACCACCTTCGAACCTTTCAAAATACGCATTACTCCACCTTCACCTTTGAAACTAAACCACTTACTATCAAATGTACTCAGGGATATCAGATTCTTCGTCATCTGTGGAACATGCCTAACATCGTTCAAGGTGCAGAAGACCCCATCATGAGTCCTAATCCTGATTGAGCCGATGCCAACCACCTTGCAGACAGCACTGTTGGTCATGGTAACGTTGCCTCCATCTATCTGCTCATAAGTGTTGAAATACTCCCTGTGAGGACAGAGATGATATGACGCTCCAGAATCCAAAATCCACACATCATTACAGTGTGGCTGTTCATCCGCAACCAAGGCCAATTCTTCTTCCGAATTTGTGTCATCGGCTTCTGCCACAGTCGCAGAACCGTTAGCATCTTCCTTCTTGCCCAATTTCTTCTTTATCCTTGGACAATCAGTCTTCCAATGCCCTGGTTCTTTACAATATCTGCAGATGTCATCTGTCTTAGGGCCTTTAGGACCTTTTGAACCTTTTGAGTTCTGCTTCTTTTGTCTGAATTTCTTCTGTCCTTTACCCGTAACAGATAATCCCGATGGCAGATCTTTTGTGGCTGAACTCGTTGCCTGTTGACGATCCTCTCTGATGTGGAGAGCAGATCGAACATCCTCCAACGAAAGAGTTTCCTTGCCAGTCATAAAAGACTCAACAAAATTTTCGTAAGATTCAGGCAGAGACAAAAGCAAAATTAAAGCAGCATCCATGTCTTCTACTTTAACTTCAACATTACGCAAATCTAGCAAAATTTTATTCAAATTTTCCAGATGATCCCGAAGGGGCGTACCTTCCTGCATGCGTAACCGAAACAAACGTTGCTTCAAGAGCAACTTGTTGGTTAGAGACTTCGTCATGTATAGACTCTCCAACTTCGCCCAAAGAGCAGCAGCCGTCTCCTGATCCGCAACTTCGATGATAACATCGTCAGACAGGCTCAATATGATGGTCGAGTGGGCCTTTTCGTCTAGGGTTGTCCACTCCTTATCATCCTTCGTAGCCTTCTTTGTTTTGAGCGGCTCCCACAAACCCTGTTGCATCAGCAGAGATCGCATCTTGATCTGCCATAAACCAAAACTATTTCTCCCGGTGAATTTGTCAACCTTCACGTTCAGAGCAGACATCTCGATTAACCAGACAAAACCCTTGCAGCGGAATTCAAAACCCTAGTTCGAAAACCAAGGCTCTAGATACCAGTTTGTTACGACAAACAGGGCAATTGTGAATCGAGAAACAAAAAGAACGTAAATAGACATAGAATTTACGTGGTTCACCAACGTTGTGTTGGCTACGTCCACGGGCAAAAACGGAGAACAAATTGTATTATGACTGCAGTTTTCAGATACAGATCATGTGCTCTACTCCTAGGGGTGTCGAAACGGGTACCCGCACCCGATTTTGGCCAAAATTGTTGTCCCGATCTCGTCCCGCATTATGTCGGGTATTACCCGATACCCGAGTCGGGTATCCCGCACCCGACCCGACCCGAATTTATTATTATTATTATTATATTTTTTGTAAATCTTTTTTTATTATTTGAATTATCCCCAACTTGTTGATCGTTATCCGTAATAATGTTAGTATTTTGATGCATCCTAAAAAAACATAAAAGACTTCATAAATCATTAGACATTTTAATTAGTAGTATTCCATATGATATGCTCTGTATATATAATGCAGTGTAGCATATGCTGCTTTATACATAATGCATATGCTATATAGGAGTATATATTAGTAATAGAATACATATGCTATTAATAAATATATATGTGCTACTGTAGATATAATGCATGTGTGTGTAGCATATGCTACTGTATCCATTAGTAATTAAATACATATGCTTATGTATAATATAATACTATTGGTATAAGTATGCTTTAAAACATACTTTATTTTTAATAGAGGAAAAAAGACAAAAAAAATTATATATTGAAATCCGAGTCAATGAACGGGATAATTTAAAAATAAAAAACTACAAATACTAAACATAAATCGGGTAAATTTCGGGATTATCGGGTATCTCGAGCGGGTATCGGGTATACCCGATACCCGCAAAACCAAAAATATGATTACCCGATCCCGACCCGTTACCCGTTTCCCTCGGGTATCGGGTATCGGGTATCGGGTCGGATGTGCGGGTACCCAATACCCGCTACCCGTTTCGACACCCCTATCTACTCCCATATATATAGGCACACATTAGACAGACTGGGCCTAGGAAACATAATCTTATCCCAATTAGGAAACCTAATCATATACAAATTCAAGGCATACTAACAATAAAGAAGTAGGGATCGAATCAGAGATGGAAGCATAAGAAAGCATTCAAAAGACTTTGGACAAGGGTTTTGGCTGCTGCCACGCAACATTGGGTTGAGAACTTAACAGCTATACCTAGGAAACCATGATGAAAGCATGCATGACGGAAACAAAGATGCAATCAGAACAACACTCCAGCAACGAAAATTTACCAGACCTAGTGAATTACTTTTCCTAAAATACCTAGACAGATGAAGAACAGATCGTGGGAACCATTTCCTAAAATAGCAAGGTACGAATGAAAAGCTGCAATTAACTAACTAAGGATTTAACTAACAACTAGCTTCATCTTCACCAACGATTCACGATCACAAAATGCAGAAAACACAGTAAACAATAAATCAAAACAAAGCATGTCAAATTAAACTATCAGATTATGATTAACTAAGGAAATAAAACAGATCTACTACTACTAGACGAGGCAAATAAGAAAACACAAACTAAACTTTGAAACCATGCAGGAATCTAACAGATCTAAACATTGGACGCTTCATCCACTCCGGATCCAAGCCACCCACAACAAACCATAACAATTCCCATCTCCGATTTCACCGATCTAACCAAAATCAACAGATCAACTACAATTCAAATACCTGCAAGTATACATGGTAGATCTAGTATAGCTAAAGGTCAGTACCCGGATTGTCGATCACGGGAAATAATATCACCGACTGGCTACCTTCTACTAAGCTTCTTTTACTATTTGGAGAAACAATGATTTTTATGAAAACTTTTGAAAACAAGAATACGGAAAGCAGTAAAAAGCTAATTGCAACAAAAACTAGAGGTAAGATATATGAGAAGAGAAATCCAGGGATGCACGTTCACAGTTATGGTTATACAAATTCCAACTACAATACCCTAACACAGTTTATACTTCGATAGAACGAGTCACACTAGTTATGCCCATGCGCGTAGATTACTAAAACTAGGGTTGACAATCCTAGATTAGTAACTCCTAAAAGCTCCAAAGACCCTTGAAAAGTCCTCACTCTCAATTAACAGTGTCGTTTTAAGGGAAGCTAATTGTAGTGTCTATTAAGTGGATCTAACTCGCCAACCTCCTCTCACGATTATGTAGCAAGTTATATTAAATCTTCATCGAATGTGTCACTCTAGCATGAAGTATTACGGAGCGGGCCGCTATGGGTGTAGCGGTCGCTATGGTCCAGCGGTTGTTACGCCTGGTGCTGCAGGCCGCTGGACGGCTTGAACGCTCCAGACTTCCATCTTCGAGCGTATCATTATTTTGGGCTCGTGCATTGGTCTCTTGCAAGAACTTCATTAGGTCGCCCGAGACCCTAAAACAGGTCGAGGCGTCGGACCAAGGCATGAGCCTGTCGGGGCCTCGTCCAAGTACAAAAATCCACATGTCACATTAGGCCTCCACCACGACTCTATATAGTGTTTCCTACCATATTGTTCCTTCTCGGACCCTAGAAGTCCGAAAATGACGTGGTTGAAATTTGTTTGGGGCTCTAATATGTATAAAGGCCAAAAATGAAGAGGAGTTTGCACACATTTGTTGCACCTATGTTCAAAACATATAATGGGAAAACCATTGATTTCAAATGCGACACTTAGATATAGTACATCCCATTTAAATACTTCATCTGTTCGCCATTACATGTTTCATTTTTCCTTTTTCGTCCGTCCGCCAATAAATATCCCATTTCATTTTTACTATATTTAGTAGGTGAACCCTAAATTCTACTCCTTCCGTCCCATAAAAGTTGAGTCGTATTCCTTTTTAGTCCGTCCCAACAAAGTTGAGTCATTTCCTTTTTTAACAAAAGACAAAACATCCAATCACTCTTACTTTATTCCTTCATTTACTTTACTCTCTCTTATCTTTCCTACTTTTTTCATCTCTCCTATTTATTTAATATAAATTCTTAATCTCCGTGCCCAAAAGTTTTGTCTCAACTTTTATGAGACGGAGGGAGTACTAACTCATTCCACTCACATATTATAATTATACCAATATATAAAAGTGAGGATCACATTCCACTAACTTTTTATACCACTTTATTTACAAAGTCAAAGAAATTTCTTAAAACTTGTGCTAGTCAGATATGGGACATTTCGTCATGGACGAAGGGATTGTACTGCTAGTTTTTCACTAAGAGACCATTTATTTTATTCATGTTGTTCCAATTTTGAGACAATTATTTCAGATGAGGAAGAATTTTACCATCAAATAATAATAATAATAATAATAATATTTATAATTATTATTATTATTATTATTATTATTATTATTATTATTATTAAGTATAGAAGAAATTACTATCAAATCTCATAAATTTGGGAATAAATCCAATGCACATGTGGATGTTTCTTATAATACATCTAAAATTAAAATATGTACAATATCAATTGACGTATGATGCATTTTTTTATTAGCACTAAAAATACCTGCAAGTATATAGGGTAGATCTAGTTTAGCTAAAGGTCAATACTGGGATATAGAACATTGGGAATATAATTGCAACTAGTTATTATGTACTAAGCGTCAAAAACTATCTAGAGAAACAAGATAATTTTGGATTTTTGAAAGTAAAAACAATTAAAAGCAAGTAAACTACTAAATGCAAATAAATCACGGAGATAAAAGTATAGAGATAAGGGAATTCCAAGGATGTGCGTTCACAGTTATGGTTATACAAATTTCAACTACAATACCCTAGCACAGTTAATACTTTAATAGGAAGAGTCACCTAGTTTATGCTTATGCGATGCAAACGTTGGTTACTAACATTAGGGTTGTCAATCCTAAATATGTAACTCCCAAAAGCTCCTAAAACCCTTAAAAAGTCATCACTCTCAATTAATAGTGTCGTTTTAAGGGAAGTTAATTGTAATGTCTACTAAGTGAACCTAACTCGCTAGAATTCTCTCACAATCATGAAGCAAGTAATATTAGATCAGCACAGAATGTGTCACTCAAATGTGAATCGTCAAGATTAACTTAGGAAAGAAACAGAGTAAAAACATAACGGATATCAAATAGAAAAAAGAATTGTATAACCAAAGTCGTTACTAACACATCCATAGAATCCTATTAATTTAGTTACACATGATGTAATAATCTAAACACATAGATTGAAGGGAAAACAATTGGAACATTAAACTAAAGCTAATAAAATCCGTAGGTTGAATCCTTGTAGTTTTGATGCTCTTAAATCCGTCTTCAACTCCTTGCACAATGAAATACTCTATCTTTTAATCTCTGGAAAATTTGATGCAAAAAGAGGATCTAGAATTAGGGTTGGAGGAGGAGCTTTGAAGGCCCCCTTTGGGGGGCTATGGAAGGGTGAATTCTATGAATTAGGTTATGGGGTATATATAGGCTTGAGAAGGATTAAATTTGGTAAAAAGTCTCCTCCAAGCAATAGTAAAGATGGAATTTTCGTTCCCCATAGTAGAAGGAAAAGATTTGGCTTCACAAGGTAATGTCTTCATTCCTCCTTTAAATTTCCGCCTAAACTGTATTTGACAGCTTTGCGTGACTTTTTTAGAACGGTCATAACTTTATCCACAGAACTCCGATTGAGATGATCTTAGTACCAACGCGAAGTGCTTTCAAAGACGAAGAGAATGACATGTAGAAGGCCCTGATCGGACTTCAGGATCGCCGGAAAATTGAGTTTGAACACAGCTGTCGTGCACCGTATTTTTGTGGCGGTCGCCGGACATTAATCAGAAGCTTCTGACTCTTTTGTGGCGGTCTCCACGCATTTCCCGGCGGTCGATGGGCTACGGCGGTCGCCGGACGCCACCTGAAGCTCCAGATTTCCTACTTCACGTGTTGGCTCCCTTTTTAGGCTCAAATATACACATTTCTCACAAAACACGTCAAAATACCAAAATAGATCAAATATGCAAATAATGGACATGTAATGCAACTTTGACATGAAAAACGGACCAAATAATGGCCTTAAAACAGTGCAAAATCCGAGCGTATCAATGTACATGACAAAATGTTACGTATAAAATAAAATATTAGTAAAATTTAATACAATAAATCAATATCAAAATTATGTTGTCATAAATTTCTTATTCGATACATATACATTTATAGTACTATCATAGATCAAATTAAAAAAATCATCACAAATTTTTATATAAGAGATGCCATACTATACTTTATTATGAATCAAATTAGTACAGTAATTGTTAACACAAGAGCAACACTGGGACAATCATGGGTGACAGGTTGAGATGGCTTCAAGAATGGTAAAGACAGTCATGCTACTAGCGACCGATAATTATTTTTGACTCGACGAATAATACATTTTTTTTTTCTTATGAACAAATGTGCACGAGTTAATTTATTCATTCACTAATATATGATACGATAATGCCATGTAATAGGGACTGCTTCTAGCCTTGTTTTATGATTGCAAAGTTTCATTAGATTTGAAGAAGAGAATAGATTAGCAGTTGTAACACTGCTCAAATAGCATTAAAAACAAATAAAATTCTTCTACGGTGTAATCGATCTTATAGATAAAAATTTTATAATAAGAGTAATATTTGGTGCAATAATACAATTAGATTAAGCAATGACTTCATTCAGCGTGCATTCCCTCAACTTGACCTCTACAGATGTGTCAGTGCCACCCATGCCAACAACATCACAACATTCGCATCGATCCATCTAACAATTAAAGATAGAAAACAATAGTTAAAAATAGAATAAAAGATGAAAATGAAATTTAGGTGAATTATCAAATGTATAGTCTATAAAAAAAAATCACATTGACCTCTTTCCGCTTATTTGGGGGGGAAAGGACAGTGATTTGGGAGATGAGATCAGGTTTATATTTAGAAGTTAGAGAGCAAGGTGGTAGGCCACGAGGCTTGGCTCGAGAGTAGGTGGCGAGGATTCCCATTGAGACCTTGTCTAGTTTCTCAAAGAAGAAAACATGGGGGGCATGACATGAATCATTATAGGGTAATCTCGTATCGAACATATAAAACGGGCGTGAGGCTCTGGCCGCCCATGGCTTGAATGTCTCGAGGGGCTTTTGCAGGTGGCTTCGAGGCATGATTTGCTCGTATATGTGGGCGGAGTAGCCCCACGAAATGGACAAGGACCAATTGTTCTGCTTGTGGTAGCAGATGGTTTGCTGCAGCATGCGAGACTGGTCAGCCGTAGCCGCCTCCATGAGATGGCGTATTGACTGGTGACGGTCCATGCCCGGGAATATCGGTTCAACCTTGTGTAAATGATGGAGTGAGAGTAGTGGGGATTTTGGATGTGAAGATAAGAATCCAGAGAGGTCGTTGAGTAAATCGATCTACAAAAATGGTAGTATTAAATAAAATTTTAGAATGGAATAATTATATTATACGGATACGTACCATAATAATAATAACAATAATGTGTGTGAGTTAACTAAGCGATAGCGAGGTTAATGCCTGAGGTCTCACGTTCGAGTCCTGTGTAACACTACCTTTAAATTTAAATTCATATTTACCCAAAAAAATACTACTCTGTTTAACTAAGAAATGTTGATTTAAGTAGAATTCGTCAAATTAGACCATCTATTGCAGGTTTGTGTAACATGGTCTATTATATTACTCATGATCATGTCAGAATATTTAATAAAAACCTACAATCTTGCTTCTAGAATTCCTAAGTTGTCATTATATGTAGTAATTCGCATACAAGAGATGTTAGCAAGAACTATGGGAAAGATAGATACCTGATGAATTCCCTTATGGGGATAGAGATTGACACCAATATCAGCAATACAAGACATAGTAATGGTATCAGCTGAATACACGTGAGCATATCGTCTTAGACAATTCTCCATATCATTTGCAAGAGCTTTTGCAAGAGGATAGCTCAAAATAAATCCAGCTCCGCCAAAACCTTGGTTAAAGGAGAAAAAATAATTGTTCGTGATAAATTCCGAGTTCCCCCCAAAATAATAGTACTTCCGATGGTCAAATCCACCGAGAACATCGATCATGTTCTCCACGAAGAAAATAGAGTCGTCGTCCCCCATCACGACCCACCTAAGGTTCGTGTCGCGCATCTCCCTCACCACCTCCATGATCCCGTGGACCATGCGGATCATTATTGGGGCTCGTGCATTGGTCTCTTGCAAGAACTTCGTTAGGTCGTCCGAGACCCTAAAAGGGGGCAAGGCATCAGACCAAGGCATGAGATCTTCAGTTGGGGCCTCGTCCAAGTACAAAACTCCACGTGTCACATTAGGCCTCCACCACGACTCTATATAGTGTTTCCTATCATACCAAGCCTTCTCGGACCCTAGAAGTCCGAAAATGACGTGGTTTAAATTTGTATGGGGCTCTTCCATAGAAACAAAGAATTTGGATTTGTGCTCGTCGTTGAGAAAGAAAACAAAGATTAAATATGTAAAAAGGCCAAAAATGAAGAGGAACTTGAACACATTTTTTACACCTAAGCTCAGAACTGGTAATGAGAAAGTCTGAGATTTCAAAAATACGACACTGGACTGTGGGGCAATCAATCTATTTAAATGTAGTAATTACTAGTTGTCCACCCACAGTCCTTTAATTTTATTAATTGTTTTTCCAATTTTGTGACATCTGTTTCATATAGGTAACAATTTCATTATGGGTATAACACAATTATGTATAGAAAAATTACTGACAAATCTATAAATTTGGGAATAAATCAATGCACATGTGCATGTTTCTGATAATATATCTAAAATGAAAATCGAAGTAATAAATGTTCATAACAAAAAGCTAAGTGTAGAAGAATAAGTATATTAGCAAACTTTTGTAATTATTAAAAACAATCAATATCAAATTTTATGTTTCATACCTTTGACATTTCATATGTATATATTTATGATATATCATAGATCAATTTAGAAAATATAATCACAAATTTTAATATTATAAGATACACATAATATATAATACATTTTTTATACCCATCACAACCCACCTAAGGTTCGTGTCGTGCATCTCCCTCACCACTTCCATGATCTCGTGGACCATGCGGATCATTATTGGGGCTCGTGCATTAGTCTCTTGCATTAACTTCGTTAGGTCATCCAAGACCCTAAAAGGGGACGAGGCGTCGGACCAAGGCATGAGATCCCTTGTCGGCAGTGGCGGACCTATAGAGGGGCATGGGGTCTCATGGAACCCCCAACATTCGTCAGAATTACTATAGTTGTATTAGTTTCACTTGAATAATAAAATCCTTTATATATTTCGTAACTTCCTACAACCATGCCACAACTCCTTGCGGTGAGAAAATATCGAAAAATATTCTACAATTGTTAATACTCCAAATTGGAATCCCCCCTGCGTCCGCCACTGCCTGTCGAGGCCTCGTCCAAGTACAAAAACCCATGTGTCACATTAGGCCTCCACCACGACTCCATATAGTGTTTCCTATCATGCCACGCCTTCTCAGACCCTAGAAGTCCGAAAATGACGTGGTTGAAATTTGTATGGGGCTCTAAAATATAAAAAGGCCAAAAATGAAGAGGAGTTTGCACACATTTCTTGCACCTATGTTCAAAACTTATAATGGGAAAACCATTGATTTCAAATACAACACTGGGATGTAGTGCAGTCCCATTTAAATACTCCATCGGTCCGCTATTAAATGTCTATTTTTTATTTTTCGTCAATCCACCAATAAATATCTAATTTCATTTTTACTATTTAGTAAGTGGACCTAAAATTTTACTAACTCATTCCCTCACATATTATTATTAAACCAATATATAAAAGTAAGGCTCACGTTCCACTAAATTTTTCTACCACTTTACTTTACAAAGTCAAATAATTTCTTAAAATTCGTGCTAGTCAGATATGAGACTTATAGTCAAGGACGGGGGAGTGTACTACTAGTTGTTCACACACAGACTTTTAATTTTATTCATGTTGTTCCAATTTTGAAACAATTAATTTCAGATGAGGAATAATTTTACCATCAAATAATAATAATAATCATATATTTGTATAATATAATTGAAGGATAGAAGAAATTACTATCAAATCTTATAAATTTGGGAATACATCCAATGCACATGTGAATGTTTCTTATAATATCATCTAAAATTAAAATATGTACAATATCAATTGATGTACATAACAAAATGTTATGTATAAAAGAAAATATTAGTAAAATTTATTACAAAAAATCAATATCAAATTTATGTTATCATAAATTTCATATTTCATACATATACATTTATTATACTATCAGATCAAATTAAAAAAATCATCAAAAATTTTTATATAAGAGATGCCATAATAAACTACTCCCTCCGTCCCGCTTAAGATGACACGTTTTCCTTTTTAGTTTGTCCCAACTAAGATGACACATTTCCTTTTTTGGTAACTTTCTCTCTCCAATTAATACACTCAACCACTTTTTCTCACTCCTATTAAAATATTAATCTTTCTTTATCCCTCTACTCTATACTTACACTCACTTTCTCTCTCTTCAATTAAACACTTTAACCAATAACTCATAAAACTCTGTGCCGGCTAAGCAATGTGTCATCTTAGCCGGGACGGAGGGAGTATTATACTTTAGAGCATCCGCAATGGTGCTTAGGCCAGCAATAGGTCAGCCATTCTCTCCTCTCGCCACGTCAGCAACACTAAAAATTCCACCTGCCACATCGATTTAGGCCAGCCCACAGGCCAGCCGCAATAAAAATAATTCAAAATATACTACATTTACGGAATTAAAATTACGATTAAAATACGGAATTAAACTTACGAGACATATACGGGAAAATTCATTAATTTTATTTAAATAAAAAAAAAAAGTACATTAACTAAAAATCATAAAAATAACATAATAAAAAAAAATCCGAGCTTCCACACACGAGCCACCTTGAATCTGTTATAGTTTGCCGCTAGCCGAACGGGGGTCTCTGTTTTATGACATGTTTCTGTTTTAGGTCTTAATTTTGTATTGGGCTAGTTGTTATTGTCCATCGCTAGATGTTGCTCTTGTACAGTAAATTTAGAGATAGAGAAAATCGCGTTTATATAGTTTTTCAAAAATTAAAAATAAAATTGAATTTTTTTTTTAAAAGAATTAAAAAAAATTTTAAAAAAGAATAAATAAAAAAACAAAATTCGGCGCTGGCCGATCGGGCCGCCACAATGGCGGCCAGCGCCGAGCGATCGGCCAGCCCACGCCGATCGGCTCGCCGACTGCAATGGTTCGACTAGCCAATCGGCCAGCGCGACGAATCGGCTAGCCGGTCGCTAGCCAACCATTGCGGATACTCTTATTATGAATCAAATTACTACAGTGATGGGACAGTCATGGGTGAGAGGCCGAGGTGGTGGAGGATCCCCTGCTAGGGGGAAAAACACAGCACAAGGTGTTGTACTATGAAACGCACACAATTCTTCTTCAAACGACATGTTATACTATTAGTACTACAATTTAATTTAATCCATTTACTTCACTTTTCATGTTATACTATTAATTAATACAGTATATATATTTAGTACTCCCTCCGTCCCATTCACTTTTCATGTTATACTATTAAGTAATACAGTATATATATTTAGTACTCCCTCCGTCCCATTGAAGATGACTCACTTTCCTTTTTAGTTTATCCCAACTAAAATGACTCATTACTTAAAATGGAAATACATGTATCTCTACTTTATTCTCTCTCTTACTTTACTCTCTCCTCTCAACACACAAAATAAAGTTGCATAAAATCTCGTGCCGCCCAAGAAAGAGGTCATCTTTCTTGAGACGGATGGAGTATTAATTATTAAGACTAAATGTCAAAATTGGTCCTGAACATATGGTCATTTTACATTTTTGGTCCTAAACATTATCTTTTGGATTTTTGGTCCTGAATATATGAAAATTTGATCATTTTGATCTTCCGTCGACATTTCGTTAAAAACTAACGGTCAACGGGTTTAATCCCGATTTTGACCAAATTAAAATCATTTTGGTCCTCCCTAATTAATTCCCTTCGATATGGATTTCCCAAATTCCCCAAATCGAACCATTCTTCCGAGTTCTTCAATCTCAGATCGCTAAATATGCCTCAGAGACACTCGAGAACAACAACGATTTAGCATTTTTTTTCACGTACGATGAGAAGCGGAAGCTAGGGTACGGCACACAGAATGAGAGATTGGGAAGGGATTCCATCAAGCCCTTCGACGCATGTTCCCTCTGTTTGAAGCACTTTATTGAGCCTATGTCATGCGGTAAAGGCCATGTTTTCTGCAAGGAGTGCATTTTGGAATGTCTTTTGGCGCAGAAGAAAGATATTCACAGGTCACCATGTTTACCTACTATGTTTATGCATTCAATTTTTCGTTTTAAATGCTAATTGCTTGAATATCGGTTTAGTTGGTCACTACTTGCAAATTGTTTTGCAGAATATTACTACTTGTAGAGAATATTGCAGTGAAGTGCAAATTAAAGCAATTGAAGAGGATGACAAAAAGGAGAGAAATTTGTTCGACCTGGCGTCGCCAGAGTCGCGGCCGCTGCTGGAGTGGTGATGATGGGTTTAGAATATTTATAAAAATAATTAGGGAGTAAAAAATTAGAATTAAAAGTTTAATTTGGTCAAAATCGGGATTAAACCCGTTTACCATTAGTTTTTAACGGAAATATTGACGCGATGACCAATTGTGATCCGATTTGAAATGTGCAGGACCAATTGTGATTCGAATTGAAATGTGCAGGACCAAAAAATCCAAAAAAATAATATTTATGACCAAAAACGTAAAATGACCATATGTTCAAGACCAATTTTGGTCATTACTCAATTATTAATCATGACAAAATAGTCCAATAGAAATATTAAACGACATGCAATTACTTAGTGGAGTACTACAATTTCATTTTATTCATTTACGGCACTTTTCTTGTTATATTAATATTACTATAAAAATGCAATTATCAAATGGCTTAAAAATTAAAATGAATAACGAAACAGATACTAAAAATAAAATATAGTACATAATAAATACGACACTTGAATGTAGGGGCACTCCATTTAAATAGTGGATATGGATCCCCTGCTGTGCTCAAAGCCACAGCAAGGTGTGCTGTTCCATACAGCCAAATATTTAATTAAAAAAGAAATTAATATTTAAATGTTATTATTTATGAATTTTATATTTAGCCGTGTGAAACAGCACACCCTGTTGTGGCTTT
The DNA here is from genome assembly GCF_023119035.1 of Salvia hispanica. Classification (NCBI taxonomy): domain Eukaryota; kingdom Viridiplantae; phylum Streptophyta; class Magnoliopsida; order Lamiales; family Lamiaceae; genus Salvia; species Salvia hispanica. The sequence goes on along the minus strand of NC_062969.1, from coordinate 7,709,563 downwards.
GATCACAGCAGGGGATCCATATCCTTAAACAGTACTCCCTCCGTCCCAGAAAAGTTGGCACACTTTCCTTTTTAGTTTGTCCCACAAAAGATGTCACATTTCCCTTTTTGGAAAAAGTTCTCTCTCACATGAATATAAAAATTATATTTTCTCTCTCCATTTAACACACAAAACAAAACCTCCTAAAATCCCGTGTCATTTTCAAAGTATGTCAACTTCTCTGGGACGGAGGGAGTACTAGCAGTAATTACTAGTGTTCCACACACGGTCCTTTTATTTTATTTAAAAAAATTTCCAATTTTGTGACAACGGTTTCATATTTCATTATATAAATAATAATCATATATGGGTATAACACAATTAATTATAGAAAAATTGCTAACAAATCTATAAATTTGGGAATATATCAATGAACGTGCATGTTTATGATAATATACTATCTAATATGAAAATTGGAGTACGTATAACAGTAAATAATGTGCATAACAAAAAGTTAAGTATAGAAGAGTAAGTATATTAGTAAAATTTTGTAATTTTTGAAATAAGTCAATATCAAAGTTTATGTTTCAGACCTTTCACATTTCATACATGTACATTTATTATAAATCATAGATCTATTTAGAGAATATATATCATCACAATTTTTAATATAAAATACACATAATATATACTCCATAATACATTCGCGCGGACGGAAGCCAGCACTTTTAGCCTTCCCACTGGATTATCTTCCAAGACATCACCAGCACTTCCTGATAGTATATTTTAAAATATGTCATACATCAACTTTGTCATTGGATACAAAACGACGTCTTTTGGTGATACTGAAAATAGAGATTCTTACCGGAGATTCTCTCAGTTTTGACTCCTCTTGAGCTTGAAAGTTTCAGCCCTAAAAAAAGATCCAAGAAAATAAGAAACATATTATCAAAGCCCGACTCAGATTCCTCATTTCTGAATCAACAGAAAAAAAAAAAAAAAAAAAAAAAAAAAAAAAAAAAAAAAAATCAACAACAACTGAAACAACAGCATGGAAATTATGGATTTAATCACCAATTTATAAATGCCATTAATGAGTGATAAAATGGAGGAACTTTTGTTATAGTTAGGATGTCAGTACAAGAAACACTTTTCTTTCTCACTTTGCAATAAAATTGAAATCTTGATTCTAACTATTTTTTCGTAGAACATTTATAACTTAGTCACAACTTTCACGAATTCGGAAGTTACTTGTAGTACATGTATATTTAAAAACTTAATAGCATCCGTAAAAAAAATGTCTATTTCAAGAAATAAAAAAGGGTACCAAGTACAAATAAACCGAAAGCCTAATTAATCTTGTTATGAGGATAGTTAAGCTAATCTTTACTAACTTTTTTAATGGAAAAGTTTTGTGGATGACATGTCTCAGAAACATTAAGTCCATTCAATAGTTTAATCAATAATTTATCAAAATATAATTAAGTTTGCAGTTGGCATGTCTCACAAACTTGAAATTAATTACATATAGTTGTATTAGGGTTATTGTGGCAACATTTAGGTGTTGTTTGGTTGCTATGACTAATTAATTATCAGTATAATTTTGCAAATCGAACATCTCTTTAGTATATTATTTTTAACAGATAAACATATAAACAAATTAATTCTAAATGTAATATCCCAAGCTAGTAGTAGTGACCGGTATTTATTTTAGGATTAATAGTCATTTAAATCACGAAATTTTGTCAAATTCTGATTTGCCCTATGAACTTTAAAATTGAAATATTATTAAATCACAAAGTTTCAATTTTTCTCAATTCTCATCCATGCATCAAATGTCGTGTTTCATTAAAATAATCTTTTTTTCTTTTATATTCCTATATTTTCTCACTTCTATACAAAAGAAAATGCAGATTAGTGAGGGAATTAGTGACGACATGATGTACCTTCACTAATTAGTGGTGCAATGTGTTCGTCACGAATAGTGACAGACTAGTCTGTCACTAATACGAACTTACAAACGCAGCCGCCTAAGTTTTCCGTCAGTGTGGTTGTTAGTAATTTAGGGACAACAATCCATCACTAATACTTTTTTAGTCACAAGTTTTTCAGTCACGGCTTCTATGCTACACTAGTATGTCACTAGCCCTGTTTAGTGTTGTTCGAGTTTTTTTTAGAGCTTATTTTATTGTATTGTCGTTTTTAACCTCGCAAAGAGATGATAATTTGTACATGGAGAAAAATTGAAACTTTGTAATTTAATATTTCAAAATTCATGGGAATTTAACCAAACTTCGTTTTTAAAATGACTATTATCCATTTATTTTATTTCTTAATCTTCGTGCTCATAAGAAATACACCAACGGTAATGCAATGGAGGAAGTATTAGTTCTCTCGATGGCCTGAGCAGCATACATGTGTCAATAAAATAGAAACACATGAACAAGTGTAAAAATCCCACCTTTAGCACCAGCCACCATGTGCACGAGTTAATTCATCCACTATTGATACGATGATGCCATGTAGTAGGGACTACTTCTAGCCTTGTTTTCTGATTTTAAAGTTTCATTAGATTTGAAGAAGTGAATTGATTAGCAGTTGTAACACTGCTCAAATTGCATAAAAAACCAAATAAAATTCTTCTACGGTGTAATCGGTCTTATAGATAAAATTTTCATAATAAGAGTAGTAATATTTGGTGCAATAATACAATTAGATTAAGCAATGACTTCATTCACCCTGCATTCCCTCAACTTGACATCTACAGATGTGCCAGTGCCACCCACACCAACAACATCACAACATTCACATCGATCCATCTAACAATAAAAGATAGAAAACAATAGGTAAAAAATAGAATAAAAGATGAAAATGAAAGTTAGGTGAATTATCAAATGTATAGTCTAAAAAAACACATTTACCTCTTTCCGCTTACTTGGCGAGGAAAGGACAGTGATTTGGGAGATGAGATCAGGTTTATATTGAGAAGTTAAAGAGCAAGGCGGTAGGCCGCGAGGCTTGGCTCGAGAGTAGGTGGTGAGGATTCCCATTGAGACCTTGTCTAGTTTCTCAAAGAAGAAGACATGGGGGGCATGACATGAATCATTAGAAGGTAATCTCGTATCGAAAATAAAATACGGTCGTGCGTGTGTGGCCTTCAATGGCTGGAATGTCTCGAGGGGCCTTTGCAGGGCGCTTCGAGGCATGATTTTCTGGTATATGTGGGCAGAGTAGCCCCATGAAATGGACAAGGACCAATTGCTCTCTCTATTGTAGCAAATGGTCTGCTGCAGCATACGGGACTGGTCAGCCGTAGCCGCCTCCATGAGGTGGCGTATCGAGTGTTGATGGTCCATGCCCGGGAATATTGGTTCGACCAAGTCTAAATGATGTAGTGAGAGTAGTGGAAATTTTGGATGTGAGGATAAAAATTCAGAGAGGTCGCCGTGTAAATCGATCTGCCAAAAGGATATTAAAGTGCTAATAAAATATTAGAGTGCTATATATATATATATATATATATATATAGGATTGTGTTAAAATGACAACATCTCTTAAAGTAACACCATACCACCATTCCTAGCCAATCATTTGTATATGTGGACGAATAATAAGTTGTCATGTGGCAATCATAAAAATTGCTCAAGGATAAATTTTCACGGACTGCAATATCTAATACACTAGACTGCAATTTTACCCGACTGCAATATCCAATATGCTAGACTGCAATATATAGATTGCAGTTTAGCGTTTATACTATTGCAGTCTAGCATATATAATATTGCGAGTCTAGCGTGGTGTCACAAAGTGTCATTTTAAGAGTGTTGTCATTTTAACGCACCCCTATATATATAGGGATGTATTAAGTCAAAACGCTAAGTATAAGTAAAACTCAAAACACTTGCAGTCCATTGGATCTTATGATCTAACGGTTAGATTAATGTCACGTGTCATCTAATGATGTAGAATTTTAGACTAATAATGTAGCTCGGATAATAATGTAGCATTTTAGTTTAATAATGTACAGTTTTAGTCTTACAATGTACATTTCTAGTCTAATAATGTACCTCGGCTAATAATGTAGATTTTTAGTATGATAATGTAACTAATCACAACCATCCAATCTAATGATCCAAGGGCTGTGATTAGTGCTGTGTTTTACACTAAGATGTTGTAAGGACCCTAACACACCCCTATATATATATATATATATATATATAAATATATAGAGTCCTATTATCCACAAATCCACTCTTAAAGACCGAACCACCGAACCCTACCAAATTAGGGCTTTTAGATCTAGTTTTTTATGGATAAGATACAGAAATTTATAAATTATTTTCGCCTTCATCACGAGCCTATTTTAATTCATCCGAAGGTAAATAAGTCATACTAACATGTTACGAAGATTTAACTTCGTTCCAGAATATATTACTTCATTCTAGTAGGTTTTTACTTCATTCTAGTGAGTTTTTACTTCATTCCAAGTAGGTTTTTACTTCATTTCAGTACGTAAATGTGGTTTCGCCGTTGCGTGTCGGTCTTTCTCTCTACAATATCTATCACCAACGCCATGACGCTAATATGGTTTAATAAACACATTGAATAATGTAATAAATTGTTGGAATGAAGTATGTGTAGAAGCATTTGAAGTACAGAATGAAGTAATAAACCTATATAATGAAGTAACATGGGCTAGTAATGAAGAAGAAAAAAATTTCGCAGCAGCACATCTCATCAAAAAAACTAGATCTAATGCTTGTCGGTCTTTCTCTCTACAATATCTATCACCAACGCCATGGCGCTAATATGGTTTAATAAACACATTGAATAATGTAATAAATTGTTGGAATGAAGTATGTGTAGAAGCATTTGAAGTACAGAATGAAGTAATAAACCTATATAATGAAGTAACATGGGCTAGTAATGAAGAAGAAAAAAATTTCGCAGCAGCACATCTCATCAAAAAAAAAACTAGATCTAATGGCCCAGATTTGGTCTCTAGTTCGGTCTTTAAAATTGGTTCGACATTGATCACAACTCTATATATATATATATATATATATAGTCAATAAATTTGAATGAATCATCAC
>NC_062969.1:7686509-7704391 GCF_023119035.1 Salvia hispanica | reverse complement strand
TCATTTAATAATGCACATTTTCATTCTAATAATGCACAACGGCTAATAATGCAATATTATAGACTAATAATGCACATTTTTATTCTAATAATGCACAACAACTAATAATGCAACATTATAGACTAATAATGCATTGATCACAACCATCCAATTCAAGGATCCAAGGGCTGAGATTAAGAAGGAAATAGGACACTTAGGATGCAAAGGAGCCTAACACACCCCTATATATATATATATATATATATATATTTATATTGTACAACATATTAATAATAAACCTGATGAAATCCTTTGAGAGGAGTTAGATTGACACCAATATCAGCAATACAATACATAGTATGAGTATCATATGTGTAGAATTGAGTATATCGTCTTAGACAATTCTCCATATCACTTGCAAGAGCTTTTGCAAGAGGATAGCTTAAAATAAATTCAGCCCCACCAAAACCTTGGTTAAAGGAGTACCAATAATTCGCCATGATACGTTCTGATTGTCCCCCAAGATAATAGTATTTCCGATGATCGAATCCTCTAAGAATGTCGATCATATTATCCACGAAAAAAATAGAGTCGTCATCCCCCATCACGACCCACCTAATGTTTGCATCGCGCATATCCCGCACCACCTCCATGATCCCGTGGACCATGCGAATATATATGTTGGGAGTCGTGCATTGTTCTCTTGCAATAACTTCGTTAGATTGTCCGAGACCCTAGAGGGGGGCAAGGCGTCGGACCAAGGCATAAGGTCTCCTGTTGGAGCCTCGTCCAGGTACAAAACTCCACGTGTCACATTAGGCCTCCACCATGACTCTATGTACTCTTTCCTATAATGCAATGTCTTCTTGGACCCTATGAGACCAAAAATGACGTGGTTGAAATTTGTCCGGGGCTCTGTCATAGGAACAAAGAATTTGGATGTGTGGTAGTCATTTGGAAGATAAACAAAAATTAAATATGTAAAAAGGCCAAAAATGAATAGGAGATTGCGCACATTTTTTACACCTAAGCTCAGCAATGGTAATGAGAAAGTCATTGATTTCAAAAATATGACACTTGAATGTAGGGCAATCCATTTAAATAGTACTAGTAGTAATTACTATTGTTCCACACAAGGTCCTTTAATTTTATTAATTTTTTTTCCTATTTTGTGAGAAATGTTTCATATTTCATTTAAATAAATAATAATAATCATATATGGGTATAAAACAATTAAATATAGAAAAATTACTAACAAATCTATAAATTTGGGAATAAATCAATGCACGTGCATGTTTGATGTTTATGATAATATACTATCTAAAATGAAAATTGGAGCACGTATAATAGAAGAATAAGTATATTAGTCAAATTTTGTAATTTTTGAAATAAGTCAATATCAAATTTATATTTCATACCTTTCACATTTCATATATGTACATTTATTATAAATCATAGATCTATTTACAAAATATCATCACAATTTTTAATATAAGATACACATAATATATACTCCATACATTATTATAGCTAGTACTGATCCATATCATTGTCCCTCCATTCCAATTATCAATCAAAATGAGGTATCCTAGTTTTAATCAATACAATAGATAGGTCTTACATTTAACTATCACTTTCATCTTACATTCTATTATAAAATTAATTATATAAAAGTGGGACACAGATTCAATTATTTTTTTCTATTCACTTTCCTCTATATTTTTAAAACTTAACCGTGCACGGAACTCAAACGAAACTCATATACGCGGATGGGTAAGTAGTTTTTAGCCAATTTAGGCTACCACGGTTTAAGGTCTGTGACGGGCCCCGCAGTCCAGTTCAAGAAGGGCTCCCCGGGCTTCAAGAAGGCGTCGTCACAGTGGTGCAGCTTACGAGCAAGTCCATTCAAGATCTGATGGAAAGCATCTCCCAGCTGAGCAGGCTGCGGGAACAACATGGCTTGTTTCATGGATGTATTGGCGAGCAGCCACTGTTTCCTCAATATCACATCAATGGGGATTGAGGTGAGGATCGTGTCGAGCTTAGGTACGTTGATACGCTCAGATTTTGCACTGTTTTAAGGCCACTATTTGGTCCGTTTTTAATGTCAAAGTCGCATTACATGTCCATTATTTGCATATTTTATACATTTTGGTATTTTGACGTGTTTTGTGAGAAATGTGCATATTTGAGCCGAAAAAGGAAGTCAAAACGCAAAGTCTGGAAATCTGGAGTTTCAGGCGGCGACCGCCGGCGCCCGGCAACCTACAATCTGCAGCGGTCCGCCTCGAAAATTTTGTGCTGGAAACGAAGTCTCGTCCGGCGACCGCCGGAGAATGCGTGGCGGCCCGCCACCAATGAGTCAGAGACTCTGGATAGCTGTGTGGCGACCGCCGGCCGAAGTGCGGCGGCCCGCCGTGAAAAGCGGCGAATCAGATTTGACCTAGATTTCCCTCAAAGATTTACAATATTTTGCAGATCTTTTCTTTCTAGGATGAGGAGAGACTTTTCCCTATAAATAAGCCCTCAAGCTTTATCAAAACAAATCCTCTTTTTGCAACATATTTTCCAGAGATTAAAAGCTAGAATACTTCATCGTGCAAGGAGTTGAAGAAGGATTCAAGAGCATCAAAACGACAAGGATTCAACCTACGGGTTTTATTAGCTTTAGTTTTATGTTCCAATTGTTTTCCCTTCAATCTATGTGTTTAGATTATTACATCATGTGTAACTAAATTCATAGGATTCTAGGGATGTGTTAGTAACGATTTTGGTTATACAATTCCTTTTTCTATTTAATATCCGTTTTGTTTTTACTTTGTTTCTTCCCTAAGTTAATCTTGACGCTTCACGTTTGAGTGACACATTCTGTGCTGATCTAATATAACTTGCTTCATAATTGTGAGAGGATTCTAGCGAGTTAGGTCCACTTAGTTGACACTACAATTAGTTTTCCTTAAAACGGCACTGTTAATTGAGATTGAGGACTTTCAAGGGTCCTAGGAGCTTTGGGGAGTTACATATTTAGGATTGACAACCTTAATGTTAGTAACCAACGTTTGCATCGCATGAGCATAAACTAGGTGACTCGTCCTATCAAAGTATTAACTGTGTTAGGGTATTGTAGTTTGGAATTTGTATAACCATAACTGTGAACGCATATCCCTGGAATTCCCTTATCTCTTTACTTTTATCTCTGTGATTTATTTGCAATCAGTTGTTTACTGCTTTCACTTGCTTTCAGTTTTCAAAATTCTCAAAAACCCTTTAGTTCTCCAGATAGTAATTGAGTTTTGGTAGTTGGTTGATAGACATTCTGTGTTTGTTTTTCCCATCTTCGATATCCGGTACTGACCTTTAGCTATACTATTCCTACTATGTATACTTGCAGATAATAATAGTGGTAAAAAGTAGTGCATCATACGTCTCTCTCGTGGACGAAAACTCTGATGTTCTCCCACGGGATGGCGTCCGCGAAGGGGAGTCCAATTTGGTCCGCGATGCTGACGGGGATGCACCCGAAGAACACGGCCTCCACGAGGCGGGGGCTCCACAGCGCCCACCCGAGTGGGCAGAGGCAGAAGATGGTTCGCTGCATGTCCTCGTAGTAGGTGAGAGTGTGCTTTGTTGAGATGTCGAACAGAGGGTTATTTTTGAAGTTCTCCCACACCAATGCTCGCGCCCCTCGTGCGTAGTATCCGCCTTGGGGGTCGTTCCTGGCGTCATAAAACAGACCACGGAAGTAGACGAAGATGGCTCGAGGAGTGGTTGAAGGGATCACATGGGTTTGCATTTTTTGTGGGGGAGCGTAGGGCGGGATCATGATCGAGCCCTCCCTTTGGCACACGTGGTTCCGTTGTCCAAACGTTTGAACCAACGTGGCACGCTCCAGCCCAGCGACGGAAGAATCCCCCTCTCAACCGCTATGTCCTCTTATAAATGTCAGGATAACTACAATAAGAGTTCAACGATGCACACTCAAATTTTATATTAGTATGATAATATCCGATTTGGGACTAATAAAGCGGATGTTGCACTTATATATTGTTTGCAAATTTTATAACAGGTACTACTATTATCTTACTTGATAGTGGAATCAGGCACCGAAGTCGTGGGGCACGATGAAGAAGTGGTCGGCGCCTTGGGTCCGGTTCCAATAACCCGAGGTGGTGGAAATGAGTTGGATGGCGCTCCTCATGACGCGGGGCGACTTGAAGGGCAAGGGGAGGTCGTCTCTGGTGAGGTCACGGGTGGTGTAGACGGGGACGTAGAACCAGTTGGCTTCTTGGGGATTGAGAGTGCGGACGGGGCTGGATAAGAGGAAACGGTGCATGTATATCTCAGCTGTAAACATATGGTGGAGGCATCTCTCCTCCTTTTCTACCATCTTCTTGTTGTATTTGCTAGGGAGTTTGTACACAAACACTTTTAGCCTTCCCACTGGATCATCTTCCAAGACATCAATCTTTGTCATTTGGATACAAAACGACTGTCTTTTGGTGATACTGAAAATAGAGATTTTTATCGGAGATTCTCTCGGTTTTCTAACTCCTTTGAGCTTGAAAGTTTCAGCCCTAAAAAAAGATCCAAGAAATTAAGAAACATATTATCAAAGCACGACTCAGATTCCTCATTTCTGAATCAACAGAGCTGAAATGTGATACCTTTTTAGCACGGAAATTAGTGAATTAATCACCAATTTATAAATGCCAATAATGAGTGAGAAAAGGAGGGAACTTTTGTTATAGTTAGGATGTTACTACAAGAAACACTTTTCTTTCTCACTTTACAATAAAATTGGAATCTTGATTCAAGTGTTTTATCGTTGAACATTTACAACTTAGTCACAACTTTCACGAATTCAGAAGTTACTTGTAGTACATGTATAAAAGTCTTTTTAAAAACTTAATAGCTTCTGTAAAAATAAAATGTCTATTTCAAGAAATAAAAAGAGTACCAAGTACAAATCAACCGAAAGACTAATTAATCTTGGTATGAGGATAATTAAGCAAATCTTTACTAACTTTTTTAATGGAAAAGTTGTGGATGGCATGTCTCAGAAACATTAAGTTTCATTCAATAGTTTGATCGATGATTTATCAAAATATATATGTTTGCAGTTGGCATGTCTCACAAACTTGAAATTAATTACATAGACGTATTAGGGTTATTGCCGAAACATTTAGGTGTCGTTTGGTTGCTATGACTAATTAATTATCAGTATAATTTTACAAATCGAACAACTCTTTAGTATATTGATTTTAACAGATAAACATATACACAGATTAATTGTAAATGTGATATGCCAAGCTGGTAGTAGTGACCAATATTTATTTTAGGGTTAATAGTCATTTAAATCACGAAATTTTGTCAAATTCTGATTTGTCCTATGAACTTTAAAATTGAAATATTATTATTGAATCACGAAATATCAATTTTTCTCCAGTCTCATCCATGCATCAAATGTTGTCTTTTAACGATATTCAAAAGGACGTGTTTCACTAAAATAAGTTTTTTTTTCTTTTATATTCATTTTTTTTCTCATTTCTTTTACAAAAGAAAATGCAGATTAGTGAGGGAAATAGTGACGGCATGTTGTACCTTCACTAATTAGTGGTGAAACGCTTTCGTCACGAATAGTGACAGACTAGTCTGTCACTAATATGAACTTACAAGCGCAGCCACCTAAGTTTTCCGTCAGTGTGGATGTTAGTAATTTAGGGACAATATCCTCACTAATATTTTTTGTCACAAGCTTTATAGTTACGGGTTCTATGCGACACTAATATGTCACTAGCCTTGTTTAGTGATGTTTCTGTCACTAAATGACGAGTTTTTTTGTAGAACTTATTTTATTGATATTTGTCGTTTTTAACCTTGCAAAAAGATGTCAATTTGTACATGGATGAGACAATTGAGAAAAATTGAAACTTCGTGATATAATATTTGAAAATTCATGAGACAGACCAGAATTTGACCAAATTTCATTTTTAAAATGACTATTATTCCTTTATTTTATTCCTTAATACACCAACAGTAATGGAATTGAGGAAGTGGAGTATTAGTTCTCTCGATGACCATGTCTTCTTAAGTTTTAAAGTCGTCAATTTACATAATTCCATGAGCAGCGTGATTCAATAATTTTTGGCATGGCTTCACCTGCCAAATGAAACTTCTTCATGAACTAAAATAGAAAATTAACTGAACTTTTATAAAGAAATGAAAAGATTCCTACCTTTATGGCCATATATATATTAAGATCAAGCTAAGGTCACGAATCTGTTGTCTTTACCCTTCTGCTTACTTTGAATCCCCACCTAGTCTGGACTTAAAACTGTGTTGTATTCACAAAAGCTAATCGAATCAATCCATTCGATTTGGAAAAAATATAATATAGCATAATTATAGGGTACGAGTTAGTTAATTTCTTATTTGTTGTAAATTTTTGGTTATGATCCTATTTTTTCCATACATTTTATCATGGATTTTAAGCTAAATTGATGTCTCTAGCTAGCACCTTAACATACTTTATGAAATATTATAAATACTCTCATAATACATTGAACTTTTGTATCTTTACTAGCTAATAATTCATATTAAATTATTTATTTTTATAAATGAATAAATCAATTAATTTTAGATATACACTTTCGATCTCCAATACGTCTTTTTTTATGTCTCATGCTTTAAGGAAGGTGAAGAAATATGAATTAAAAAAGTTATTGAAATGTGAGATTGATTTTTATAGTTTTATAAAGAGATATTAGTCGAATAAGTTAACGGAATGTGATGTCTAAGTAAAATGAGGCTAGTAACGGCGGACAAATAAAAATGAGAAATATAATTGCGGACCGAGATTATGGGGTAATATTTATTTAATTTTATCATCCAAAAACTTTAATTATATTTTATCGACTACTACATTTTAAATGCTTTTTGTATAATTATTTAATATAGATAAAGAGATAAACCATCATCGATTTGGGCCCGCTCTGATACCATATTAGAAATGGGCCACTCACCCCTTAAAAGGCCTCATAAGGGGGAGGGTTATCCACACTTATATAGAGAAGCTAGGATCATCACCAAGTCGATGTGGGAGAATTGAGAGAATTTGAGAGAATTTAACACGCCCCCTCACGTGTGGGCCGGAAAGGACATCGGTCTTCCATCACGTGGGTAGGCAATGCAAGAGATAAGAGAGAACCATCATCGATGTGGGCCGAAAAGGACATCGGTCTTCCACTCGTGAGGTAGATAAGAAATAAAGAGAAATTCATCATCGACTTGGGTCCGCTCTGATACCATATTAGAAATGGGCCACTCACCCCTTAAACTCTTACTAATTTTAATGCTTTTTGTATAATATTTATTTAAGTATACATGGGAAAATGATCCAAATAAGAATGCATCTAAATCCAGAAATGCAGCCCAAGTCTCGGCCGATTAGATGATCTAATGGTCAATAATTAACCAAAAATACGCAAGGTAAAACTGGTCCGATCGATTGAGTCGTGGGATCAATAATCTCGTCAATTGGCTTATCGATATCAAATTGATTACCCATAACAACTTCCAGGAAGTTACATTCCAAACATATAACATAGCAGGAAAAATCAACACAGATTGCCAAACAACAAGTCAATAAATATAAATTTCCAAATTGATGGCCAAATCACATGACTTTTCCTCCTCCCTTCATTTTTGTGAATGAAATTCATCACAGTTTCCATTTTCAATAAACGCAACTACACAGAATATCTCCATAATCGTACTTCATGATCAAATCCCAGATGGAGAAAACTTTGAATCAAGAAGTAGAAGAAAAGAAAGAAGAAACATTTTACTCTCCCAATTGTATAGAGGAGAAAAATGAAGAGATGCAAAGCAATGGTGATGATGAAAAGAAGAAGATTCATCAATTGAGAGAGTTAGCTGCAAAGCAAGATCCAGCTTGCAAGGTATGTTGTAGTATGTTAGCACACAATCTTCAAAGCATGAGAGCCATGATACACAAAGCCTTGTGTGCTCTGTCCCAAATGCAACCAAACAAAGATGTCTACATGGAAGTGAAACTTACAGCTTTGAATGCATTGATCCAGCTCATCTCAACAAAGTTACTCCAAAGGATAAGGTGGAATATAAGCAGCTCGTAACTGATTGTAACTGATAAGAGCTGAGCTTTATAACTGATATAAACTTGCATCCTTTTGTATTTTGTATTTAGTGATTGTAACTTCCCTTTCTAGATCCTTCGATCAGTTTGTATAAAGCTGATTTCCTTCATGTAATATGCGATCAAAAAGTGAATAAAAAAATCTCTCTTTTCAAAGAGCATTTTTCGTATTTTCCTAACATGGTATCACTCGCCTAGGTTCTGATCCTTTCTCACCTCCCTCATTTCTTGTCCCTGCTTTATCTCTAATGGCTTCCAGCACTGAATCTGATTTCACCTCCCCTCCCTTATCCTCTGTGATTCCTTCTTCCACTCCATTCTTCTCCAACACTCCTCCTCTCTCTATAAAGCTCACTCCCAACAACTTTCTCATATGGAGCCAAGAAATTTTGGCAACCATTGCAGGCTATGGCCTTGAAGGATATCTCTCCGGCAATCAAGAAATTCCTCCTCCTCTCATCGAAGGTACTGATTCTTCTCCATCTCAAGCGAATCCCGCTTTTCTGGCTTGGTATCGCCAAGACCAGCTTCTTTCAGCTTGGATACAAGGCTCCCTCTTGGAAAGCACTATGATTCTTATTGTTGGACTCAAGTCCAGTAAGGACATTTGGGAAACTATTGAGTCGAGCTTCGCCAGCCAATCAAAAGCAAAAGTCATGCACTACAAGCTACAACTCCAAACCTTCAAGAGGAACAACCTCTCGATGCAAGAATATCTCAACAAAATCAAGTCTTTCTGCGACATTCTCAGCTCCGCCGGTTGTATTGTCTCTGAAGAGGATCATATTCTTCATATCCTTACTGGTCTTGGCTCCGAGTATGATCCCATTATGGTCACGGTCACCTCGAGGGGTAGTTGGACTGTTCCAGACGTGAGTGCCCTCTTGTTGAGCTTTGAATCGCGACTTGAGGCTGCTCGCTCTTCCTCAATCAACACTGACGGTTCTCCTTCAGCTCATATTGCATACACCACTCCTCGCAATGATAATAGACCCCATATGCCTAGAAATAATGGTCTCTTATCTAACTTTCGCGGAGGGCGTGGTCGTGGCAGAATTAATAATGGTCGCCTTACTTGCCAACTCTGCCATAAACCGGGACACTCCGCGGACCGCTGTTGGAATAGGTTCGATCAAGGCTTCTCTCCTCAAGCTAATTCCAGGCCTTTTCTCCCTACTCCCAACTTTCAGCAATCAGCTCCTTCTGCTAATCTGGTTCATTCCCGACCACATCATGGATATCAGATTCCACCTCGTTCTCAACCTGCCTCATCTCATCCACCTTCTGAGTTCAACCTTGATGCTTCATCCATCACCTCATGGTATCCTGATTCTGGTGCTACAAACCACGTCTCAAATGACTTCACCACTCTCAACACAGCCACCGAATATCAAGGAGGTAACTCTCTTCTTTTAGGCAATGGTGTTGGCATCAACATTGCTCACATTGGCAGCTCTCATTTTAAATCATCTCCTCATCCTGCATCAAAATCTCTTTTTCTCCATAATCTTCTTCATGTTCCCCATATCCATAAAAATCTTTTAAGTGTTTCTCAATTCGCATTTGATAATGATGTCTACTTTGAGTTTCACTCCAACTTTTTCCTTGTCAAGGACCGAGCCACCAAAAAAGTAATCCTCAAGGGCACGCTTGAGAACGGACTCTATCACTTCCATCTTCACAAAGTCAAGTCCTCCATGTCTTCCTGTAACTCTCATTCCTAACAACATAAGAGCAGCTCCTGTGTTTCTGATAGCATATACTGCTCCTCTTCAGCTAATTCACACAGATTTATGGAGACCATCTCCTGTAAAATCCCGTAATAGCTTTTCATACTACATCACTTTCATCGATCAATTTACAAGATTCTCTTGGATCTATTTTTTGAAAGCTAAAAGTGAAGTAGAGGGACTTTTCAAACACTTCAAAGCTGTTGTTGAGAACCAATTTAATCTTAAAATTAAAATGGTTCAAAGTGATTGGGGTGGGGAATATAGAAGTCTTACAAAGTTCTTCCATGATTCTAGAATCCATCAAAGATTATCTTGCCTCTACACTCCCCAGCAAAACGGCTTAGTTGAAAGGAAGAATAGACATGTCTGGCTTACCCTCAATACATTGGGATGATGCATTCTCTTCAGCCATTTATATCATAAATCGACTCCCTACAAAACCTCTCAACTTCAACTCTCCCTTTGAGATTCTACATCATTCCAAGCCTAACTATAATAACAGAGAGTTTTCGGTTGCCTCTGCTATCCATTCTTGAGACCATACAATCACCACAAATTAGAGTTTAGATCATCCCCTGCTACATTTCTTGGCTATAGCAGCAATCACAAAGGTTACAAGGTTCTCCTTGACAATGGGAAGGTTATCATATCACGAGATGTGATTTTTGATGAATCAACTTTTCCTCACCTATCCAAATCCTCTCCATCTTCCCAGATATCTCATTCTCCGTTCCTTCACTCCTCTCACGGTTCTCTCTAATCCACCACAAATCTGGCACCATCTTCTTCCTCCTCTTTGTCTTCCTCAGCATCACCTATTCCCCTTATCCCTCCTTCCCCCTCCAATGAATCATCTTCTACCTCAACTTCTCCCTCTGTGCCCCTTGTTTATCCTCCCCCCTCTGATGATACATCATCTCCCTCAGCTAACTCTTCTCTCAATGCTCATTAACCTCCTTCATCTTCCTCTGATCACTCTACTTGTGCATCTCCTCCACCCAATCAAAATAAAGTTGTTGGTCATCCAATGGTGACTCGTTCTAAAGCCGGCATTTTCAAGCCCAAGGCTCTTCTTGTTCTTCTCCCTCACTCTTCTCTCCCTAGGTCCGCCATGGTAGCCCTTTTAATTCCAGTTTGGAAACAGGCGATGCTCGATGAATTTCTAGCCCTATTGCGAAACAAAACATGGATACTAACCATACTTCCTCCGGGAAAAAATATTCTTGGTTGTTCTTGGATTTTCAGGTTAAAAAAGCTTGCAGATGGTAGCATTGCTCGGCACAAGGCTCGCCTCGTGGCTCAAGGTTTCTCTCAAGAGCCGGGATTCGACTACACCGAAACATTTAGCCCGGTTGTTAAACCCACAACAATCCGGCTAATTCTTTCTATTGTTGTCTCTGCTGGCTGGAAAATTAAACACTTGGATGTGAACAACGCTTTCCTTCATGGTGATTTAGAGGAAGAAATCTACATGAAGCAGCCCCTCGGCTTCGAACAGGGTGGCCCTCACCTCGTTTGCAAACTCAACAAAGCCATCTACAGCTTAAAACAAGCTTCACGCTCTTGGTTCGTCATTGTTCAAGCTGCACTTTTGTCTCTTGGCTTCACCCAATCCATGGCCGACACTTCACTCTTCTTCCGCTCACGTGGTTCAGAGGTTACTTATCTTCTCATCTATGTTGATGATATGTTGATAACAGGCATCTCTCCTTCTGTTATCAGCCAGGTCATCGATTGTCTAAGCAAGCAGTTTTCTCTTAAAGACTTGGGTGAAGTTATTCACTTCCTCGGTGTTGATGTTGCACGTACTAAACATGGTCTACACCTGAGCCAAGGTGCTTAGATCCGAGACATTCTTGATAGAGTTAAAATACAGGACGCTAAAGGTTATCCAACTCCCATGCTTGCCAACCTTAAATTATCTAAAAATGATGGGAATTCCACCATTGACGGAAAACTCTACAGGAGCACGGTTGGTGCTTTGCAGTATGCTACCCTCACACGACCAGAAATCAGCTATTCGGTGAACAAAGTCGGCCAATTTATGGCTTCTCCATTGGATACCCACTAGAAAGCAGTCAAGCGCATTTTGCGCTACCTTGCCAGCTCAGTTGACTACGGACTCCATGTGCAACCGTCTAATTCTTCTTTGACTGCCTTCTCTGACTCGGATTGGGCCTCTGATCTTGATGATCGTCGCTCAGTCTCTGGCTACTGTGTTTTTTATGGCAAGAATCTGATTTCTTGGTGCTCAAAGAAGCAACCAATCGTCTCACGTTCCAGCACTGAGGCTGAATATCGAAGCCTTGCTCAGACTGTTTGTAAAGTTCAATGGGTTTCATCTTTACTTCATGAACTTGGTATTCGGTGCTCTTCTACCCCTGTCATTTAGGTCGACAACATTAGTACGATTGCATTAGCAAGTAATCCGGTTCTTCATGCACACTCCAAGCATATTGAGTTAGATATCCACTTCGTCCGAGATAAAGTTCGTGCTAAGATGATTGACCTTCGTCATGTCCCTTCCTCTGATCAAACGGCTGATATTCTCACCAAACCTCTATCGTACCAATTCTTCTCACGCCTTCGGAATAAGTTGGGCATTTATCCTCGGTCTATGCTCGAATTGAGGGGGGATGTTAGCACACAATCTTTAAAGCATGAGAGCCATGATACACAAAGCCTTGTGTGCTCTGTCACAAATGCAACCAAACAAAGATGTCTATATGGAAGTGGAACTTGCAGCTTTGAATGCATTGATCCAGCTCATCTCAACAAAGTTACTCCAAAGGATAAGGTGGAATGTAAGCAACTCGTAACTGATTGTAACTGATAAGAGCTGAGCTTTATAACTGATATAAACTTGCATCATTTTGTATTCTGTATTTAGTGATTGTAACTTCCCTTTCTGGATCCTTCGATCAGTTTGTATAAAGCAGATTTCCTTCATGTAATATGCAATCAAAAAGTGAATAAAAAAATCTCTCTTTTCAAAGAGCATTTTTCGTCTTTTCCTAACATAGTAGCATGCTCTAAACACACACACACACATACAGAGCATGAGATAATGAAAAATGGAATTATGCAGGAAGTAGATGTAGCGACATTGAGAAGATTTCTTCGTGCTCATGATCTTGACATCGAGAAGGATTCTGCGATGCTGATCAAGTACATGGCATGGAGGCGAAAATTCGTCCCAAGAGGCTCGATTTCAGCATCTGAGGCTCCCAATCACATAGCACACAACAAGGTGTTTATGCAAGGCACGGATAAGAGAGGTTGTCCCGTTGCACCCGTTTTCGGTGCTAAGCATTTTCCCAGCAAAGGAACCTATGAAGAACTCAAAAATTACCCAGAAAGACTCAAGAAACTATTCTTTGTTCATGTATCGTACGTATTCATGACGTCATGGAAGATTGTGTACCCATTTGTTGACAAAAATGTATGGTGTATTAAAATAATCACATTTACCTCTTTCCGCTTAGTTGGTGGGGAAAGGACAATGATCTTGGAGATGAGATCACGTTTATATTGAGAAGCTGAAGAGCAAGGTGATAGGCCGCGAGGCATGGCTCGGGAGTAGGTGGTGAGGAATCCCATTGAGACCTTGTCAACTTTGTCAAAGAAGAAAACATGGGGGGCATGACATGAATCATTAGAAGGTAATCTCGTATTGAACTTATAAAACGGGCGTGAGGGTCTGGCCGGCCATGGCTTGAATGTCTCGAGGGGCTTTTGCAGGTGGCTTCGAGGCATGATTTGCTAGTATATGTGGGCGGAGTAGCCCCACGAAATGGAAAGGGACCAATTGCTCTGCTTGTGGTAGCAGATGGTCTGCTGCAGCATACGGGACTGGTTAGCCGTAGCCGCCTCCATGAGATGGCGTGTTGACTCGTGACGGTCCATGCCCGGGAATATTGATTTAACCGTGTGTAAATGATGGAGTGAGAGTAGTGGGGATTTTGGATGTGAAGATAAGAATCCAGAGAGGTCGTTGCGTAAATCGATCTACAAAAAGGGTATTAAATAAAATATTAGAGTAGAATAATTATATTATACGGAGACGTACCATATAATAATAATAATAATAATAATAATAATAATGTGTGTGAGTTGACCAAGCGATAAAAAAGTTAATGCCTGAGGTCTCATGTTCGAGCCCTCTATGACACGACCATTAAATTTAAATTCATTTTTATCCAAAAAAAAAAGCACTACTCTGTTTAACTAAGAAATGTTGATTTAAGTAAATTTCATCAAATTAGACCATCTATTGCAAGATTGTGTAACATCGTCTATTATATTACCCATGATCATGTTAGAATATTGTAATAAAAACCTACAATCTTGCTTCTAGAATTCATAAATTGTTATAACATGTAACTCGCATATAAGAGATGTTTAGAAAACTTTGTTAGCAAGAACTATGAGAGAGATATCTGATGAATTCCCTTATGAGGAGAGAGATTAACACCAATATCAGCAATACAAGACATAGTAATGGTATCAGCTGAAGTCAACTGAGCATATCGTCTAAGACAATTCTCCATATCACTTGCAAGAGGTTAGCTGAAAATAAATCCAGCCCCCCAAAAACCTTGGTTAAAGGAGAACCAATAATTGGTCATGATAAATTCCAAGTTACCCCCAAGATAATAGTACTTCCGATGGTCAAATCCACCAAGAACACCGATCATGTTCTCCACGAAGAAAATAAAGCCGTCGTCCCCCATCACGACCCACGTAAGGTTCGCATCCTGCATCTCCCTCACCACCTCCATGATCCCGTGGACCATGCGGATCATTATTGGGGCTTGTGCATTCAATGACGGACGCAAGATATAAAACCCGTGGGGTCGGATTCCAAAAAATTTAATAATCCTTATTTAATAATTTTAAAAAAATTTAAAATAATATACTAATATTTAAATATTTTTTAAAGAATTTTATATAAGTAATATTATGTTTTGTTATGCAAAGTAGTTGATTTCAACAAATATCCCCATCTATAATGAACACATTGGGATGGTTATTATTTCAAAGTATTTTTACTTTATAATTTCTATGTTATGTGATTTACTAATATTATCATGTAATTAAATTTGTAGTTTTTTAAAAGGTAGGAGTATATAATAAATTATGATAACAAATATAGCAAATTGTTTGTATCTACTGAAATTTCATAAATTATAGTAGTAATTATTAAAATAAGAAGAAAATTATAAAATTATGTGGTGCTATCACAAACTTAAATTTAGATTATGAATTATGATGATTTCCGCAAAAAATGAAGAATGATAATGAATTACTAGAATTCTTAGAAACCTCATTTACGAAGCCCAAATCCTCAACTCATTTTTAAGCTCAAATCTCAAAATACTAAATCTCAATAAATTAATATAGAACCAAATCACATACTATCTTCCCGACGATCGATGCATCTTCTTCCCACAAACTTCTCTACTGAATAATTATCCATCTTTCCTCTTTCTTTCAAATTGATCCACAACATTTCTCTTTTCTTCATTGTGTCTCTAATTTTTCAGTTTTTCACTGCCGTGGGGTCGGAGGTAGGGATTTTGAGGGTCAGAGGGTTGGGTAATGGCATATTCCGGTGGCATTCATGGACGGACGGTGAGATCGGTCGACCCCACTCGACCCCACCTGGGTCTGTCATTGCGTGCATTGGTCTCTTGCAAGAACTTCGTTAGGTCATCTGAGACCCTAAAAGGGGGCGAGGCATCAGACCAAGGCATGAGATCTTCTGTTGGGGCCTCGTCCAAGTACAAAACTCCACGTGTCACATTAGGCCTCCACCACGACTCTATATAGTGTTTCCTATCATCCCACGCCTTTCTCAGACCCTAGAAGTCCGAAAATGACACGGTTGAAATTTGCTCGGGGCTCTGCCATAGGAACAAAGAATTTGAATTTATGGTCGTCGCTTGAGAAGGAAAATAAATATTAAATATGCAAAAAGGTCAAAAATAAAGAAGAGTTTGCACGCATTTTTTTCACCTAAGTGCAAAACCGGTAATGAGATAGTCATTGATTTCGAAAATACGACACCGGTCTGTGTGGCAATCCATTTAAATGTAGTAATTACTACTAGTTGTCCACACACGGACTTGTTTTTCCAATTTTGTGACAACTGTTTCATATAGGTAATAATTTCATTATGTAAATAATTATAATCATATATGGCTATAACACAATTAAGTATAGAAAAATTACTGACAAATCTATAAATTTGGGAATAAATCAATGCACATGTTTCTGATAATATATCTAAAATGAAAATTGAAGTAATAAATGTTCATAACAAAAAGCTAAGTGTAGAAGAATAAGTATATTAGTAAAATTTTGTAATTATTGAAATAAATCAATATCAAATTTTATGTTTCATACCTTTGACATTTCATATATATATATATATATATATATATATAGAGGATCTTGTTAGGCTGAGATTATTTAGCTAAATTGAGAAATGAGATGCAATATGAGCCACTAATCCATAAGATTAAGAAAATGTCAACAAATACCAAATTATGTCAACAAGGGGGTATAATTGTAATTTTATTAATAAAAAAGTTGAAAACATAAAAACGTGTTTCAATCCAATTTCAAAAAGCTCTCTAAAACTCTGCTGAAATCTTCAAACCTTCATGCAATTCGAACCCCTTCAAAATCTGCAAAAACTCGGTAATCTTCACAATTCAAACCGTAAACATTCATACAGAGTTTTCTAGAATGACGATAGAAGAGCAAAATCGAAAAGAATCAGTTGAAACATCGATTGAAGTTGAATTGGCTGAAGCAGCGGTCGAAGAGAATCGGCATTCGAAATCGGCGACGGTTGAAGCGACTTCTTCAGGTTAAGAAATTGATTCAAATTTTAAGTATATTACTTCGATTTTGGTGTATTAAAACACATCTGGATTTCGATTTTTATGAATTCGATTCCTGCTGAATTTTTTTGTTGATTAACGATGGTAGAATTGGAAGAGATGGAAACGAACAATGCTGCTGAAAAAATGGAAGAGATCAAGCATTACCTTCCAGTTAAGGATTTGTTTAAATTTTGAAGATTATTGACATTTTATATACTAGTTATTGACATAGCTATAATATTATACTGTTAACAGTAGTGTATGCTTGTTTGAATAGGCGTTGACATAATTATATTAACATAATGTATGCTTGTTTGAATGACTGTTAGGATGACAGTAGAAAACATACAATTTTATGGTTGTAGTAGTATGTCAACAACTATTGACATTGTGTATACTTGTTTGAATGGCTGTTAGGATGGTTGTAGAAAACATATGTATAGTTGTAGTAGTATGTCAATAGCTATTGACATATTGTAAGCTTGTTTAAATAGTTGTTGACATAGTCATACTTATGTAATCAGAGTATGCTTGCCATAAACTTTATAAGATAATCGACAGGGTATGTCAACATTATAAACTTTAACTATTGACATAATAATAATGATAATAAGATAATTGTGATTGCTATATATAGGATATACGTGTTAATTGACAGAGTATAATTCATAAATGAACTTCTGTTAGTTGTGCTTGCTATATCTATTGACATATCTATAATAATATACTGTTGACATTGTCTTATTTTTGTAAACAGAGTATGCTTGCCATAAACTTTATAAGATAATCGAGAGGTTATGTCAACATTATAAACTTTAACTATTGACATAATAGTAATAAGATAATTGTTCTTACTATATATGGGAAATACCAGTTAATGACAGAGCATACTTAATGCCTGAAATTCTGTTAATTGTGCTTGGTATATCTACTGAAATAATTTTAGTAATATACATGCATTTGATGTCAACAGAGCACACTTGTTATTGTCATGATACTTTGTATAATTGATATAGATTTATTATGTTTGATTTTAAACCAGAAACCAGAAAAACATACAAGAGAAAAAGGAGTACCTCAATATTTCAGGATGAGCCGATG
>NC_062969.1:7428644-7686409 GCF_023119035.1 Salvia hispanica | reverse complement strand
CTTCAGATTTCCAACTTCGACTTTTTACTTTCTTTTTTGGCTCATATATGCACATTTCTCACAAAACACGTCAAAATACCAAACTAGATAAAATATGCAAAATATGTACATGAATTGTGATTTTGACATCAAAAACTGACCAAATTAAGGCTTTAAAACAGTGCAAAATCCGAGCGTATCATTTTGGTTCATGAGATTCAATCTCACAGCTCAATTCTAGATGGATAATCATGGGATAATTAGTCATAGCTAACCTCCTATGACTAAAATAATCTCACAACTCAATCTTAGATTATATCTTGGCATTATTTTATCTAGGAAACCGAACACCACGTTATTATAGTGTATTAATAGTCCCTCCGTTCCAATTATCAACCATCTTACGCAATTCTAATTATCAATCATAAATGAAGTATCCTAGTTCCTAGCCAAGTATTACCTCCACTACCTCTTTCCACTCACATTCTAATAAAGGAGAACCAATAATTGGACATGATATATTCCGAGTTCCCCCCCAATATAATAGTACTTTCGATGGTCAAATCCACCAAAATATTAACCATGTTCTCCATGAAGAAAATAGAGAGTCGTCGACCCCCAGCATGACCCACCTAAGGATCGTGTCGTGCTCGTGCATCTCCTACACCACCTCCATGATCCCGTCTACCATGCAGATCATTATTGGGGCTCGTGCATTTGTCTCTTGCAAGAACTTCGTTAGGTCGTCTGAGACCCTAACAGGTGGCGAGGCGTCAGATCAAGGCATGATCTCCCCTATGGGGGCCTCATCCAAGTACAAAACTCCACGTGTCACATTAGGCCTCCACCACGACTCTTTATATAGTGTTTTCTATCATGCCACGCCTTCTCGGGCCCTAGAAGTCCAAAAATGATGTGGTTGAAATTTGTCTAGGGCTCTAACATACTAACATGGGCACAAAGAATTTGGATTTGTTGTAATCATTGGGAAGGGAAACAAAGATAAAACATGTAATAATGCCAAAAAATGAAGAGGAGTTTGCACACATTTCTTGCACCTATCTTCAAATTACTACTAGTTGTCCACACACAAACCTTTAATTATTCATGTTATTCCAATTTTGAGACAATTATTTCAGATGAAGAATAATTTTACTATACAAATAATAATAATAGTCATACATTTATATAAAATATTTGAAGTATAGAAGAAATTACTATCAAATCTCATAAATTTGGGAACATATTCAATGCACATGTAGATGTTTCTTAAAATAAGTACAATATTCAATCCACTAATGATACGATAATGACATGTAATAGGGACTGCTTCTAGCCTTGTTTTATGATTTTAAAGTTTCATTAGATTTGAAGAAGTGAATAGATTAGCATTTGTAACACTGCTCAAATAGCATTAAAAACAAATAAAATTCTTATACGGTGTAATCGATCTTATAGATAAAATTTTCATAATAAGAGTAGTAATATTTGGTGCTATAATACAATTAGATTAAGCAATAACTTCATTCACCCTGCATTCCCTCAACTTGACTTCTACAGATGTGCCAGTGCCACCCACGCCAACAACATCACAACATTCGCATCGATCCATCTAACAATTAAAGATAGAAAACAATAGTTAAAAATAGAATAAAAGATGAAAATGAAATTTAGGTGAATTATCAAATGTATAATCTATTAAAAAAAAAACACACATTTACCTCTTTCCGCTTATTTGGGGGGGAAAGGACAGTGATTTGGGAGATGAGATCTGGTTTATATTGAGAAGTTAGAGAGCAAGGCGGTAGGCCTCGAGGCTTGGCTCGAGAGTAGGTGGCGAGGATTCCCATTGAGACCTTGTCTAGTTTCTCAAAGAAGAAAACATGGGGGGCATGACATGAATCATTATAGGGTAATCTCGTATCGAACATATAAAACGGTCGTGCGGGTCTGGCCTTCAATGGCAGGAATGTCTCGAGGGGCTTTTGCAGGACGCTTCGAGGCATGATTGCCTGGTATATGTGGGCGGAGTAGCCCCATGAAATGGACAAGGACCAATTGCTCTCCCTATTGTAGCAAATGGTCTGCTGCAGCATACGGGACTGATCAGCAGTCGCCGCCTCCA
This sequence comes from Salvia hispanica, assembly GCF_023119035.1. Taxonomy (NCBI): domain Eukaryota; kingdom Viridiplantae; phylum Streptophyta; class Magnoliopsida; order Lamiales; family Lamiaceae; genus Salvia; species Salvia hispanica. The sequence continues at coordinate 7,684,305 of NC_062969.1, read as the reverse complement.
TGAGGTGGCGTAAGGACTGGTAACGGTCCATGCCCGGGAATATTGGTTCTACCAAGTCTAAATGATGTAGTGAGAGTAGAGGAAATTTTGGATGTGAGGATAAAAATTCAGAGAGGTCGCCGCGTAAATCGATCTGCCAAAAGGATATTAATGTGCAATAAATAAGATATTAGAGTGCTATAAATATAATGTACAACATATTAATTATAATACCTGATGAAATCCTTTGAGAGGAGTTAGATTGACACCAATATCAGCAATACAACACATAGTATGAGTATCAGATGCGACAAGTTGAGTATATCGTCTTAGACAATTCTCCATATCACTTGCAAGAGCTTTTGCAAGAGGATAGCTTAAAATAAATCCAGCCCCGCCATAACCTGTGTTAAAGGAGTACCAAAAATTGGCTATGATGAACTCTGATTGCCCCCCAATATAGTAGTACTTCCGATGATCGAATCCTCTAAGAACGTCGATCATATTCTCCACGAAAAAAATAGAGTCGTCGTCCCCCATCACGATCCACCTAATGTTCGCATCGCGCATCTCCCGCACCACCTCCATGATCCCGTGGACCATGCGCATATTTTTTGGGAACCGTGGCTTGGTCTCTTGCAATAACTTCGTTAGATTGTCCGAGACCCTAAAGGGGGGCAAGGCGTCGGACCAAGGCATAAGGTCTCCTGTTGGAGCCTCGTCCATGTACAAAACTCCACGTGTCACATTAGGCCTCCACCATGACTCTACGTACTCTTTCCTATAATGCAATGTCTTCTTGGACCCTATGATACCGAAAATGACGTGGTTGAAATTTGTATTTGTCTGGGGCTCTACCAAAGGAACAGAGAATATGGATTTGTGGTAGTCATTTGGAAGATAAACTAAAATTAAATATGTGAAAAGGCTAAAAATGAAGAGGAGATTGCGCAAATTTTTTATACCTAAGCTCATAACCGTTAATGAGAAAGTCATTGATTTAAAAAATACGACAGTTGAATGTAGGACACTCCATTTAAATAGTACTTAATTACTAGTGTTCCACACACGGTCCTTTAATTTTATTAATTTTTTTCCAATTTTGTGACAACGGTTTCATATTTCATTATATAAATAATAATCATATATGGGTATAACACAATTAATTATAGAAAAATTGCTAACAAATCTATAAATTTGGGAATAAATCAATGCACGTGCACGTTTATGATAATATACTATCTGAAATGAAAATTGGAGTACGTATAATAGGGATAAATGTGCATAACAAAAAATTAAGTATAGAAGAATAAGTATATTAGTAAAATTTTGTAATTTTTGAAATAAGTCAATATCAAATTTTATGTTTCAGACCTTTCACATTTCATATATGTACATTTATTATAAATCATAGATCTATTTAGAGAATTTCATCACAATTTTTAATATAAGATACACATAATATATACTGCTCCTACATTTATTGTAGCTAGTACCATATCATTGTCCCTCCATTCCAATTATCAATCATAACTTAATCAATAGTAGATAGGTACATTCAACTATATCTTTCCACTCACATTCTATTATAAAATTAATTATATAAAAATGTGACACATTCAATATCTTTTTCTAACTCACTTTTATATATATTATTAAAACTCACACATAATTCAAATGAGACTCCTATTCGCATATAGTTTTTAGTCGCATATGGGATTGGAAACATTGGCTAGCTACCACGGTTTAAGGTCGGCGAGGGGCCCCGCGGTCCAGTTCAAGAAGGGCTCCCCAGGCTTCAAGAAGACGTCGTCACGGTGGGGCAGCTTACGAGCAAGTCCATTCAAGATCTGATGGAAAGCATCTCCTGGCTGAGCAGGCTGCGGGAACAACATGGCCTGTTTCATGGATGGATTGGCGAGCAGCCGCTGTTTCCTCAATATCACATCAATGGGGATTGTGGTGAGGATCGTGTCGAGCTTAGGTACGTCTCTTTCGTGGACGAAGACTCCGATGTCCTCCCACGGGATGGCGTCCGCGAAGGGGAGGACAATGTGGTCCGCGATGATAACGGGGATGCACCCGAAGACCACGGCCTCTACGAGGCGCGGGCTCCAGGGCGCCCACCCGAGAGGGCAGAGGCAGAAGATGGCTCGCTGCATGTCCTCGTAGTAGGTGGGAGTGTGCTCTGTTGAAATGTCGAACAGAGGGTTGTTTTTGAAGTTCTCCCACACCGATGCTCGCGCCCCTCGTGCGTAGTATCCGCCTTGAGGGTCATTCCCCGCGTCATAAAACAGACCGCGGAAGTAGACGAAGATGGCTCGAGGAGTCGTGGGAGGGATCACATGGGTTTGCATTTTTTGTGGGGGAGCGTAGGGCGGGATCGTGATCGAGCCCTCCCTTTGGCACACGTGGTTCCGTTGTCCAAACGTTTGAACCAACGTGGCACGCTCTAGCAACGGAAGAATCCCCCTCTCCACCGCTATGTCCTCCTGTAAATGTCAGGATAGTTACTGTAAGGGTTAGCAATGCACACTCAAATTCTATATTAGTATAAGAGTGAACTACAAAAATGGTCCCTGGACTATGGGTTTATCTCGCCCATAGTCCCTGGACTTTAAAAATATCGCCAGTAGTCCCTGGACTAAGGGTTTATCTCGAAATTGGTCCTTTTAGCTTTTTTTGGTACGAAAATACCCTTTGATATTATTTTGGGGGTTTGGGCAATTTAGTCTTTTTACACTTTTAACATTTTAAATCTGATATTATTTTAGTTATGTACTAACTTTGATATTATTTCAAATTTATCATCCTTTTTCCCTTTTTTTATCCTTCACTTTGTTTCTTTATTTCAATATTAGATTTAATTTTATAAAATTTTAAATTTTAATTTTTAAATATCAATAAATTTTTTAATTATAAAAATTATTAAATAGCAAAAATTAATAGTTATAATCAATATTTGATAGTGTATAATACTATGTAATCAATAAGGTATGACAATGCCTTAGTTTTAATCAATATTTAATACTCTCTCTGTCTCACGTTACTTGAGTCATTTCTTTTTTGCACTCGTTTTGGAAAAATAATAATAAATAGTTAAAATGGAGAGAAAAAAAGTAAGAGAGATAATAATGTAGAGAAGAGTCTTAACTATATTATTTTTTTTTTACTTTATTTTCTCTTCACTTTAATTATTTATTATTATTTTTTCAAAACGAGTGCAAAAAAGAAGTGACTCAAGTAACGTGGGACGGAGGGAGTAGCTTTAATCATAAATAGATTATATAACACAATTTATTCTGAAATAAATATGCATCTAATGTAAGACTAATATAATTATCGTTTATTAATTTGAAAACAATCAAAATTTACTAGAAAATTTCAACAAAAATACTCCTATATAAAATTTTAAGTAGGATCAAATTTTTAGTCAACTTCATAATATTTAATCACAAGCAATTATAACAACCGAACGGAGGCTAAATAGAATAACTCTTATTTTTCCATCATGATTAATATTATTTTTCTGTACTTCTTCAATTCAATTGAATATTATGTTAAATAACAAAAATTAATAGTTTTAATCAATATTTATAGTATCCATGAATTAATAGTTTTCATTAAAAAAATTTATTGATATTTAAAAATCTAAATATTAAATTTAATTTTATATAATTAAATCTAATATTGAAATAAAAAAAAATTCAGTGAAGGATAACAAAATGGAAGAAGAATGATAATTTTGAAATAATATCAAAGTTAGTACATAACTAAAATAATATCATATTTAAAATGTTAAAAGACCAAATTGCCCAAACCCCCCAAAATAATATCAAAGGGTATTTTCGTACCAAAAAAAGCCAAAATGACCAATTTCGAGATAAACCCTTAGTCCAGGGACTACTGACGATATTTTTAAAGTCCAGGGACTATGGGCGAGATAAACCCATAATCCAGGGACCATTTTTGTAGTTCACTCTTAGTATAATAATACCCACCCAATTTGGGACCAATAAAGCAAATATTGCACTTATATATTGTTTGCACATTTTCTAACATGTACTCCTATTATCTTACTTGATAGTGGAAGCAGGCGCCAAAGTCGTGGGGCACGATGAAGAAGTGGTCGGCGCCTTGGGTCCGGTTCCAATAAGGCGAGGTGGTGGAAATGAGTTGGATGGCGCTCCTCATGACGCGGGGCGACTTGAAGGGCAAGGGGAGGCCGTCTCTGGTGAGGTCGCAGGTTGTGTAGACGGGGACGTAGAACCAGTCGGCTTCTTGGGGATTGAGAGTGCGGACGGGGCTGGATAAGAGGAAACGGTGCATGTATATCTCAGCTGCAAACATATGGTGGAGGCATCTCTCCTCCTTTTCTACCATCTTCTTGTTGTATTTGCTAGGGAGTTTGTACACAAACACTTTTAGCCTTCCCACTGGATCATCTTCCAAGACATCACCAGCACTTCCTGATAATATATTTTAAAATATGTCATACATCAATCTTTGTCATTTGGATACAAAACGACGTCGGTGATGCTGAAACACATTCTTACCAGAGATTCTCTCGGTTTTCTGACTCCTCTTGAGCTTGAAAGTTTCAGCCCTCAAAGAAGATTCAAGAAAGAAACACATTATCAAAGCCCATCTCAGATTCCTCATTTCTGAATCAACAGAAAAAATATATATTAACAAAAGCTGAAATGTGATACCTTTTCAGTGCGGAATTAGGGAATTAATCACCAATTTATAAATGCCATTAATGAGTGATTAAAGGAGGGAGCTTTTGTTATAGTTAGGATGTCACAACAAAGAGTGGTTGCAAGCAAACACTTTTCTTTCTGACTTTGCAATAAAATGAAATCTTGATTCAAGTGTTTTTTCGTTGAACATTTATAACTATAATGAGCGTAATCAAGTTAATCACAACTTTCACCGATTAAGAAGTTACTTGTAGTACATTTATAACTATAAATTTTTGCATCTGTAAAAATAAAATGTCTATATCAAGAAATAAAAAGAGTACCAAGTACAAATCAACATATGAGGAAAATTAAGCTAATATGTACAAACTTTTTAATGGAAAAGTTTTGTGGGTGGCATGTCTCAGAAACATTAATAAGTTCCATTCAATAGTTTGATCGATGATTTATCAAAAAATAAGTTTTGCAGTTGGCATGTCTCACAGACTTGAACTTAATATAGCTGTTTTTAGGGTTATTGTGGCAACATTTTAAGTGTCGTTCGATTACTATGACTAATTAACATATAATCTTACAAGGTAGCAGTGACCAATATTTATTTTGGGTCAATAGCCATTTAAATCATGAATTTGGTCAAATTCTAGTTTGTCCATGAACTTTAAAATTGAAAACTAATCACAAAGTTTCAATTTCCTCAATTGTTTCATCCATGCACCAAATATCGTCTTTTAACGATATTAAAAACAATGTGTTCCATTAAAATAAGTTTTTTGTCTTTTATATGCTTATATTTTCACATTTCTCTTCTTATTTTATCGAAATATTGTCATTTTTAGTAACACAAAAAGATGTCACTTTGAACATGGATTGGACAATTGAGAAAAATTGAAATTTCGTAATTTAATATTTCAATTTCGAAATTCATGGGACAGAACAGAATTTGACCAAACTTAATTTTTAAAATTGCTATAATCCCTTTATTTTATTCATTCATCTCTGTGCTCGTAAGAAATGCACCAACATTAATGAAATTGAAGAAGTATTAGTTTCTCGATGACCATCTCTTCTAAGTTTTAAAGTTGTCAATTTACATAATTCCCTGAGCAGCATGATTCAATAATTTGTCATCGTGGCTTCACCTGCCAAATGAAACTTCTTCATGAACTAAAATAGAAAATTATTCTAAACTTTTATAAAGAAATGGAAAGTTTCCTACCTTTATGGCCATATATATATAGGGAGAAATGATATGCTACATACCTTATACCTTATGTGAGCTCCTTATATGAGCACTACTCTCGTTTGACACACATTTAGGGTTGTTCGTTTCGATTTATCTATTTAGTTTTACTCTAATACATTAAAAAATGTTATTACAATTTTTAATTTCACAAAACTCATAAAAATCAAAGCTCGATTTGCTCGATTTCTCAATAATTTCAAATAAATGAATAAAATAATAAATCAAGCTTTGATTTTTATGAATTTTGTGAAATTAAAAATTGCAATAACATTTTTTAATGTATTAGAATTAAGCTAAATAGATAAATCGAAACAAACGATACTAAACGTGTGTCAAACGAGAGTGGTGCTCATATAAGGAGCCCACATAAGGCATGTAGCATATCATTTCTCTATATATAGGTATCTATATATATATATATATAGGGATGTATTCAGGTCAGAACGCTAAGTATAAGTAAAACTCAAAACACTTGCAATCCATTGGATCTTATGATCTAACGGTTAGATTAATGCCACGTGTCATCTAATGATGTAGAATTTTAGACTAATAATGTAGCTCGAATAATAATGTAGCACTTTAGTTTAATAATGTACAGTTTTAGTCTTACAATGTACATTTCTAGTCTAATAATGTACATCGGCTAATAATGTAGATTTTTAGTATGATAATGTAACTAATCACAACCATCCAATCTAATGATCCAAGGGCTGTGATTAGTGCTGTGTTTTACACTAAGATGTTGTAAGGACCCTAACACACCCCTATATATATATATATATATATATATATATATATATATATATATATATATATTAAGATCAAGCTCAAGGTCACGAATCCGGTGTCTTTACCATTTTGCTTACTTTGAATCTCCACCTAATCTGGATTTAAAACTGTGTTATATTCACAAAAGCTAATCAAATGAGTCCATCGATTTGGAATAAATCTAATACGAGTTAGTTAATTTCTTTTATATATGTTGTAAATTTTGGTTATGATCCTAATTTTCCATACATTTTATCATGTATTTCAAGCTAAATTGATATCTCTAGCACCTTAACACACTTTTATGAAATATTAAAAATTTTAAATATTCTTATAAAACATTAATTGAACTTCTGTGTCTTCACGGCTAATAATTCATATTTAGTTTTTTTATTTATAAAATAATAAATTAATTAATTTTAGTTTAACTCTTTTCGTCTCCAATGCGTCTTTTTTTTTTATGGCTCATGCTTTAAGAAATGTGAAAATATATGAATTAAAAAAATTACGTGAGACTCATTTTTACTAATTTTATGATGAGATATAAGTAGAATGAGTTAACGGAATGTGATGTCCAGTAAAATGAGACAAGTAACAGGGGACATATCAGAATGAGAAATTTAATTGCGGACAAAGATGATATATATGGAGTAATTTTTTTAAAATTTTATTGTCCATAAATTTTAATTATATTTTATCAACCACTAAATTTTAATAATTATTGTATAATTATTTAATATATTTCTTTTACTAATTTTATTTTATTTTTATAATTATTTAAGTATATATGGATATTTGCTACAGTATTCTTACTCAATCATTTGTGAAACTGGTCCAATCGGTCAAGTTGTGGATCAGTAATTTCGTCGGTTGTGTTATCAATCTCAATTGACTAAAGTTTAATACCCATAACAACTTCTAGAAAGCTATATTCCAAACAAAAAACATAGCATTAGCACCAAGACAGGAAAAATCAACACAAATTGCCAAACAAGTCAATAAATATGAATTTCCAAACTTGATGGCCAAATCACATGACTTTTCCTTCTCCCTTGAGCCCCCTACCTCCATCTTGCCTAAATGTAATTAATCTGCCTAAGCTCTTTCATTCTGTGACTGAAATTCATCACAGTTTCCAAATTCAATAAACACAACTACACATAGAATATTTCCATAATCTTACTTCATAATTAAATCCCAGATGGAGAAAACTTTGAATCAAGAAGTAGAAGAAAAGGAAGAAGAAACATTTTACTCTCCCAATTGTATAGAGGAGAAAAATGAAGAGATGCAAAGCAATGGTGATGAGGAAAAAAAGAAGACTCATCAATTGAGAGAGTTAGCTGCAAAGCAAGATCCAGCTTGCAAGGTATGTAGTACAGCATGCTCCAAACACACACACACAGAGCATGAGATAATGAAAACTGGAAATTATGCAGGAAGTAGATGAAGCGACATTGAGAAGATTTCTTCGTGCTCGTGATCTTGACATCGGGAAGGCTTCCGCGATGCTGATCAAGTACATGGCATGGAGGCGAAAATTCGTCCCAAGGGGCTCGATTTCAGCATCTGAGGCTCCCAATCACATAGCACACAACAAGGTGTTTATGCAAGGCACGGATAAGAGAGGCTGTCCCGTTGCACTCGTTTTCGGTGCTAAGCATTTTCCCAGCAAAGGAACATATGAAGAACTCAAACGTTAGTACTATACTTACATATATATTCTATTTTTTGCAACAACAGTTTATGAATTACTGTATTATTTTAATTGTTTTTTCAGGTTATGCAGTTTATGCTTTGGATAAGATATGCTCGAGGTAATAATGAATCTAGTCATGCTACATATTTCTGACATTTAGAAATTTCTATGAGCATTTTCTAATTAAGTACTAATTTGGTTTGGGTTTTTTTATGCAAGAATTCCTTATGGGGAGGAGAAGTTCACAATAATTGTGGATCTTGAAGGATTTGGCTACTCCAACAGCGATGTTCGAGGGTACATTGCAGTTCTTTCCATTTTACAGGTGCGAGATAACAATCGTCATCAAAATAAGTTTAGATTGCATTGACGTCCCTACTAACTGTTTCAATCCGTATGTGATAGGATTATTACCCGGAAAGACTCAAGAAACTATTCTTTGTTCATGTATCGTATGTATTCATGACGGCATGGAAGATTGTGTACCCATTTGTTGACAAAAATACCAGAAAAAAGGTCAATTTCGGCTTCACATAAGCTTTGATTGGAATTATACTATGCTTCTTTTTTGAAGAAATATATCTGATATTTTAGTGCTATGCAGATCACATTTGTTGACAACAAGAAACTACAAAGTGCTCTGCTGGAAGAGATAGATGTAGATCAGCTTCCACAGATTTATGGAGGCAAACTGGAATTAATCCCAATTCATGATGCCTAAATCAAGAAAGGCATATATTTATTAGAATTGTGTAATTGGTATAGCATGCTACATATTTGTAATAGTAACTTGTAAAAGGGGTAAGATATTGATGACAGATAACATCATCCCACATTAAGGAATTGAATTCATCAATCTTGCATGACTAATATACAAAGTTTAAGACAGGAATGGAATTGGCACAAAATGTGTAGTGACCCAAAAAAACAAATCAAAGTAGCTCAACCACTTTGGCTGAAAGAGAGATTGTGTGATTAGATAAAGAATGTCACTATTATTGTGTGAAAGAGGTAAAAGAATGATAACATTTAGCGAGGATTGTATGATAGGCCTACCTAACGAACCAACTCAGTGTTGGTCACGGCAAATGAGTTGGATACCTCAACAAAACACCACCCCAACTGACTGAGCCATCTGTCAGTTGCTTGACCACAGACACCACCTCATCAACCTTCACACGAATCTGCTGCTTGCTATCTCTCTCTCGAACAGTCACAGAGGACGTAGAATCAACTGTAATGGCAAAAGGAACTCCAAGCTCATCGGTCCTAGCATATCTCTTTCCTATAGAGGTCCCTGCATATTTTAGGTTCGCTGTAATTAGGGTTTATTGATCAACTATGGATAATGGAGTGTGCACAATCTTCAAGATAAAGATAACTCTCCACAAGAGAGTACCTGTTACATCAATCTTGTACGAAATTCCAGAAGCCGTCAGTGACTTGGCAATCTGCTTAGCAACCTCCTCATATTCTTGGTTCTGAACGAGGGGAAACACTGTGCATTTGATGGGAGCTACCAGTGGAGAGAAACGGAAGACGTTCACTTGCTCATCACCGCATTTACTAGGCCTCGTGTAAAAAGAGTGCTCATAAAGACAGTATATGATCCTTCCAATTCCAAATGATGGCTCGATGACCGATGGTGTGAAAACCCTTTGATGTTCCTTTCTCTTCTCTTTGGAAATGGACACCATACTATTCTTTATAGTGACAACTTTGTTAAGAGCGCAAACACGGAAGGTGGCCTCTCCCTTATCTTCCAAACTCGCTTTCATCTTCAATGCTTCTTTCTCGCCCATCACCTGATTTCAAGTTGAATCAGTTTTTGCAGAAGTGGTAAATCATGAGTAAAAAGATAAAGCAAACATAAATGTGATGCCTCATTGAGTAAATAAATAATGTTGAAACATGAGATAATACTACATATATAACAGAATACCTCTAATGCTTCCACCACCATCTTATGATCACCTTTGAAAGCAAGACCGAGCTCCTTTTTAACTGGAACTATGGTAAGTTTCTGAAGAAGATGAAAAAGTATCAGAAAGAAAGCTTGAAAAACAAACATATGTTTCTGAAGATAGGGCAAATCAATGCAATTTCTCCCAGTTATGAAGTTATGATAGTGAAATATGAAATGCCTGACACCCTCCGATTATAGAAAAAGACGGGCCTTTTGACACTTTAATCATGATCTCTATAAGAATGTGTGGTGTAGAGTGAACTAAGAGCGAAGACAGACCTCGACTTCTCTAGGCTGTTCATACTTTTCGTATGCCACCAAAGGTACACTGCTTCGATCCTGCAAAAGTAGAACTATAAACATCATATCTCTCTGTAGCATAAAGAGAAATATTTCTGCCTCTCACAATTATCACTTGACGAAATGCAAATGTTTTCTTCTAGAAATTGCTTGAGAAACGCTCTCTCACACAAGACATATCTGCCCCCAATAAATAGCACAGGCACAAAGAAGATTAGTAAATGAGGCGAACACTTACCGCATGAGCCTGCAGATCATATGCTGATCTATCGGCAATTCCAACACACTCGACCCAACCATAAGAGCTTTCTATTTCAGCATCCCAACAGTCTACGGAATAGTGTGCCATCTCATTTCCCAGATGCTGGCGGAAATGCAGACGATCTTTTGCAATTCCAAGTTGAGTTAAAAATAAGTATACTCTCCCTATATAATAACCAAGTGTTTCATTATCAATGATCCCCTGAGACACGGAAAGCACACTGGTGATATTAGGAGTGAGAGAGAGAGAGAGAGAGAGTCTCAGCAAGAAGATATAGAAACCTGAGAAACTGCTTCGCCAATAGTCAACCTTCTTGTTGGTTGTCCAGACATCTGGTCTTCTCTTGGGAATATAAATAATTCCAAGTCTGAAACCTCGGAAAATTTAGGAAAGGACTTGTCTTTAGGATCCACAAAATGTTCAATCTCAGCAAGCGTAAATTCACGGACCCTTAAAAGGCCTTGCCTTGGAGAGATCTGCAAAGTTCACATGTTGGTATATGCTGAATCGTATTAAAAGCAACTAAGAAAAAGAAGAGAAACTAAGACGGAAAAAAGGAATAGCTATCCATATAATTAGAAATAGTCGCAAGACTTTCTTTGTCTTTTTGGACATAAAATTGTATATTGGACTTTGTGGGTCGTGTGTTGTGCACTAATAGTAAGATTGCATACTAGACCTCATTTCTGAAAGCTTGACCAATCTGTGCAGCTGCAAAAGGAAGCTTGTTGCCATTATAGTAGTATAAGTCCTTAAAGTTCACAAATATACCTTGAGCCGTCTCCGGACGCATGTATCTGCAGCAAATTCGACTAGCTAAGTTAATCGAAGAGTGTGCATATCCATTTTGTATGTTTACGTATTGGTGGAAAATAAAAATCAGACTTGTAGATTCTCACCCAGAGCTGGATCCAGATGGCCCAATTGATGTCTGAAACATAAGATTGAAAGGATACGGGTTTGAGAGAGAGTTTTTAGTATCTGGAGCAGTAATGCGGTACTCCTTAATCTTCGCACAGATCTCCTCTGCAGAGAAATCATCCAAAACAGCGAGAATGTGTCTCAGTTCAGCTGCCTCCTCAGCGCTAAGTTCATGGTCTTTCTCTAGCTTGTCTTTGCAGAAATCCTTGAGCAAATGATCTGCTCGGTGACAGGCTCCTGTCTTTTCATCTTTGACCATAAGGTCAGTGAACTTATCGACATGACCGGATGCCTCCAGTACAATGCCTGGCGTGACACATGGGCAATCAACTTCTAACATCTTCTCTTCAAGTACAAAATGCTGTGAAATTCAAATAGTTATGAACAAAAACATCATTTATATTTTTTGTTTGTGAACAAATAACGTGACAGAATTAAGTGAACTCAGAGATGAATTGCAGTTTGCAAGTAAGAGTTTTACTATGTCAGGGAAGAACGAAATTTCAAAGAGTGTATATCCATGAAATCTAGTATTCTGTTTCAAATACAAAGACGTAAAGCGTGGAAATAGAAAACCTTAATATACAAATGCAACCAGTAATCTAACAAACATACAAAAAGTTAATACCAAAGAATCTCATTATATCTCGATTTTTCACCGTCAGTCCTTGCAGTCATCATATACACGGTTAACATCTTTTAGTCAATAAAATAACTACTGTAGGAAATGATTTATCTCAACTGAAGTGAAATCCTAATCAACATTGCAAAGGAATTGGTTGTAACATCTCCATTGTCCATACTAAACCAACATAAAATGACAATCACGTGGTCATGGAAGGAAAACTGAAACAATCTTAAACCATCAAATCAAACCATATCAAACTTCCTATCCTTCGACTATGACACAAACCAAAGTATATGGAAAAATGGGAAGTGTGCTAACCTGGCGCCAAAAGGCAAGGATGTTGGCCTTGACAGCGCAACCAGGTGGGCCATAATCGTAAAGTCCAGCAACACCACCGTAGATTTTGAAGGAAGGGATATAAAACAAACGGCGCTCTAGTGTGTTAACAACAGCTTGCCTGAATGCCTCTCGGTTCTGGGATTCTTGCACGGCATTTTAGATTTTCAGCATACAATAATAAGAATAAGATCTGAATCCACCAGTTTCCATCAAGAAAGATAGTAGTTCTTCACAAGAATAGGATTATACCGAGTTATGCAATCATTATTCAAATTCTAACCAAACTAAGACAGACATATCAACCTCAAAACATAACAGCTGAAGTCGCAGAGGATTACTAATTAATCATGTAATTCATGATAAATCAACATCGCATTTGACAAGCTATAAAAATTGAGTCTTGATCAGCAAAACAGTCTCCTTTTTCCCATACTCCACTAGAAAGTGTACATAAGCAAGAAAAGGGCTAAATCATTCCCAAAACTACAATTAACCTTAAACCCCACCAAAAATTACAAATTGAGTAAAATGGGAGGCAAATAACCTGTTCTAGAACAGGGGGGTTGAGGTGAAAACACGGTTGAATAAGCCTTGGAGGTGAAACAAACAGCACCACTCCGACCAGATGGCGGCCACAGACAAAATGCTCTCCTCTTCAAGACTTCCATTAACGACGGATTTTCACAACACTTTGCACTAGCATAGCAGGGGTCGAAGCTGATTTTTTTTTCTGCTGTATCACTGAATTTTATTTTTGGCAAGGAGAAAGTTTTAGTTTTTGGCCCAAAATATTTATATTTCCGCATGTGCAAAATTACAAATACAATTAATTTTACCCTACAAAAATTGAAAATAATAGAAGCAAATGAAAATCGACTAATAAAGTGGTTTCTGTTTATTTTATTTTTATTTGTACATTATATTGTAAAATAACACAATAGATAGATCTGTCTTAATTTTTGTTGATTCCGGGAGAGGATGTACATAGTATAATTTCCCGAACAAATACCAGATGTATTTGCAATCGTTCTTTGTTTATTACTTATAGGGGGTTGTGATCTATGAAAAACTAAATATGGAGTAATACAATACGGAGAGCATATTTAAGTTATTGTTAGTTTATTTTTAGGTCATTTTGATCTAAAAATGACATTAAACCGGAATTTTGTTAAATGAGACTGATTAACAATAACCTTTCATATTTTTGATTAATTATTGACCATTCGATTGTCTAATCCTAAGACCACAATTTGAGCTCATTTATATACTAAGATGCACTTTTGTTTTGATCATTTTCCTTACTAGTATCCTAACTTACTAATCGAGTGCCAACTTATGTTATTATATACTCATTGTGGACGGAGGCTATTATTTCAAGCACCCTTCAGAAAATTTTATGCAATCGGAAACCATCTAATTCATGAGATGCCAACTTAAAAACACTACAACAGAAACAAATTTTGATCGTACAAGTCTTTGCAGCAAACAAACCATCAACAATGTCTTGAAGAGTAGAGTTTGAATAACATAACATGGTCGTACAACATCTCGATATGAGTATATAAAACAAAATTGACAAGAAGTCATCAAGTAATTCTTAGCGACAAGTCAGCCTAGATGTAAATAAATTCAAATTTTAGTGAAGATAATTTTACCAACTCCGTATTGTATTGTGAGACGACGGAGGCTCGACTCAGGATGAATGAGTTGGGTATTTCCACAATACATCCGGCCATGTGCTCACACCATCAGTTACCTCTTTCATCAGAGATGCCACCTTATCCACATCCACACGAATTTGCTGCTTGCTATCTCTTTCACGCACCGTCACTGAGGTTGTAGAATCAACTGTGATGGCAAAAGGAACTCCGAGTTCATCAGTCCTTGCATATCTCTTTCCTATCGAGGTACCTGCAAAGTAAAGCTTACATGAATAGCTGGAACTACATGTCAAATTAAGCTCCCAAGATGTGTATGATTTTTAGATAATAAAGCCAATTAAGTTAATAAAGGACTAGGGAACTGCGCTAGCTTGAATGACATTTGGTTCAAATTGATAGAACCAACATAAGCCCAAGGTACCTATCAAGTACAGACTAGAAGCCTGAGTTCATAATGGGAGTAAATCACAGAGTAAGCCAATGGTCAAACTAAACTGTGCACCTCCTATAGGTTTACAAAAAAAAATTGCTGAAACAGATAGAAAGAATAAGAGAAATAAAAAACGAGAGAGAAAAGGCATACACACAGATTGGTATAACCGTACATAAGCATGTTTAACGTATAAACAGATTTATGGTAAATGTCATATGCCAAGGTGTTACCTGTTATATCAATCTTGTAAGAAATCCCAACAGCAGTCAATGACCTGGCAATGCTTTTGGCAACTTCCTCGTATTGTTGGTTTTGGACAAGGGGAAATACTGTACATTTGATTGGAGCTACCAATGGAGGGAAACGGAAGACATTCAACAGTTCATCCCCATCTTTACTAGCTCTCGTGTAAAAAGAATGCTCATAGAGACAGTATATGATTCTCCCAATGCCAAAAGAAGGTTCAATCACAGACGGTGTGAAAGTCCTCTGGTGTTCCTTTTTAATTTCTTTGGAGATAGACACCATGTTCTTCTTTATAGTCACAACTTTGTCAAGAGTACAAACACGGAACTCAGCCTCTAATTTTTCTTCCAAAGTTGCTTTCAACTCCATAGCCTCCTTTTCTTCCATAGACTAATCAGAAGTAGCAAAATGAGAAAATCTTTACAAAATCTCATAAACAAGAGTAATATAGTACACCATATGGACTTCTAGTAGTAACTTCGAAAGGGAATGTAAAGCATGATAACAAAAAGAATGAAGTACTGCATACCAGTAATGCTTCAACTACCATCTTTTGGTTTCCCTTGAAAGCAAGACCCAGGTCCTTCTTGATAGGTGTTATGACAAGTTTCTGCAGAATAAAGCAAAGACGTCAGAAAGCAAGATGAAAAAACCACTATAAAGGACATAGTCAGACAGTCAAAGAGACGAAACTGAGGAGAAAGGTCGGCAAGGTCAAGATATCATGTTATGAGTGTAACAGAAAGTGTAAGGATAAATCTCTCCTCAGACTCTAAAAGAGCATTTATATATATTGCATGCTAAATCAACATACTAGAATCCTGATTTCAGTAATATGGGGTATGCTCAGAGTGATGTAACAAACTAGGGAAGGAGCTAAGGAAAGACGGAGTAGAGACCTCCACTTCTTTAGGTTCAGCATACTTCTCATGTGCCACTAGTTCTACACCGCTTTTATCCTGCAAAAACATAGGTTGAGCACTTAGATATCACAAGATTTAAAATTAAAAAATACAATGTAGATGAGCAAACTTGATGAACTCGTACCGTGTGAGCATGTAAATCATATGCTGATCTGTCGGCAATACCAACACACTCAATCCACCCATATGAGCATTCAATTTCAGCATCCCAACAATCGGCAGCATAATGTGCCATCTCATTTGCCAGATGTTGGCGAAACCGTAGGCGGTCTTTATCGATTCCAAGTAAGGTGAGGAACAAGTACACTCTTCCAATAAAATAGCCGAGAGTTTCATTATTGACAATACCCTGAGCATACAGGATGTGATAAGTTGATGTTAGCAAAGAGAAAATTATATGCCACAGTAGAGATTAAAAAGCAAAATGAGTGCCATGGACCTGAGAAACTGCTTCACCAATTACTATTCTCCTAGCTTGCCGTCCAGACACCTGGTCTTCTCTTGGGAACATTAAAAATTCCAACTTGGATACTTCAGCAAATTTAGGGTGCGACTTGTCATCAGGATCCACGAAGTGCTCAATCTCAGCCAGTGTAAATTCACGAACCCTTAAGAGACCTTGTCGCGGAGAAATCTGCAGACCATGAGTAAATGTCAAGCATTAATGTCATGCAGTGACAGTGACACAGATACAAAAGATCTCATGTGTCTGCAGCTATGCTGGCACAAATATAGGTTAACATAAAAAAATACTTAGTAAATAGGATTTTCAAAATGTGCATGCTCAATAGAGCTCCAATAAAACAAAATTTAACAGAGCAAAAAAGCCCAAAGCTACTTATAATCTGTTCTGTCCTTCCTGCTGGACATTTCTTAAAATACCTAAGCGCCAGTTTAAGTGATGCCATTTTTAAAAGTAGATCCATTGTTAGAATGCTTCAAGAACTTGTACTCAATAATCCCAAAAGGTGGTAAGCATGCTGCCAGCCTGCCACACAGACCCAGCCAACTAGACAAATATGTGCTAATGCTAAATAACATCAAACTATGTATAAAGTGTTGGATTAGGTGGGACATGTTAAATTTTAACAGGCATTTCTCTGAGATGTGCTGCAGTGACTGCACTCTTTAATTACCAGATACATATACAATCACCTAATATCATGTTTATCATTTTACAGGAAGCAACAGAGCCTATCTGAAAATAATTCAGAAAATGTACAAACCTCATTCCTAAAAGCTTGACCAATTTGTGCCGCTGCAAACGGAAGCTTGTTGCCATTGTAGTAATATAAGTCCTTAAAGTTCACAAAAATACCTTGGGCTGTTTCAGGACGCATGTACCTGTATCAACCTGAGCATTAAAACACCGAAGCAAAAAAGGAAACAACCAAGAAATCGTGTTTCCACTGCCTAAAGAACTTTTAGGCTTGAAAAGGTAAATATATTGGATTCTCACCCAGTGCTTGCCCCAGATGGCCCAATTGATGTCTGAAACATTAGGTTAAAAGGATAGGGGTCCGAGAGACTGTTTTTCGTATCTGGAGCAGTGATTCCATATTCTTTGATCTTTGCACCAAGTTCTTCAGAAGAGAGGTCATCCAGCATGGCAAGTACATGCTTCAGCTCAGCTGCCTTCTCTTCGCTCAGCTTCGGATCTTTCTCAAGCTTTTCTTTGCAATAGTCCTTGAGCAAATGATCTGCCCGGTAACAAGTTCCAGTCTTTTCATCTTTGACCATAAGGTCAGTGAACTTGTCAACATGGCCAGACGCCTTCAGCACAACCTCCGGGGTAACACACGGGCAATCAACTTCCAACATGTTCTCTTCCAGAACAAAGTGCTGAAACATCAAAACAAGTTCAATCAAGTAAAATCAAGGAAGCATAGTGCAGTTATAAAATAGACTAATTGGAAATAAATAACGCATACCGATAACTAAATTAAAAGGAAACAATTCGAGCAACTATAAAAAAACAGAGATTCCAAAATCCAAAATCCAAAATAGACTAAGGGAAGGAAATTCTGCCGACCTGACGCCAGAAGGCAAGGACGTTGGCCTTGACGGCGCAACCAGGTGGACCATAATCGTAAAGTCCGGCGACGCCGCGGTAGATCTTGAAGGAAGGGATGAAGAAGAGGCGGCGTTCGAGCGCGTTGAGAACGAGGTGCCGGAATGCCTCCCGCTGCGCAGCGTCCATTTTCTGAGTGAGTGAAGAAGGTTTTGGGTTGAAGCCTTGAAGGCAGGAACCCCCAATTTCACAAATATATACTCCTTCAAATTGCGATGTAGCCCCTATAGTTTGATAAATTACTACTTTAGTCCTGAACTTAGCTCGACTTCTTTCTACAAATTTACTGATTGGATTTTTTTTCACTCAAAATTTATATCATACTCTTTTTTTGACAAAAATTATGCAGTGATTTTCTCGACTAAAACAATTAATCTACTCCTATAAAACATAAATATCATAGTAACTTCAACACCGATAACTTGATTTTATAAACTCAATTTTTAAATTATTTTTATTGGACTTCAAGTGTTTTTAATTCATAATCATGTCAATCGGACTTTATTTTATGTTATGAACTTGGAGTCTGAATCTATTATTTGTCCATAGTGAAATTGCAAGATATTATTCATTTTGCTTTATTGATTTCTCTAATTTAATACTCCTACAGTCGCAAAACTTTTTTATTTTCAAGATATTATTCATTTTGCTCTATTGATTTCTCTAATTTAATACTCCTACCATCACAAAACTTTTTTATTTCTTTTCAACGCTGAGATGGTCTTTTCTAAGGGCATCACAATTATCGTCTGTCTGATGCATCGGGCGGACTATCGTCCGCCACTGTAGCTATGACGATGGGTAATCCATCGTTCGCGCCCGATAGATCATCCGCGGATGATATGCATCTACGTCGCATCGTCCGCTCCACTGTGGGCGACGCGAATGATGCAACGCGTTTTCGAATTATTTTTTATTTTTTTTGAATTTTTATTCTATTTAAATACTCGATTCCCATACAAATTTATCCCATCTCCCAATTTATTCTCTCCCGTCTCTCAAAACTTTCCAACTTTCTTACTAAAAAAATGAACCCCAGCGAGGACTGGAGTACATCGGAAGGCACTACTCGGGCCTTATTCAATTGCGTTCATGAGGTTGCGGCGGAAATGGAGCGTGAGTGTGAAGCGGCAGAGCAGGCGGTGGCGGCAGCGCAGATTCCTCGGCCGATTCAACGTCGGACATATGTCCACCGCGAGCACGACGTAGCTCACTAGCGTCTGTTGGCCAGACTATTTTGCCTAGCAACCACGGTGGGGCCCGACGGTTTTTCACCGCCGTTTTAGAATGCGGCGAGATCTTTTTGTCAGCATTGTCCAGACGTTGGAGACACGTGATGAATACTTCCAGTATTGGGAAGATGGCATTGGCAGACCTGGACTTACGGCGTTGCAGAAGTGCACGGTTGCGCTCCGGCAGTTGGCCTACGACACCACGACAGATATGTTCGACGAGTACCTTCACACCGAGAAGACAACTGGCCGCGATTGCCTCAAGAATTTTTGTAGGGGAGTTGTGGAGTCTTGTAACAACACATATTTGCAAAAGGCCGACTGCTGAGGATTGCCAGGCCCTGATGAAGATGCACGAGACGGCGCACGGCTTTCTTGGAATGCTAGGGAGCATTGACTGTATGCACTGGGAGTGGAAGAATTGTCAGACGGTGTGGAGAGGCTAATGTACTAGTGGATACAAGGGTAGCCACCCGACGATGATCCTCGAAGCCGTCACTGACCATCAGCTCTGGATCTGACATGCTTACTTCAGTGTAGCGGGATCGAACAACGACATCAACGTCCTCAACTCATCCAACCTCTTCGCCAATCAATGCAGGGGTCGCGGCCCGGCCATCGAGTTCACTGCCAACGGACGCCAATATCATATGGGGTACTACTTGGCTGATG
This sequence comes from Salvia hispanica, assembly GCF_023119035.1. Lineage (NCBI taxonomy): Eukaryota > Viridiplantae > Streptophyta > Magnoliopsida > Lamiales > Lamiaceae > Salvia > Salvia hispanica. Next base: position 7,664,259 of record NC_062969.1, on the reverse strand, counting down.
GCATATACCCAAGGTAGCCTGTTTTTGTGACGCTGCCTAATGGGTGGCAGAAGAGTGTTATTTGCTGCAAAGCAGGAGGCTACGCGGAATGGTATGGAGCGGGCTTTTGGGCTCCAATGGAGGTGGACAATTGTGAAAGGTCTGACGTGTTTCTGGTTCAAGGAAGTCATCGCCGATGTCATGTATGCGTGCATCATTTTGCATAACATGATAGTCGAACAAGAAGATGAAAGGTGGATCTAGCTGCAGCACGGCGACTCTGCCTCACGTTCGAGGATTACCGATGGGCTTCAATGAAGTTCTATCTAGACAGACTTCAATGCGCAGTCAACAAGACAATGCTCAGCTTATGAACGACATGATTTAAGAAGTTTGAAAGCATAACCGCCATTAATAATTTGTAGTTTTTTAATGCTCTAATGAATTCGAGTTCCTCGTATGATAAAACTAAGAGTTCCAATTATAATTCAATTGTTATATTAAGAGATAGGCAAGGCTAAAGTTGGGGGCGCGAATATGTAGCAATTGAGTTGGGGAGGGGCTAGAAATAAATAGCTCCAGATTTATTGGAACCTATAAAAATTTATCTCAATCAGGATATTCTATTGTGTAGGGTTAGGGGATATTTTCCAGTTGTGAGATATGGACATCTGTGAGATATTTTCCAGTTGTGATCTCTTTTGCTCCTATTTATGTAAATGTTCAATTATAAAGTCAATTGTCTTGACTTTAAATATCACATTGATTATTAAGCTAATAACTAAAATACTAAATGCTAAAGCACTGTGGAAAGAAAATGTCAAAATTACTCGGCATACCTCGTCTATGTTTTGTAGCATATGGACTTTTCGAGAATCAGAAAGTAAAATACGTTCTCCATCTCATTATAAATCTCATTTACAAATTTTAACTTTCTTTATTAAAATATACTAGTGCTCTTTACTTTCTTCACCGAACTCTTTCAATTTTAAAATTCATAAGTAATGATGTCTAATTCTGAGCGGGATAGTGAGAGTACTCTCCGTTCTATAATAGTGGAAAATCGTTTTGCCGTTTCAATATTTTCCATAATAATAAGGTCAGTTCTCTCTTTAATAAAAGTCAATATACTTTTTTTCACTTATTTTAGTCTCTCATAGAGTAACCACAATAAACCAACCGCGGCAGTCTATTGCAAGTCGGAGAGGAGTCGTGGCGCATGGAGGACTGTCGGGTACCCGACTGAGCCGTGTGGCGGGCAGCCGGCGAGACGGCAGTGCTGCGGCGGTCTATTGCGAGCCGCGCAACCGCCGGGGCGATATTTTCTTTATTTTTAAAAAAATTTTATCTATAAAATATATATTTTCAATTCATTTTTTTCATTCCATTAATTTCTATTTATTTTTGTCCAATTAATTTTGTTCTAATCCAATTAAAATACACCAACAATTAAAAAAGATATGAGGCGTGACTGTGACGTGGCTAGACAAATTTTATGTGGGCATGGCTGTGATGACTAAACGGACAAGTTATTTTTATTTTTTTTTCCAGACTATTGCGGACACTCTTACTCTATTCTCTCTTACTATCTACCTTTTCTATTTCATACTTTATTATTCTTAATTAATTCACTTAACACAATTTTTTTTAAATCATGTGTAATGGAGGAAGGGGTCGCGTTAAAATAAAACCAACCTCCTAATCCAGAACCCAGAACTATCTCAATATTATGTATTAAAATTATCAACACAAAGACAAAACTTTCTCAATAGATTTGTGTTGATAAAATTATATTTTTGTGTTGAGATTTAAATTTATATGTTATGTTGATAAAGTTATATCTACATGTTGAGAAATTTCCAACGTAATGTTGAAGTTCTGGTTCTGGATTGGGAATCAGTTAGCACATGGAGGAAGTATTCATTTTAAGAAATCAATAAATAAAGAATAATTTTAATGAATCGAGAAAAAATGGTGTTTTTATTTAAAATAGGCTGGAAGTTTCGAGAACTTTTCATATAAAAGCAAAATAGTATACGCAGATGCCGCCTTCTTCATCATCAACCCTCACACGAGATTAACTCTTTCCCAAGAAATAAAACGAAACGAATCCAACCTCATTTAGTTTAGGTCGAACCCTTTCGCGAATCCTAATCACAGAAAAACTTCCTCTTATTCTCCTCTGATTATTTTGTTTTCTGTATTTTAAGGTACGGATTCTGCTCGATCTTTTCTTGAACGTATTGGAGGTCTCTTTTTTTTTTCTTCCTCTTTTGTTGGGATTGGTCCTTGCGAATTTGGTTTTCTGATATAATTTCCCTTTTGACTGTTTTCATATGAAAGCTCTAAAAAGATTGATTGACCCGATTATGTAACTTTTTATCTGATTAATTGATTTTTTTGATATACGCGTACAGAAAAAACGGTGGTTATTGTTTTTTCATCGGTAATTTAAACTATTTTGTGCAAAAGTTTGCTATGTTTTTTGCCGTTTGCTTTTCCCCTTGACGATTATGATGAACGGCGGCCTTAGGTTATCTGATTATAGCTTGTTCTCTGGAGAAAAAGATTAATTCTTGGGGAGCTCTAATGATAAATGATGTTTGAAGTGATGGCGTGATGCAAATTTTGATTGTGAAAAAATAAATTCACGTGTCCTCAGGGTTCACCTCGTTAATATAATTGGTTGAGTTCTGTGGTCAATCGGTGATTCGTGCTGGATCCAGATTTACTGTTTTGTTTTAGTAATGGATTATGTACATAGATATGAATTGGGTCTTACTCGTTTTAGCCACGTTTGTAAAATTTAAATTGTTGAATCTTATCGATTCTTGTTTTGATGCAGGTTATTCGGAGTTCGTTAATCGATTGGTGATTGTGTTTTGCACTTCTAGCCATGGTATGTATCTGGGCCTGACCTTGTTTTCTCTAAAATTGGGCATAGATTTGCTGCAAGCATAGTTCTAGACAATGTAGTACTATTAGAATGATTTATTCTAGCTTATATATTAATATATGATGGAAAAGTATCTCAAAGTGGTTTTCTAAACTTTCCAGGATTAGGAAGTGTGGTTAATTGATTAATTGTAGTATTTTTTAAGTTTTCACCACAACAATTTCACATGCTGTTTCTTGAATATAGCTGAGGAAAATTCTTTCTGATGATTGTCTTGCACTTCTGGTTTACAGCAGTTGTGTGTTTAATTTCCTAGAGCCTCACATTTTACAATCCAGAAATTTTATTTGCAACATTCTATTCTGTTGAGGCATTGTAATGATATTATAGTTGGATCACATACTCAAAACATACTCTCCGCCATCCATGATATAATACGTGGTATCATTTTCATTGCAAATTTGTAACTTTATAGTTTTGTGTGGCTGCAGGCAGCCAGAATTCTTGCTAACTTGATTGTCATGGGTTCTGGAATAATGATCAGAGCGTTTGCTCAGGCATATCGTCAGGCACTTGCAAGTAAGTTTTTTCTCTGGGTTGTTATTCGATTTTTGACTTTTGGGAGAATGACACAAGACTGTTTTGGGAAGTAGTTGATCCTCTAATTATGTATTCTAGGCTTCTAGCATTGGCTCCCTCTCCTGACTAATTATTCCTGTTAGTGCCCAATTTGACTATTTTTTTGGTGGAAGGATGTGAGACTTAGCACACGTACATAAAATGTTTTGAAGCTATTGAAATGTGTGCCAATACTATGGTATTCATGGGGAGTAATAAATAAGTCTTTAGTGCTTGTGCATGAATTGAAATGAATGCATTTTATGCATTGGCATTTAAAAAAGTGAACCGATCTCCCTCAACCATCTGACGCTATATTCTCATGGTGTATTGCAGACGCCTCAAAGACTGGTGCTGCGCAAGAAGCAGTGGAAACTATCAAAAGAGGTAGTAAAATGATGACTGAGGCGGAGGCTAGGCAAATACTTGGTGTCACTGAGAATACACCATGGGAAGAGATTGTGAAGGTCTCCTTTCTCTGATTTCTTTTCTCTTTTTGCTTGCTTTTTAGATAAAAGTTGGGTTTTCATATATATATATTGATAGTAATTCAATGATTAAAAATCTCCCTTAATTTTATCAGAGGTATGACAAGTTGTTTGAGAGGAATACTCAGAGTGGCAGTTTCTATCTCCAATCGAAGGTGGTTAGAGCGAAAGAATGCCTGGAAAGTGTTGAGAAACCAAAGCAGCAGCAGAACCCGAGTTAAATCATTTTCTCGTGGTTCGTGAGAAATCTTTTACCGAGTTGTGAAATATAGGTAGTTATATCACTCTCTGAGAAGATCGTTGTTTCTCACATAATTCTTTGGGTTTTGACACCTGGAATATGGTACGAAAAGTTTCAAGTGGCTTGAATGTCATATATTAGTTGAGGATCGGAATGTGCTATCCTACTGCTGTTTGTAAACGCAACTTCGTATCCTAGCTATATCATTATATATGCGCGGCCAACGAATAACCCTTGTAACTGTTTTGCACGAGCTTGGCTGTCTATTCAGAAGATGGCCTATGTTCTCATAGCTATTGATTTGATGATCTTGGTTTGGAAGTGCTGTATTTGGTGTGGAACATGGTCTAATGAGACACTCATGAAGTGACTTATCTGGCACTCTAAACGGCCGTATGACAGTTTTTGTCGAAATAGCAACTACTAAATTAAAAAAATCTTGCAAAAATTGGATACTTAGTTCGTCACTATTGAACGCTTTGGTATACATTTCAGATAATAAGCCTGCTAATTTATAATGTTGGGAGTAGCCTTACCCAAACCTAATCAAGATTTTTTGAAATTGACTAAAATATGGCTATAGCCTATAGTTCTATCGCCTCAAAAGAATGTTTCCGCCTTAACCTGAAAGGTCAGATGTTCACTGAACATGGAGTATAAAAATATGATACACGAAATCACCATACAGAAAATGCAGCTCAGAGAGATCATTGCTACTTAGTAGAACAATCAACAAAGTGTTTTTATTTCAGCCTGACATACAACAGATTTGTGTGGCTGTACTGCTGCCCGCAACACCTACTCACGTCCCATCACGGTAATGGCAAACCTAACTAAGCCTTTGAAAATTGGGCAATGCCTTGTAATTCAAACAAGTGCGAAAATTGTTTTGAGGATTCATCGCATTCCAGACCTCTTGTCAACACGTTCTGGTTCAGGTTCTGCCTCCTCAACTTCTTGGTCTGCTTTTGCATTCTTTGAATTTGCAAGTGCTTGTGCATCTGCTTCTGCTTCAGCTTTCTCAAGTAGAGCCTGTCTTTGCATGGTTGCAACCATCTCTCTCATTGTCTTCTCTTCTCCTTCAAGCTGAGCCTTCATAATCATTTCTGCTTCCTTGTCAATCGGCTTGAAGTAATCCTCTATGGCTGCCTCCTGCAATTTTTTCACCTTATACAAGTGGACTAGATAACCAAATATTGCTGGCAAGAGATACACAACATAATTTCATCATGCCTCTAGATGAATAGTGAAAACATATTAAGAGAATAAACAGGGGAAAAAGAGGAGCACTACATGATTTGTATTTTTCAGTGTGAACCAAAGGTGCGAAAACACTTGTCTTCAGTATCAAGTGTGAAAGGATGCAAGATGTTATTCTATCCAATTAATGGACACCAATCGTTAGTTTAAAAAGGGAAGGTCAGAAGCAAGTTGAAAATTTGTATTGATATCTTTGTATTTGAAGCTATAAATGGAAATAGATTCTTGATTTAAAAAATATTGAAACTCTCCCTTGACATAGACCACGAAGCTGTCTAGACAGCATATACAGGAAGGCAGAGAGAATTAAGCGTCCAGCTAGCTATCAATTGCCTGGTTCCAGTACCAATGTGCAAAAACAAGAGATTGCCTAATTTCTTCCCTGACCAGACGAAGATGAAAATCTATCAAGATTCTAATGGTATATGGGGGGTAGCTTTCAATCATTTGCTCTCTATAGGAAGGTCGGTGGTTACTGATTAATTAATCAGATTTTCTTTGTGGTTTATTAATGTCTATAGATCATGACTCACGACACATTGTACACTGACATGGATAGTTCTCTGCTAATCCCTATAAATCTCTTAGTCTTCAATAAGAGTGACAGAGAGCTTCACACCAGCATCTGCCAACCACGAATTAAATTAACAGTAACAAGAACCATAAAGAACATAGGGGGAAAACAATATTCTGAATCTAATGAATGGACAAAGAACGAAATTTGAATTGGCCTGCTGATTGAATGAGGACCATGTGCCTTATCCCATTTGTCCTGAATAAATTATCTAGTGTAGATTTCAATTTTATCTTGACATAAATCTTGGAAATGCGCCACAACTGTCTGTGCAGTGTACTGATACAGAAATAGTCTCACAAACAGTAATTTTAATGTAAATCCCAAATTAAATTCCTCTCTGGACCAAATTATGAGATATCAAATTTTAAGAACCGCAGTTCAAGAAAATCCATATCCATGAATGAGTAATATTGGTGTAGAGGAAAATGTTATCCTCAAAATTTCATAACATATAGCCCTATAACTGTAAAATCAGGCAACAAAACTGAAGAGTTTAGATACTTACCGTGTCCTCTAACTTCTTATTCAAGGACTGCATTTCCTGAACCATCTTCCGCACCTCTGACAAAATAATCTGTTCGGGTACCTTATTAAGAGCAGCTTTCCTTAATTCTGCCTGTCAAATGACAAGAACAACAAAGTAAGAAACGGGACGAACTTAATGAATACATTAACTGGTAGATACATAAGATATATAGGCATGTAAATGTAATGACACATGAAATATAATTGTTCCCACCTTTTCATTTGTAACTAGATGTGCATATACATAACTCAGTGGCTCACAGTCCATGACAAATATCGACGCAACTACATCTTCAGAATGAACAATTGTTAAAATCTGTATATCACTCGCAAATTTCATTTGGCAAGACAAATCATATTATGAATAATTTCTGATCCCACGGAACTTAGACAACCAAATCAAATTAGAAGTCTTGTTTTTAAATACAGTGGTGGTATCTCAACAGATATTTGCAGCCTATATTATCAATGCCTATCAAGATTAGGTCCTACCGCCAGCTCAATCAAAGCAAATTACGAAGAATTACATGAGCTGGATACCCTACTCTTCAATCATTCATACCAAGAAATTCTTCATTTTCATACTCCACTTTGTCCAATTCAATTATTTTTGTTCTTTTAAATCAAAGTAGCTGCATTAATGACAATGATCCAACAACTCCACTCCAGCAGTTTATTTCAATTTCAATAATGATAAGAGAAAATACCTACTACTAAAAACCCATTTCATGTCATCGAGGAATGTAATTAAGCAATAGATGAGTGCATAAGTATAATGAAATTAAAAAAATGAATTGAAGTCAGAGCAAATTGAAACCTCCTGGAGACGTTTTTGAAGCTGCAATCTGTAAGATCGGATTCTGCGCTCTTCGTATCCGGAAAGAACCCGAGCGTAGAACATAGTTTTCTTGAAGAATTCCCTTAGTTTATCCATTTTATTCTAATCACTCTTTCTTCGTTTTTCTTTGACGTATCAGAAATCAGGATTACACAGCTTCAAACAAGTCGTTTGATACTGAGATGGGATTTTGGGCGTCTCCCGGATTGCGCAAAGTTTTTTTTTTTAATTTTTTATTTTATGGAGAAACGAATTCGATCAAATAAGTTTATTATTAACTCGATAGAGGAATTTGGAAATGCAATTAAATTTGTAATTAAGATTGTACTAGGTTAACCGATTTAGGACTATAACAATTTTGATTTAAAAAGCATAGTACTATTCAAGCAAGCAACTGTATATTTCATGACACGCTGACTCAAATTATGACAAAAAAATTGGTTCAGATGGGATAATAACACCATTCATAAAATTTGATATTTTGATATATTGCTTTTTAAGTTCATAAAAAAAATTTGCACAATTCAAACCAAATTGATAGTTTTAAGGACTAGTATCCAATTTCATAGTTGATTTTAGAGACTAGTAACTGTAATTTTAATTGATTGGATTAGATCATCGAATGAGAAATTGATCAAACCATTGCAACATTAACTATACCATCAAAGTAAAGAGTGGGAGTAAACTTTCCCCTAATATAGGATAAGTTGTGGATATGATCAAAATATATAATGAAGTTTATATGCGACTCGATTCACATTCTAGATCTACAGTTACCTGTGGATGAAACAAAGTATTGTGGAAGACTGGAAGTACTTTGTCACATGTAATAACTAGCATCCATCAAAATCATGAGAAATTGCAACGCATATTACAATACTACTTGGCAAAAAACTTCATCAAATCCAGTAGTATAATCTAAAACATTGATTTATTTTATACAACGCATAAAACAGTAAAATCATCCATGAAAATGTAGATCAAACCTCAAATTGTGGTCAGAATTTACATACACCGCCAAAATGAATTCTCGGGCATACAGCTCCCTCTTACAACCATGCATCAATAATTACTGCATCTACCCATGAATGAAGTATGATTTCTACTCCAATCACAAGTCGAAAAGAAACAGTGTCCTTTGCAAAGACGAGTCGAAGATTTCAGATTTCAAGAACCAATGCAAAATGTTGTGATTGTATCAAAATTTGCAACAATTCATGTCTACGTGAGAACCGTTCTCAGATTTTAAAAAATGAAACTTCATGCTACACAATGAACAAGAATGGTTTCTTTTAGCCATTTCCAGATTTATGAACCCTGACAAAGTTGGGCACGTTCCGTGGTGAGATAAAAAAACCTAACCAGGAACTGGACGTAGATCATTCCGGTGTTTATGAACCCGGTCATAGGCTCTGGAAGCAAGCTAGGCACAAAATATCCAGAGAGTAATTTTGTATTTACAATTGTAGATTTGATTATGCAGTTGGGCCAATACCTCGAGCTCGCACATAAGTTAAAAACTGTGTCGGTAATTCTGCTAGAAGTGATTGAACGACAGAGCCTTCTCCATCTGCATTTCAATAATTCCCCGACCAGTTCAGACTACTGAATATGGTCATATATGAACAGTATATTACTGGAATTCAATAAATTTGCTCCTTACTTTGTGCATCTCTGAAAGGAACAAACTGGACAATGTCGCGTGATGCAACCCTTCCAGATGAACTTTCGAGTCTCTCCCCTTTGTCGGCGTCCAATATCTGATAAATGAATGACAAAATACTATTCAATAAGTGGTGTGGGAAATGAATAGAAGATATCGCTACATTGGTTAAGGGAATAACCCAATCAAGTACAAACCATACAAAAAGAAAGGCATATACCTCCATTTCTTTAAAATCAGCTCCCCCAACCCCAACAATAAGTATTGACAATGGCAGATCAGATGCCATAACAAATGCATCCTTTGTTTCCTGGAGGTCTGTTATAACTCCATCCTGAGAATTAGTATGGTAAATGAATTAGTGAAAAGTGAGGTCTGTGAGGATACAATCAGATTAACTTATGATATCAGTGATTCTAAAAATGCAAACTTCACTCAGTTTCTCTATACAGCATATGAATAGGTATGCTAGAAGTCTAGACTATAGAGCATACAGAAAAAAGTATAAGTTCAATGCTATTAACATACCGTGATAATCAACAGCACAAAATACTTTCTTTCATTTCTTGCAACAGATCCACTGGCTATCTGTGCTGCCTGCATAACTACATGTCCAAACAATGTTGGTCCTGCTAATGAGACATTAGGAAGAGCGCTTGCATATGCTGTCATAATTCCATGGATTCCATCAACCTGGAAGGAAATGGAATGCTTAACAATGAAAATGGAACCTTAAAAAGAATGCTTAATCAGTATGTAGCCCCAGTTTCACCTCACAATAGGTACTGCTGCCATTTAAGTTAAAGCAGTGAGATACGGGACCATCAATTGGCCGGGCTCCGAACCCCCAAGCAGGAAACTTTTTATCATAATCGTAGAACTGCAGAACTCCTCCAACTTCCAAAATTGCCTAAACTAAGAGAGAGCATATTAGCTTTTGCATTCTTCAAACCCAGAAACTGAAATGGTAATGCTGAATGCATCTCACTCTCTGATATGCATTTGGCCTCCCTGATGGATCGATATAGTGCAAGGAATCAGGTAAGCGTGGATTACCATTTGAAGCTGATTTAAAGATATTGAGAGTTAGCAATAACCTCATCAAACACTAGGATAAAAGAAATTATAGTACTGTGCATATGGACGTCCATACATTGCACGCAAACTTAGGACAGCCACAAGTGTGCAAGAGAAACAAAGAACTCTTCACATGTTAACGAGTCGCTTATGACAGCAGAGTCTCTTTTACTATACTTCTTGGCACATGCTATATAAAATATTGCGGCAGCAGAAACCGGATGACCTAGTAAGGTAAGGAGGACATTTTCTGTTCATTGTATAAAGATCTTATGACACAACAAAAAATTGTCCGCACACAGCACCAAGGGATACTACACAATCATAGTAGCATATTTGATATCTAATGATCTGACCACTCAATCAAAGAGAAACCAACTCAGTTAGTAAAAGCCACTCCTTTAAGGCTTTAATCATACATTGACACAACCAAACAGAAGGAAAGAAAAGTTAAAAAATATGTAAGTTGAATATCAAGAGGCACTCAACAATCAAGTCCAAAGAAAGCATGTTTAGCATAGACTGAAGGTATACCAGTGAAATCAATAGCAACCATAAAATTCAGCTCATATCCTCCAGCCAAGTAATCGAGGAATGTGTGCTTGATGTTCTCTGAATACTTATCCACAATCAACTGGCTCTTTAAATCCTACAGGAAGAAAAATGCAACTTTTAAATAGGTACATATATACTGAAAATACTCTTTCTAAACAGTCTGTTTCTTACCTTGCGTTGGTGATTTTGCCCAACTGACGTTGGGATAAACAAATTTTCTACGGCGCCAGTAGAGTGCAGCCTTTCCAAATCTGCCAGTGACTTCTGAACTTTTCTGAACAGTTATAGTTCAGGGTCAGGCTCAGCTAGAAAACTGTTAAAGAGCTGGTTAAATAAAGATAGCTGCTTACCCCAATAAAGCATGCTTTCCATTGCTGTTGAAGTCAAAACATTCAATAAGTAGTGGGCTGTCCTGCATTAGATAAACCTCGTTAGGTAGAAATCTCCAAGTAATTACTGAAAAAGAATAAAGAACATCTAAATGGCGAACTAACAATATCACAATCCAACATTATTATTCATGATTTATTATAGAAATGATCCACACAGAATTTAACATCTGAAAGCAAATCTACAATCTAAAAAACTGTATATTCTGTATCAAGCTTGGGTAGCAACTCCATCTACTAAATATTTATCTGAATGAAATGTTTCATGCTACTCAAGTGACATAGTGAACTTTCTAGAACCATCATTGGTACCTTGCTTCCTACTTGCTGAATGCTCAGGAAAATTGGCTTCCATGTTGGTTCATGATCATTTTCCAGGGCTTCAGTTTTACAAATTGGAACTAATATTCCATGCTCTGTAGCTTTTGATATTACAAGAAATGGGTCCTGAAAAAAAGGGGACAAAGATTTTAATGAGTTTTTCTGACTTCATAAAGAATCTGATATTCTGATTATGAGATAAACCAGGAGAAAGAACTCTCTTACACTTTTTGAGAACAAATCCTTGGATTCCAAGTCTGAACATCGCAATATCAACTCTACTGTAGTCTTTGACGCAACACTTTCTTCAGCGTAAACTGTAAGCTGGCCACATTTTCGAGTATGGCCTGGAGCAGAAACTTCTTCACGTGCTAGATCTACAGTTATGGTTCTGTATAGTTTTGTGGCAATCTACAAAGAGGAAATGGGGGAAGATGAGTGAAAATACAGTGATAACCCCCCCCCCCCAAAAGAAAAAAAAAACTCTTTCGAATGCTATATATCCATTGGAAAATGATTAAAAGGTCAGAAGCCTAAACCAGATAGAGGTTACAGCTATAGAGTCAAGGATTGCCCATTGTCCCACCTAAAAGTCAAAGGGCTGCACAAGTACCGCTATACGGCTTCATGGGGAAGATATTATCAATCAACCATTAAATACAATTTTAAAAATTAGTTCCTAGAGTAATCACAGGAGAGATGGGAAAAGGAGTATGTGTGTAACTGTAACAAAGTTGTAGATTTTATTTTCTCTACACATGCACACATTATTAAATGCAGAAAACAGAGATGAAGAATAAGCATACCTCAGATAATGTGCAAGTAGCCTCACCAAGAAGCTGCTGCTCCTCCAGCTTAATTGCCTATAGCAAGAAAAGAAAACAAAACCGAATAAAATCAATCAGGTATATCTTGTTCTTATGAAATAGGCAATGAAGATAACATAGCGAGGGACATCAAAGTATGATGTGACGTTAATGAAAGATAATAAAGTATTGTTGGGCATTCAGTTAAATTTCTACTCTTCGTAACAGAAAAAAGTTAATTAAGGAATTCATTCTACCTTCACATCCATGCCATGAAACTGAGTGTCAACATCATAGACACGTAACCTGCAGCAGAGGAAGCTCTTGAGATGCATAATACCAAATCATAAAAATTATTGGGTATAAAAACTAATTCACAATAAAACTCACACCAAATTCTGCACCATTTCGAATTGGTAGGTAACAGTAAATTTGTTAATCCATTTGGGGCACAATGAATTCAGAACAACTTCTGTCCGACCAAGCTCTCGTAGCGAACCATCACTTCCTTTGATATACAGAACCGCCATAGGATCACTCTAAAATTATACAATGATAGTCAGTGGAGGGTGAGGGTGTCAAGGTGAATCCATTAAATTTATCCAAACAGCATCATACCCCTCACCAACTCTAGTAACCAAATTCAAGAATAACAGGTGTAAAAGAAAAGAGGTACATCGTTATCCAAAGAAACTGGATACAACAAACAAAGAAGTCTAGAAAAAGCTCATGCTTTTCTTTTGTAACAAGATGTGATAGAATTTTCCTTGTATATATCTACAATTTTACCTTTAAATTAATTTTGTACATTGCATGCCTATGTGAGTGTAATTTTATAATACAAATGAAATAATATAACATAAACAAGTAGTAGTATATCATTGCAGTGACCAATCTCAGTAGTTAAGGTCTGGTGTAGTGTAAAAATGTTCATCAACATGTAATATATGAGAAAATGCTCCCTCAGTCCCTTATAAGTGTTCCCATAAATTTTCAGTACGGGTTTTACTAAATATTAGGTAAGTGTGTGGATGAGTGGAAAAGGGGGCCCTCATTTATTTTAGGGTAGTGCACTGTATTGTAGTATATTTTAGTTTAGTGTGTAGATGAGTTGTGGCATTGTGGGCCATGCATGGTTTGTTCTGAATAAGTTGATATAGCCAGAGTATAATATAAAGGGTTAGTGGTGGGTAGTAACCAAAAGTGGAAGGGCAACACTAGGGAAAACTAAAATGGGAACACAAACTTGGATAATATCTCATAACCAAACAATACTTTATATGCCTTAAAAATTTACATTATCTACATTCTGGCCCGAAAATTCTATCTCATATTATCTTGTTTATTCCCATCTATAAAACCAAATGAGTCCTTTAGTTACAATACTAGAAAAACATGGCAATTCTAAAATCAAAATCAACACATTGAAGCTTATAAAGGTAAACAGACATGCATAGACTGTGAACACACCAGCAAGAAAAGAAAAGAAGAAGCATTCAGAAAATGATATGGTATTCTAAACCAAGAAATTAATATAGCTGAGATAGTTCTTTTTTCTGATAAAGTAAAAAACAAACCTTGGAGAGCACATCCCGATCACGTAAGTCTGTTGCAGAGAGAGATAGCTGCAAAATATTTAAGTTTGATCAAAAGCTTGATAAATCACCAATGAAACATATTACAGCAATACAAGTGAAAAGGCAAGAAGTCATTAAGATGATTCAGCCAAGAAGTCATGCGTTGCAACATATGGTGCATCAACAGCGGTAAACAGGACATGTTAACAAAATTGCTAAATGAAAAGGCAACAAGCCATGAAGCTGATCCAGGTTCCAGATTACCTAAGGACAGGCAGTTATAATTGTCGCTATTTAATTTGTTATAGTCCAACTTTGAACCAATAACTTGAGATGAACAGTAGACTACAAACCATCCTAGTATATCACATGTCTATGAACAACCTAGGGACAGCGTGTTTAAGAAAGTAAAATCCAAAGTAGTGGGTTAATTGTACTCGGATCACAAGAAGATTGCAGTATGTGCATGGAAAATATATGTTTACATCCTACGGAGTACAATTTTGCATACATTAACAGCAAGCAAGACTGCAAGAGTGGCTATTTAAAACCCTGATCACTTTCTAATCAGTTGATAGTGAGATTTTATTCATTGTAGCCACATGCAAACTTTATGCAGATTTATTCTGAGAGACAGCCCTAGAGAAGAGCTCAGATGCCTTTCCGGGCCCAATTTGATTAAAACTCTTATGCGTATGGGAATCCGATTACAATATCTACTACCGAATATTTCAACGTATGGTGTGGACCTAATAAAACACATTTCATATTGAAGCACCATTTTTCCAGCAGGTTCCCTATTGGTCTTGCCAATCCCTCACCCCCAAACTAATACCTCCATTATGGACTAACCTAACTAATTTCCTCTACTAATACCTTGTAGTAGTAGTTTGTAGCATTACTTATCTTAGGAATTTGTGCAGAAACATGTCCTATGATACTTGAGCATTGCAAACTCTCCAGTGCCTCCAAGGAAAATAGGGATCAGTCGAGGTATGTATTATGCATATGTTACCAACAACACCTAAAATCCACCTTCAGGTACTAATTGCTATGCCAGAGTTCCTGATAATCATACAACCCCATCATGTAATCTAACATAGCGCCAAATACATGGTAATACTCATCCATTTTGGCTATTTTTACAAATTCATACTTCATTCCTCGTATTAGGGTAGAACTACAAACACGTTCAATTACTCAATCTCCCCAATAATTTTCCCTAATACGCGAATACCAAACTAATTGTCTTCGTAAGAAATCACAACGCGGAAAATAAGTTAGCAAACATTTCCAATTGCAGTAATCCAATTCCAATTACCTATGCAACATCAATACCTAAACAAACACACACATAAATAAAAATAGCAAACTCCACCAAAAAAAAAGTCAAAAATACAGTTCAGCAAGCAAATGCCGAACACATAACCGATTGAATACACATATCCAGTGTGCAAACATTTGGCACGGACCTCGATCTGAGAGTAGAGACCATTGTAGCCGCGAGACTTGAAGAAGGCATCAACTGCTTCGTTAGAAGCGTTAGCTGCATCGGTAGAGTTGGTGCCTCCGACCGCCGTCTGGCCGCCGGCCACGTCGGAGCAGCAATTCCCCATCGCCGGCGTCGCCTAATTATTGGGAGATAAATAGAAAAAAGATGTACACTAGTAGCAGCTAAAATTACGTAAAGATATTTTACTGAGGCGTTGCCAATTATATAAAGAGACCAAAGAGAGAGAAAAGAGTCAGAGCAGCTGTGAGGCGGGGCCCATCTGTTCTTTGAATGTCCACGCGGTAATACAATGATAGTACTCATTCCAAAATTAGTAATCTTTCATTTTTAATAAGTTGAAATTTGATTGTCATTCCAATAAAATTAGTTTTTGTTACATCTCATTGGAAAATTCATTTTAAGGAATAAGTTCATAATTTTCTTGATTAAATTTTAAATATATAAAAAATAAGTAGACCAAAATATATGATTTTAAGGATCAATAGCCTAATTTAGAATTTATCATATATATAGTATAAATTTTCTTATTTTAAATACTGTTTAATTCTTAATTAATTTTCTTGTTATGTTGAATATTTGTAAGCAAATATTTTATGAGTTTTAACGTAAGATTTCAAATCCAAATATCATATTCATTCATCTAATTAATATTATTTGCCAGATAGGAGTAATATTTATTGTGTAGCAAAGAGAGTATTATTAGTTCTAAATGAAATGTGAGTGAAATGAATTAATGGAGTGTGAGATATATTATTATTTATATTAAAAATGAATTGGGAATTGTGTTTATGGACGAACCAAAGTGGAAAAACGGAACTCTTAATCGCGGATAAATGGAGTAAACAAAAAAATACACATTCGTTTGCACATTTATACACTCACAAATAATACTATGATTGTATTACGTTGATAAACATTAACACATTATTCAAATTAAAATTCAAATAGGACTACGAAAGAATACTAGATTAAAAGGGTATCATCTACGTGCTGTGGCGGAGCCAATATAGAATATGGGGGTACAACCGTACAAATGTACCCCCAAACATTGACTCCTTAAGCATATATTGATACAAAGATATCAATGAGTGGTCGTGGTGCAGCAGATGAGTAGTAGTTATACTAATATAGGGTCTCAAGTTCGATTCTCAGTAGATGTGGTTTATTTTCTCCATCCCTTCAGCTAATAATAAAGTTGATTTTAGAATTAAAGAAAAGAGATAAATGTGGAAGTGACGTAATTTATTGTGTATTTCTATATTTATGTACCCCAAATTAAAATTACTGGATCTGCCACTCTCTTCAGCTAACTACCAATTGTCTGAAATCAAAATTTGGCAATCAAACTTTATAATCATGAGAATAAGAAGAATATGAAGTACTAGTACTATATTTATATTATATTTCCGTGAATTATAATTATACCATTTACCAACAATACTAATTTCCTGACAAACAACAGTCATTATGCTTAAAATTGGATTACCCAGCTAAAATCAATCAAAACGGATCATCGAAAAATATGAGTATGTGAGCAATTACCTGTAACACGACAATGGGGTTTTACCAGTAAACCTTTTTACTTTATTATTTTGATGATTAATAGGATAATGATCTTAAACATGTGTACAGGTGATGGATGTTCAATTTATCACATGCTATGTCATCGCATACAGCCATGAATGGAGTATAAATTATACTAATGTTAACTTAAGATGTAAAGGAAATGATCATTTTTAACTTTAACTTCAAAATACGAAAACTTAAGATGTAAAGGAAATGATCATTTTTAACTTTAACTTCAAAACCTTTCGTATGTACACCTTTTTATTATATTATCTCTAGAAATACATTAACTTTTTATTTGCTACACTATATTGTTTGAGAGTAGTATAACTTTAAATTAAGTAGCAACTCTAAATTAATAATGTGGCACGACGGTAATTCCAATTTCCAAGTCTTTATATACCAAAATAATTTATATTATAACCTTCTAAGTAAGTTTATTACATCTTTGTCTATTAATAGAGTACTTACTGGAGTACTATATTACAACAATATTCCCAGATTTCGTAACGGAAAACGACCCTAGTAAGTAATGACAAACTTCCCGACCATCAAGGCAGGGATCTTGCGACATTCTCATTATCACACAATGTCTACCTATCACAAACTAGCTAGTGATGCATGGTAGATTAGAATTGTCGGTTTATGTGAAATATATCTGACCGCGTGTTCCATTTTTTTTACTCGTAACTGGTCTTGGCTGCACAATCAAATCCAACTTATCAATTCTACAGTTCCAATGTTTTCGAAACATCAACCAATGCTTAACCACTAATTTTGGCCCAAATCGCAAAAACAAGAAAGGAAACACTGAAAATTGGTAAAAAGTCGAGAAAAAAATGTCGCTTTTGTACATACACCATCAATTAAGTTCAACACTATAACCTCGAAATTTCTTTCCGAGTTTTACTTTTCCGGAACCGGAACCACCAAGTTTTTTTGTAACCATTCCATAATCTTAGCGCGAGAAATATTGTCTTAGTTTAGACGCAAAGCAATTAATTTTAGGGCCGGCGGCTAAGTAATTTTTACGTGATAAGAGGAGAAATAATAATTAGATCAAATTAGTGACATCGCAAATGCTTTAGGAGACATCACTTTTCGGTCACTTTTGGTTGAGATTACTTTAGCATTGCCACTGTACTTTCACCAACTTTATACACTATTAACCTGAAAATAATCATAAACTATGAAAAGTTATTAGCGATGTTTGCTTTAGTTAAAATAAGTCTAACTTGACAGAGACCTAGACTTTTACATTATATTAAAAGGAAATTGATAACCTCTCGGTATATTTATTTAGCTTATTTTATGTTTTAGTGTTTACTTGTTATGATTGATTGCTTCATGTACTTAGGTTAGAATTTTATTTGCTTTTCTAATTTTAGGAGATTTTTTGTATTACATATAAATATGTGTGAAGTTTTTAAATATTATTAAGAAGAATGAAGAATGAAGAATGAAAAATTAAATTATTAATCTCATTCTTTCTCTTGTGCGAAATGCCTCCCTAGCACCTCGAGCAAGGATTTTCTATCTTGTTCATGTCTTTTCTCCTACTTTCTTCAAATAATTTCTCGATAGGAATTAATATGAGAATTAATATCAAATTGGTGCTTTCATTAAGTTCTTATCTCCAATTGATTTATTTTTATTCCACCATGTCTGTCATGCTGTCGGGTTTCCCTCATTTTGCTTGGTTTTCTGGTGTTAATCTTGTGATTTGATTTGTTTTCTTAGTTTATATGAAATCTTTTGGTATTATACATTTCATAAATATTAATATACTGGAGTTTTTTTAATATTATTAAAACAAATGAAGAATTAATATTAATTTCATTCCCTCTCTCTATGTGTAATGCCTCTCTAGCACCTCAACTAGAGATTTTCTATCTTATTCACATCTTTCTCCTACTCTCTTCAAATAATTTCTCGAATAAGAATTAATCTCATATTAATTCATGTATCAAACTTCGTAGCAATAATTAACATTATTAGGAAAGACGTGTACCTACTATAATGGAGGGTAGTGGCTCGAAATCGAATATTTGGTAATTTGAATGTTGATACGATGTTGCAACTTGCAATAATACAAGTATATATGTAATATCATGGAAAGTGGATACTCTTACAACTGATGACATGGATACACGTATGAAATTTGGTGGAGAGGTATATATAATATATTATTAATCAAAGTCAAGGTCAAGGTCAAGGTCAAGGAGTCAACCACTTAAGGCAAAAGAATAAAAATGTTGTAGTGGGCAATATGGCACGATCAAGAATGTGCCTATTTCCTTTTTTGGCTAATCATGTCCACCTAGAAGTTTTGTAGGATCGATTTTTAGTCCAAAATTAGATTTAGAGATGAAACCATGAAGTGAATCTTATTTTATTTGACTAGTGGACTGGATATACATAGACATCTTCATTTGTGTTTACTGCTCATGTTTCATATACTCCTATAAATATAAAATAATAGTATTAAAAAAATATGCGAGACCATATAACAAATTGAATATTGTTTAATGTATTAGAAAAATAGAAAATATTGTGTGTGAACTAAATGAAATATGGGGCTTTACTTGAAAGTGACAAATATTTACCATGATAACTCTTTCTTCCTAACATATCTCGTTTACCAAAAGCAATAAAGAAATTTCTGGAAATTATTTAACGCGCATGTGATGTGGTTGGAAATCATTAATTTACTCAAAGTCCTATAAACTTTCTCGATACAAGTAAAATGGTGGTGTGGTGATCGCTGGATTGGAGTTCGCTCGTGGCATTTTGCTGATGGACGATACATACTAAATCATGAACGTAGCTTCTATTAACATCATGTTTTTCTCATTGTGTGTGTGCGCGCGCGCGCATGTGAATTTTTTCTTTAGCACCACAAAGAGAGAAATGAAAAAGCTTTTGATCTTTAAATTGAATATTGTGGCTTGTGTTATAGGATTTTAAGATTGCAAGGAACTTCTTCGTTAGCTTTTGATGATCTTCGTAGTCCCTCCCTACTCTATATAGTGGCATACGACTTATTCAACATGTTTTGCATGCGGCGTCTCAAACGAGTTTTCACGGAGTAAGCTACATTTTCTCATCTAATGTTATGAATTCCATGCTATATTGAGTCGTTCCTAATCTTCTTTCAACTACTTTTGGATGAAGTTGGTAAGTGCATTATAATTTATAAACCAATTTGATCAGCTTATTTGATTTAAAAGAATAATTTAATTTTGTTGGTGTGTATTTGTTACTCTTTTTTGTGTTAACCATGGTGTTTGCTTCCATCTTCTTGGACTCCTTGTGTACTAGTAATAAACAAGACAAAGTATCATTTTGATTAAAATTGAATAGTCCCACTTAGTCAATTTTAATCTGTTAATTATCTTAGACATTACCATTAGTTTTTTCCTCTTATTTTAATTTTACATTGTACCAAAAAAAGAAATAAGGAAGAAATAAAAATAGGCAATGAAAGAAAGAGGAAGATGAAGGAAGAAAAATAAGGAAGTCTTATTTAATTAGTTTACATAGTTTAGATTTTATGGAAGCTTGAACTATATGGCACTAGCATTTCTATTTGACAAAGCCCTTCCTCCAAATATAGGTTCAGGCAACAAAATAAAGCTACATATCATAAAACGAGCTAAGAAATAAGAATACAACCAATATACCTCATAAAACTAGTTCTACACCATATAGAAAAAAGATTGGACGAATGAAATAGCTCAGTTATCAAAACTGATACTCAGGCAAAAGCAATATGGAGAAAATGTCGTTTCACAGCTTAGCTTCCAAACTCGAGGCACCACATAATTGATCTACAACTGCTTTGAGAGAGAGCCGGCAGCAAATAAAAGGTTTCTTCTGGAGAACTGTTAAAGCAAGCAGTCACCAAAAGCAATAGACGTGATTCAGTTAAACGGAGTGAAGGATTAAAGGTGAAGTGATGGGTTTACCTGCAGAGCGTAGACAGGAGTAGATTTGGTGAGCAAGGTTTTCAGCGATCTCGGTCTGCTTGTGTTCCCCATTTTGCCGCTGAGGATGAAGACCCAATTATGAAACGATAATGATGAAAAAAGTACACATCTTCTAGTTAAACTTACTTCTCATCTGATTTTGGCACTCTTGAGCTTGTAGCTACATCCCATATCTTCACAGTGCAGTCAGCAGAACCGGAAGCTAGAAGCGAACCTTCACAGCTGAAAGGAAAGTAGTTCACAATTGAAAGACTGAAAAGCCGTCTTCTAGTCGACACAATACCTTGAAGATTTGAGTAGAAAATGCAGGAGAAGCGCAGTCTACCTGAAAGCCAGTGACCAAATGCAAGAGCCATGGCCGACGAATGGGGCAAGGCAGCGTCCGGATGCAAGATCCCACATCATTATTGTACCATCTTCATCGCCAGATGCCATATAGCGACCATCAGGTGACATTGCCAAACTTAAGATCATACTTCTGTGACCTATGAATATTCTAACACACTCGCCACTCTGGACATCCCATAGGCGCACTGTTTTGTCACTAGATCCGGTAGCGAGATAGTTGCAATTTGCATGCCATTGCACACACTGGAAGATGGAAACCAAAGAAGGTAATAAAACTTCTTTAAGTTACTGAAGATCATACTTGTAGAAAAAGCATTAATAGCCACCCAAATAAAATACTTACATCTACATCAGATAAATGACCTGCCATAATCCTTAGAGGCTGTATTCTGTCCATCGACCAGATCCTTGCTGTGCGATCATGTGAAGCACTAGCAAAATAGTGGCCAAGTGGACTAAACTGCATGAGATTATCACAGATACATTAGTCCAGGCATGCACATAGCAAAATTTATATAAAAGGTGAATATCTTCTTTTCTGTTTATCCAATAATAAAGAGCAGGTTCATAATAATTAGAGCTATAAGCTGTTACTCCTACCTGTACATCCCATACAGGGTAATTATGACCCTTGTAGCAGACAAGATTTGCATTCAGTTTTGAGCTCCATAGTCGAACTGCAATCACATGCCATTGATTGCTTAAGGAAACCAGCAGAGGAGCAAAAAAAGAATAATTGTGAACTATAACTTACTTGTAGAATCTGATGAAGAAGACAGAATGAAATCCCCAAACGGACTAAAAGTGGCAGAATGCACTGGTCCCGCATGACCTCGGAATAATGTGTAATTTCTTCCCCCAGCAGTTGAGCTAGGCTCATTGGCAGCCAAATCATTTTCACCCTGCGAGGGAGCTGGCATTCTAGAGTCAACATCAGCATACATTGATAAACACAAAAATTATGTTTTGGCCGCCAAAAAAAGGACTCCTATATACAAACCACTTGGTAAAAAAGGGCATGATGAAAATCACATACATTACTTCAAGATAACATCAAGAATCTTGCCAAAAGTTTCTTTAGAATCAGAATGACAAGACTGTTCAGATCAAACTTATCCATATGCATGACAAAAACTGCATATAAAGATTGAGTGGGGATAAGATTAACATAAGCAACTAAAAGGCTGAAATTTGACAGGGGATAAGACACACTAATCACCTAATTATAGCTTGACTTTATGAATGGAAGTCCTCCTACAGGAGGACCTACACTGAAACAAAATCTTGCCTACGATAAATTCATCAGATATTAAAACTAGAACATAAAACACAAGAATTTTAATGCGTTGACAGAATTTTACAACCCAATTTGGCTAATTTAAGAAAGTACTACCTCAGTACCATAAGAGTGCTCATTTTCCATTTTAGTCCGCCGCGCAGGAGCCTGCTCATTCCTTTGTTAGAAACTCCCCTTATATTTTTACTCTATTTTTTACACTTATGTACAACAAAACCAAGAATGGCCCACATCCTTTATCCTTTAAATACATAAGTGGGACCCTTCTCCACTTACCCCTATAATAAAAAATGGGAACGGGTTCGCTTAAAATCAACACCACCCAACTTTTATTATAAACCTCTTGCACATAAACAGTGAGCACATTGTTATTGGCTGGAGGGAGTATAACATACTCTCGACTTTAACATATTAGTACCCATTACATGTATTCCGCATTCACATCTAGAGTGGGTGAACTTTTCCAATACCGGATAGTTGCTTTGGCAGTTTGACACCCTTGAGATATTTGAACAAGATAGAAAATAGTGACTTGGATCTAGATAGTAAGGATCCTTCCACATATTATATATAATAATATATTCCACATGAAGTTCAGACTGCCAATGCTAGTATACGGTACTGGAAAATTCAACCCGGTCTAGATTTGAAAACACGATACATGTAATGGATTGTGCTAATACGTCAAAGTCTAAAGTGTGTTCCATTTCTGAAAAACTGAGACATACTTTGGGTGTGAAAGTGTAATTGACCCTTAGTTAAAGGTGGAGATAAAAAAAAATCAACTTACAGGTTACATTCTGTTGCCCAAGCTTTGCCATGTCCCAAACCTGTCCACTGAACTTTGATTAGCACATCAATGAGCAAAGACAATTAATTATGAAAATAGAGTACATAGAACAATAAGAAACCTTCAACGATGAGTCTGAAAATCCACCGGCTACCATTGACCCATCATGAGATATTGAAGCACAATTCAAGCTGCAGAACAGTTCCATTTATCACCATGATTCTGATATGCATAGACTGCCAGACAATTAATAGTTATTTCTTTATGAAAAGCATACCTGTCATGAGTGTTGATAAAAGTGTATAAGCTAATGGAAGGCAACGCCATGCTACTCAACTGCACACGGTTCCTCAAATCTTCAAGAATAGAATGTTCCACCTCTAGTGGTCTAAATGTACAGAAAACAAGTATTAGTCCAAATTATTTACCCAAATTAGCTAGCAGATTCAGTTAAAATAAGTTAATATCATTCCATCACATGAATCATTTACAGAAAGCGATAGGAATATGCACAACTTCACGATCATTTCAATAGTGGAAGCAATTAGTTGATTATAAAACAGTTCAAAATAACTCCAGGCAGACAATAAACCAACAAAACCAGTCAATCATCTAGCCCCTTCCCTCTTCTTTCCAGAGGGGAAAGAAAATAAAAAGCAAATATATATACCACTGTAGCAATAAACATCTAACCTTAACCCCTGAACCACAACACTTAAAATATGCCAGTGCATGTATACCACAACATCCTCCTTATCCTTTAACTCAACATTGGAAGCTGATCATCTAACACCCCCCACCCTTTAATTCAACATCGTAAATTGATTAATCGCCGAAGCCGCTAATCAGTTTCGTAAGTAGGGTATACTAAAACAAACTCTATAAGCAACATGATCATATATACCACATTCTCCAACAAGAAACTACAGGTATTATGATATCTATAGAACCCTGTAAGTTGACCTTGCAACATGGTTTTAGAATTATCTCACATGCCTGTCACTGGAGCATTGCATAATCTCATAATCTAATTGAGTTGAGACAGAATAGATCACCAGTACTCGCATCAAAAGTAACATTATATACATCCATAAAAAATAATCTCATGTATCTCAAAGAACCAAGGAATTCCAGATTTATACTATTATAAACACTGTTTTAGCAACTTGGCATTAAATGGACAAATTGAGAGGTCAGGAGTAGCAACTGTCCAAATTAATATGCTCCCTAGAATGATTAAGCTACTATCGACCATGAAACAGGAAATGCATATAAGAATTAATCATAAAACACAACTTGACAAGGTCATTTCAGATATACATTACTGGCTGTGCTAGCTCAGGTTTTACACATGGTGCAGTAACACTATCTGAACGATGAGCTTTTGCTGTAGCACTAGCAACCTTATCCTTTTTCAACTTTTTTGTTGTAGTGCCTTGCTTGACATCAGATCTTTTCTGGAAATGAATTGTAGAAAATATTGGTCAGCTAGACGAAAAAGGAAAAGAGAAGGTTACTTCCGCCAGTAGTACAGTTTGAGAGAACTGTGAAAATCTCTATACAAGTAAACAACCTTATTTTCTTCCAGTTCACCTTCTCTCGCTTCACTATCTGCCATTTCGGAATCCATACTAGGAGCACCAATCTTTTCCAACCTTTCTTCCAGAGAATCTTCAAGCAACTATCACATTTATATAGCATAAGAATGCCAAGATAAGAAGATACTCTTCTAGCTAACATATGCTCTAGTATAAGCAATAAATGAGAAGTAACTGAAAGTCCAGCATATAGAGAAAGGTAAAGTTTTCATTCCTACACTACCAACACAACGGAGCAACAGCTTGAACTATTGATAAGTAAGATCCTGCATGAACAAACCCGACTTCATATAGGCAGTGCTACAACTAAAAACAGGTGCTTGAGAACAAGCCACTAGTTTGATTGCATCTTAAAATTTTATAACTACATGCATTAAGATAGCATTAAGTGAAGTGAGTAATAAAATTAGTATCAAGTGGGAATCAACACTCAACAGACTACTCCTTGTTCCATGATCATCAATACATGCTAAAACCAAAAACAATTAGAGGTTTGTCTATTCATAAAGAAGTATAATTAGCTATCATGGCATCACACCGCTTGCATAATAAGTCCAAATGAAAGCTGTATCGAGCCAAATCTCTCTCTTAGTATTCTAAACAACGCAACCATAAAGATCTATAGCATTCACTTAGTGAATAATATGATTTCATACTCAAATCTAGGGAACAAAGTGCAAAATTGCTAAAAACAAAGTCCTATGATTACGGCTGACTCACCCCCCAGTGAATTTCTTTCTGGTTTAACAAATTAGCAGTATCCTGGTCACCTCCGAAAAATGTGACATATTCAGCATCATCAGCAATGGAGTTTGGTTGTCCAGGAGAAACTGCAAACAGACCAAACTGTAGTTTGTGATTCCCCGTGAAGAAGATATGCACAAAAAGGGAAGTCAAAGCAGATTAAAAGCAACAAGAAAATAATAAATAACCAGGAAGAAGAGGGAACTGCACCTTGGAAGTTGATGTGTTCATTGACAATTCCAAGCATTGTAATTGATTGAGATTTATGCAAGTATTGTAGAAGTAGGTCATAGGAGTACTGAAATGAAAATTGGAAAAGGTAAGCATGTTTTTATGTGCCCAGTACAGTTTTTATGTGAATATGCATAACTCATGCTAGAGCATCCATTAGTTTATAGTATGTATAACTAAAAGGAATTCGCATGCGAAACAGATAGTGAGAGATTACTTGGCATATCTTGATGCCCACTTTTTTCTGTCTTAGAGAATGTGCAAATTCCATTTCCTACATATAAGATGAGATTTTTAAGATTGTTGTGCCTGAATGCATCAACTTAGAGTCATCATTCTAGGAAAGTGATGGACCTTCAGATGTGAGGGAGAAAGAACACCTTCTAGCTTTTGAAGGTCGCGTATGTGCATAACTTCATGATCTCCTCGAAAGCTATTAAAAAAAGATCGAGCTGGAAAGCAAGCGAAGATTTCAAGAGATTGCACTGATAATGTTTTAGAAACTTAAAAATATGCATCTCACCATCTTGAATATGACCTTTCGCCACAAGATCCATAAATGCATGGATAAATACTGGATACAAAACTCTAACCAACTCATGCTGCATAGCAATAGGAAGCATTGTTATAGAGTAAAGTTAATCCAACTACGGGGTTCAGAATAACCATGCCGCAACCCTTTGGTTATTAACGGCATGAATTGAAAATTGTTGTCAAACAACAGCTTTATTACAACAAAAGTCATGAATAGGAAATTTAAACCATGTCGGCAAAACAGGGGAATGGCAACCTGCAGGGTAAAAAAAAAATACAAGCTATCTGCAATAAAATTAACAAGGCAACCGCATATCAATATAAGGGAGAATCTTCAAAAGGGCAGATGATACAATTTCAAGATGAGAAAATCTTAAACTGAGATATCTACTTCTTGTCCTTCGAATAGCCTCGGGATCATTCCCAACTCTTAATCCTATTCTAAACAATTTTAAAAGCACATTGTTACTCCTTTGAAGCTATGATGCCTTCCTTCCCATCTTTACTGTCTCTTCAATTTCATGCAAGACAATGCTTTTTATTCGGTATTATTGTATTAGAAAAGGAATACCAACCACAAATCTCAAAAACAAACTGAATCAGTATCGCACAAAATAAACCCATAGATGAGAAGGCTATTTTTTAGACATAGGAAGATAGCTTAAAACCTTTAAGTACCAAGAGAAGCAATGTTAGTTGGACCGAGCGCAAATAAAGGTACATTAGCAGCTGAATAGTAACACTGGCAATGTGTACAAGGCAGCAGAAGGAATTTTCTTTCTACTAGTGCAGAAAGCAATAAGAAGCATGAGAACAGAAGCACTAATCACCTGGTACTGATCCAGCGAACTATAAGCCCATGACCGTAGCTTGCTATAACCTTCTTGGTACTGAGCGGGACCATCCACTCTGAAAGTCACGATATACACCAAATCGTCAAATACCAAACACCCTTAAACGAGGCTGCCCACTCTTGTTCAGTTTTACTTTCATAAATTCCAAAAAAAAAAAACATCACCACTCACAACTTGTTAGTATAATACTAAGGAAGGAGATGAATCTAATTAAATGAAAATCGTCAGTTTGCAGCTCAGTTAAACTCCCGTACTAGTATTCGAGCTGAAGACCAGCTCAGAGAAATACATTTGAATTTGTATCCTCAACCAAACAAAGAGTAAGGGAAATTGAAGAATGCGGGCAAATATGAGTTCGTACTCAGAGAAAGAGAGGATTTGTTTAGCAATATCAGGATCAATCTGTGCAGTGGAGGATGCATTGCTGCCTTTGCTGCTGCTTTGCTGCTTCTCTTGCTGAAGAACGAGACCGGCTTGCTTGAAACCCCTCTTGTCCAAGTAGGCGAGAACCACTTTATCGATCTCTTCTTGGTCCATTCGTGTTAATTGTAAATCTGTTATTGGTAGACAACCCTAAAACCCCATACTTCAATCTGAAAAAATAGGCCTATTAGAATTTCGCTTAGGCCATCCGCAACGCTATCTCTTATCCGTCTCTTAACCGTCTCATCTCTTAACTATTCATGGGCCCCACTGTACTTTTCAGCTCATCTCTTAACTAAGAGACAGCACCTGCAACCCTCCATCTCTTAACCATCTCTTAACTATTCATTCAATTTTATTTTTTATTTTTAATTCCAACAAATTCAATTAATAAAAACACACTTCATTAAAATAAAATAAATATTACAACTTAAAAAAGCCTAAAAAATAGAAAAAAATACATAATTTAAAATCCTAAAAAATAAAAAAAGTACATAATTTAAAATCCTAAAAAATAAAAAAACTACTCCGCCGGCGAATCATCATCCCCCGAAGTCGGCGGTACAACTATACCAAGTTGACGTCTCATATACTCAATTCCGGCCATATGGGCTTCAACTTGGCCAGGATTCATTTTTGAGAGGTCCGCCATCGTGGCGACTAGGTACATGGACATTAGGGTGTGCGAGCCCGTGCCCGTGCCGGAGCCCGAGCCCGAGCCCGCCTGGCTTGGTCCGCCGCGTCCCATCCCTCTCGCTCTCGCTCTCCCCCTGGCTCTAGCCGCCTTCGCCGCCTTGGTCCCTTGCGGCCGACGTCGTGCACCGGAAGAAGACCCCCCTACATCATCGGTTGGCGTGCCCTCACGTGAGGTGTTGCCTTCGCCGCCATCACTAGACGAGTAGTGGCCACGCGCCGTGCGCTTCGTGCGTTTCGAGCCCGAGGCCGACTCGACACCGCCAGCCCACCTGTCAAGGTGGTGGACTTGCGACCAAATATCGACAAGCTTGAAATCTTTGCCGACGTCGTCTTTGAAGACCCGCAACGCCGCTCTCAGAATGTCGGCTCCACTGGCTCCGCTCTGATAATTCGCCTCTTCTCCCCTGTATATCGCGCAAAAATTTTTGACATCTTTGTCCGTTCGGTCCCAATGACTGCGGAGCATCTTCACGTTGCGGCGAACGGTAGTCGTCGGCCTTCGGGCGTTGTAAAGGTCGGTGACTTTTTCCCAAAAGCACTTGTGGGTTTGTTGATTCCCGACGACAGGATCGTACGAGACGTTGATCCAAGCGTCATACAAAGCCAACGTCTCGGCTTGGCTGTATGCATGCCGAGTGCCGTCTCCACCAACCTCTGCAGCCGCTGCCTCCTCTTCCTCCTCTTCCTCCTCGGCATTGACGCCGAGACCGAGGTTGATCCTGCCGAAGCCGGAGCCTCCACCGATTGGCCAGTCGGGCAAATTGCGATCAGGCGCCAAAAAATTCTCCGGAATTTGGGATAATCCCGGCGATTGCCCGTACCTGGGGGGGGGGGAGGGACGATAGTATGCATCCACATCAAAATGTGGTGTTTGGTACGCCGGCGGGGTGGTCGAGCCTTGGGTGCCCGGCGACGAACCGGGAGTACCCAAACAGTTGTACATGCTCGCCCTAATCGTCGAATGAGTTCAAGTCGAACCCGACGGAGCGCCGCCTGCCGGAGCCGCCGCCGCTGGAGTTTCCATCGCCGGACATTTTTTCAACAATTTGAGAGTAGTGTTTGTGTGTAAAATGGAAGAGGAATGAGGAATGAAAGTTGTGTTTGTGTGTAAAATGGAGTGTGGAGTGTGGAGTATATTTATAGAAGAATAAAAAAAATAAAAATAAATAAAAATTTGAAAAATTCGACCGTTTGGTCCCCAACGGTCATTTGACCGTTTGAAATTTTCTTTTTTTTTTAATTAAATTCGATTTTTTCGAATTTATAAAAAAAATAAAAAATTATTACGTCATAAATACGACGCCCACTCGCGGGGCGGCGAGTGGGCGTCACGCAACGCTCCAGCGCGCGCCACGTGGGCGCGCGCGTTGTCTCGCCAGCTCGAGGCCGGCCTCGCCGTGTCGCGTCGCGCGACGAGATGTCTCGTCTCGTCGAGACGAGACGAGCCTCGCAACGCTGACTCGATGCTGGCTCGTCTCGTCGAGACGAGACCGAGCCAAAATCGAGCCCGCGTTGCGGATGCTCTTATGAGTTTACACGGATTTACATACAAAATATTTCACTAATGTTTCACTGATTACAAAATATTTTAAGTTAATAAATATCATATAAAATATTTAATTAATATTACAAATTAGTAAATTCCATCTAACATCACTAACACTATTATTTTTTCTTATTTTTCTCCAAAATTATGCCTAAAAAACATGATATTATTTCTCTAAATAATACCATATGGGCATTTTATCAAGCAATGAATTCACATTTAACTTTCAGCTAATATTTGTAGCTAATTTTAGAGTCAAAAAGAATAAAAAAGTAATGATGTTAGTGATTTTTAGACGTGATATACTACTAATTTGAAACGCTAATCAACTTTTTGTATGATATTTGTTAACTTAAAATATTTTGTACTCAATTAAAATATTGGTGAAACATTTTGTATGTAAGGTGTAATGACCCCAGTTTATACATTAATATCGTTTTCAATAAAAAAATCATTATTTTATAAATATCATGAAATTTCAAAATAATTTCTTTTATTGTACGAAGAGTGGGAATTCATTTTTTTATTGAGTAGTTATTGCGATTATGTACAAGTTACAACAATACTATAATGTGGAATATAATACTAGTAACTAAAAACATCTACTATTATGTGGAGTATGCTGTAGACGTTAAAAATGAAAAAAATGTGTAAGTATTATTATTTCGCGGACAGAGATTGTTTTCCATAAACCAATGGATAGTCGTGATCAGTGGCGGATTAGGGGTGGCAGGAGGGGGCGGTTGCTCCTCCGTGCGACTTATTTCTTCTTATCCGGACGTAAAATTACCATGTTCGCCCCCTCCGTTTGCCCCGAAGTCGCTCTGAAAATCGAAAATTTTCGCCCTAAACCAACCTACTAATATATATTTCGCTCCCTCCGTTTATCAATCCTGGATCCGCCACTGGTCGTGATCAAATATTTTAAATTGTAAAAGAGTATATGATTATAATGGTAATCCAACTACGATCATTGGAGGTATCACGAGTTTGATTCAATGGATAATGAAGTTATATAATTCTAATTGTGATACTTACAAAATCTGAACATTGATAATGTTTTAAGATATTACACGGCTACACGATAAATTATTCGTACCGCAATTTATTAATTAAAGGAAAATAATTTTACCAATGTAATTGCATTTTGTCGTTTTCAACATCTATAGTACTAGAATTTTGTAGTAGTAGCAATAGTTAACTAACTAACTATTTAGAAATATAAAATACTTTGTTTTTTAGCAAATTAAAGATATTTTACTGTGTAACGTTTTCTATAAATAGAAACTCTTTTCTTTTTTATCCATTTTCCTAAAAATAGAAATTTTCCAATTTGAAAACTTCTTTCACTATATGAGGTATGACTCGTTTCTACTACACGTTTTTTCTTTCTATATCTCTTTGACTTTACCAATTTTGTATTCAAATCTAAGTCATTTTAAAAGTTTCTACTTAAAACGGATGAAGTATCTATATACTAGAGCAAACAATTTTTGACGTACTGCAAACAATCATAAAATCAGCGAGAGAGCATTGGGTCTTATTATCGTGTGCGGAGTGTTTTCGTCTAAATAATCATACTAGTATTAATTACTATATCACACAATAATATTTGTGCATTTTTATTATTACACTTTATATAGTTAGCATTTGAATTTATTGTATTGTTATATCATAATGATACATATCATGTTATATATTATTATCATTTTTACGTCTGTACCACATCAATGTTTGTAAAATCATGTCGTATTCGTGACTAAAAAATATTTGTCGATGTATTAATCTCATATCGATGTTTATGAAATCGTGTCACATTCGTATCAAACAAACTTTTATTGAATCGAACTCGTTTTATTATCGCATGATTTTAGTTAGTACTTAGTACCATGCGCCAACTAGGTCTGATTTTAGTTTGTATCATGCGCCAACTAGGTCAACCGTTGGATATGTGATCTAAAGATTACCAAAAGATTAGAGACATTCACACAATCAACAAATCCGGTCAATGAATGTGCCGATCAATTAGGAAGGTGACAGAATCAATATTGATCGAGAAAGTGACGTTAAAAATAGTCAATCAACAGAACAAAAGATTTAAAGAATGTGACATAATTGCAAGCAAAAATGATCAATATGCCTTAAAAGATAACAGGATTCATCACATAAATAAAATAAATTGAAAGAGAGCGATTTGGTAAGCATGTGCATTCGATCCTGTAATAAAGACTGTTGCCCTTTTTAGGACACTCAATCACAAGTGCATCACAGAATAAAGACACAATTGAAACCTTCTAAACCACACCCAAACACACATTTGATCTGTCTGGCTAAGCACACAAGAGATCCAACTCTCTAGAATGGCGGCGCAAGGACAGCAATCGCCCGCTGACAGCAACAAAACACCGCGACATCCTAGGTGGAGCCGACAGGAGACGCTGGTGCTCATAGAAGGTAAGAGGCTGGCAGAGGAGAGGGGGCAGAATGGCAGAAGATCTGGTTCGGTTTTCGGATCAGACCAGGTTGAGGCCAAATGGGACTACGTCGCGTCTCACTGCAGACGAAATGGAGTGAGCAGAGGGCCGATCCAATGCCGGAAGAGATGGAGCAATCTCCTCAGCGATTTCAAGAAGATACGGACATGGGATTCCCGCGTGCCACAAGAAGAAGACGAGTCTTTCTGGGATATGAGGAGTGATTCTAGAAGGGAGAGGAAGCTTCCTGGTTTCTTCGACCGAGAAGTGTATGAGGTGCTGGACGGGAAGGATTTCGTAGGATCTGCATATCAGCTTGCGCTGGTCGCAGTGAGTCCCCATGAGAACAGTGTCAATGGTGATGGCTTAGACGACGAGGATGGGATGGTGGACAGTGAGGAGGCGGAGGAGGAGGCAGAGGAGGTGCTCGTCACAAGCCCGGGAAAGGAAAACGTTCAAGCAAATGACAAAACATACACAATTCCATCCCCAGTGCCTATATCAGGTAAACTAAAACATCCCATAAATCAATGCTGCATTAATCAAGAAATTTACTCAAACTTTTCACAGAACTCACATTTTCCTATTGTTAACAACAGAGATGAGATATAAGCCATCATATACAAACCAAGGTACAGGAAACAAGAACAAGGATTTCAGGAGAGAGGAGGAGTTTCAAGAAGGCGCGAAGAAGAGAAAGCGGTCATCGAGTGACTGTGTAAAAACTGATGTCGACAGCATACTGATCAAAGCTCTAGAGAGAAACAATGAACTGCTGAGTGCACAGCTCGAAGATCAGAAGTCAAGTTTCCAGTTAGCCCGAGAACAGAATAAGGAACAGCATGAAAGAATAGTCGAAGCACTTACCAAGATCAATGCTGCTCTAGAGAAAATTGCAAATAAACTGTAAACTACTTACAATTTAGATGGATCTGATAATGCAGTATGAGAGCAGAAGTCGAAGAAGAAAACATTTACTAGAATTTTGCACGAATAGAGTAAAACTGTAAATACACATTTGAAACGATGCACAAGGCAAGAACTTAGTGCAGACAATATGCATCGCTCAAGTTAGTTATAAACGGCAACCCTTTACACATAAAGCACAACTCGAAGTTAGCAAGCAAAATTTCCCCACCACATTACAAGATTGAGATGCACAATCTATCTCTATACACGATTTGGATGCCAGAGATAATAGAATAGGTCGAGGGCGTCTCTAACCTTAACTTTCTGTGCTATGCAGGGATGGCCTCGACAATTCTGGAAAAGTAGAACTGCGTAGTGGTTAGCCCCCTCTTCCGTATCCTCCATCCAGCTTTTTGCAGCGCGCTCTCGACATCAGCCTCAGCGTGAAGATATGCTCTCGTAGCCTTTGAAGGTCCGGGAAACAACTCCCCCACCCTCTTCAACAGATCATAGTAGAATGTTTTAGGGGCAAAACTTAGAATCAACCGCTTCTCAGCCAAAGAGGCGAGATGAGCAATCATAGCATCCGCCTTGTTTTGTGGGTAGTGTATCAAGACATCTAAACAGACAACAGTGTCATACTTCCCATTCAAGCTCTCCAAGTCGCTCACTTCAAATCTTGGCAAGACCAGTCCGGTGGGCAGCTCTTCTTTGCCTTTCAAAAGCTCGTTTCGGGCCTGCACCAAAGTCCATGAATAAGCAACTGAAGTGCAGATTATCAAGGTGAGATTCAGCCAAACATATCCTCTTCTCACGATGGCCGTCAAGAAATATTGCAAAGGTCTAGTAACAACAACATTTTTTGATTAAATACCAGATATTTTAACTAAAACGCGACCATATGCATCATCTGGTCTTAATACAATCATGAAAACACACTCTTTTCAGTGCAAAATAGCACTAATAGGCCATGGCTCCAAATCCTCGAAAATCATCACGTGTAGGCCGGTAATGACCCTCAACTACTACTTGTGGACCAAACAACCCCGATCGACTTAAGCTAGTTCTGATACCATATGACCATATTAGAATTGAGCCCATCATATCATAGACCGTATAAAGAGAGAGTTATCCAACATATAACCAAAATGCAATACCAAGAATTCCGTACACTCCAAAACATCAACCAAAATGCAAAATTCCCCTCCCACGAATCATTTCATTCATATAAACCAAAAGCGAATACGAAACAGATACTATGACTGAAACATTGTAAAATTTGTTATGACTAAAATCAAGAATGCAGCCGCCACTAACCTGTTTCTCAGCCTCAGCAACCATAGCGGCCGAGATATCACTAGCTGCCACGACCGCCCCTTCCTTGGCGAGCGGAATCGACAAGCTGCCCGTCCCACATCCAGCGTCGCACACCGTAACGCCAGCCAACGGCCCTTCATCCAGCAACATCTTCATCACATTCTCCACAGTCATGGAGTGGCCGAGCCTGATATC
This sequence comes from Salvia hispanica, assembly GCF_023119035.1. Taxonomy (NCBI): domain Eukaryota; kingdom Viridiplantae; phylum Streptophyta; class Magnoliopsida; order Lamiales; family Lamiaceae; genus Salvia; species Salvia hispanica. Next base: position 7,629,425 of record NC_062969.1, on the reverse strand, counting down.
CCTCTGCACCTTATTGACATCGTCGCCGTCGCCGTAAATCCTCCGCCACCGCTGGAACCCGTCGTTGTTGAAATACTCCCTCACCACCTCCTTGTCGCCTCCGCCCACCTCCTCCGCCTGCATCTGCCGCCGCTTCTCGGGGTCGGACAGGGAGAGCACCGCCGCCAGCGCCGCGACGGACCCGCCCCCGATTACGGCAATGGTGGTGCCGTCGATGGCGTCAGCCACCGCCGCGACGTCGGCGGCGGGCGGAAGGGCGGCGGCCACTGAGAGCTGGCGGCTGCGGGGGAAGTGGGAGCGAGGCTCTCGGAGGGGGAAGTGGACTGGAGAGTAGAGGATGGAAGAAAACGCCATTTTTGATAAGCAAAATTTGGAGCAGTAGTTGTGGTCGTTTGAGGCGGTGGTCGAGTGGCAGTTGGGATAATGTAATCCCGGGAAAGGATAGAATGTGCCGACGTGGCTTCAAAATCGACATAAAACGAATTCTAATCAACTGAATTGGCTCTAATTTTGATTGAACTCTTTATGTTTTAATTGAGAATAATTAATAAGTGACAAACATCATAAATTTCAACAAAGATTAAATTTTTAGTATACTATTATAAAGAAGATGCTGATTAGATTCCACGAGTCGTCTTCATTCACAGTCACCACTCCACTCCAACGCTCCACCTCCAAAAATCTAATTTTGAAGTCAATTTATTTACCATTGGCATGTCAAAGCGGCAAGCCTTATCCGCAATTAAATAAAACCCACGTTTTTTCCGTTGTTACCAACGCTTACAATGATTATGGGACAATAGTCTTTCTTGTCCGCTTTTCTGGGGTTGCTCTATTTGCTCATTTAGCTGCTGCCTGGGCCGATTGCAGCTGCCGCGATCATGGCAGCCTTTGGGGTTTTAGCGATGATGGTCTTGAGTGTGTGTTTTGTGGTGGAGGGGAAGTACATAGTTTACAACACCTCGGCAGGCGTTGTGCCCGGGAAGATTAACGTGCATTTGGTTCCTCACACGCACGACGATGTTGGGTGGTTGAAGACTGTTGATCAATACTATGTTGGATCGAATAACTCCATCCAGGTAGTTTGATTATTCTATACACGAATTGGGGTTTTTGAGTTTCCTGATGTCAGTTGACTTATTTTGGTCAGAGCATTGTGTATTGTTACCAACTGAATAGTTTTTGTTGAAGAAATGGACTAACTGATTTGTTAAATTCTTCAAATCATTGTCCCACATCGGCTTGGTGATGATCCTAGCTTATCTATATAAGTGTGGATAACTCTCCCCCTTATGAGGCCTTTTAAGGGGTGAGTGGCCCATTTCTAATATGGTATCAGAGGGCCCAAGTCGATGATGGTTTATCTCTTTATCTCTTCTCTTGCCTACCCACGTGATGGAAGTCCGATGTGTCATTCCGGCCCACACGTGAGGGAGCGTGTTAAATTCTTCAAATCATTGTCCCACATCGGCTTGGTGATGATCCTAGCTTATCTATATAAGTGTGGATAACTCTCCCCCTTATGAGGCCTTTTAAGGGGTGAGTGGCCCATTTTTAATACTAGCATGTGCGTGTGTGTAGGTCGCCTGTGTGCAGAATGTGTTGGATTCATTGATTCCAGCGCTGTTGGCTGATAAAAACCGGAAATTCATTTATGTTGAACAGGTATCAGTGTCATGAAGTATGAACCGATTTATTTAGTTAACAACTTTATGAAATGCATTGCTTATGGTAGATGCTTTTATGTTGTGATAGGCGTTTTTTCAGCGGTGGTGGAGATGGCAGAGCGATGAAATGAAGGAGACGGTGAAGATGCTAGTTAGCTCGGGTCAACTTGAGTTCATGTATACTAATTTATATACATTCTTATGAATACTTATAATAACCAAAATAAAATCTTGTGAAGGTAGTAGGATGTACCGCTGTTTGTTTGCTTTCGAATAGTTTTTTCGGGTGTTAGAAATATCACTTTAGCGAATAAGAATTTTGGTTCATAGTTTTACCTCTCATGTCCTCTTGAATCTGCATTTGCAGAAATGGTGGTATGTGCATGCACGATGAAGCTGCAGCTCATTACATTGATATGATAGACCAGACAACACTAGGCCACTGGTACATTAAACGGGACTTCAATGTCACTCCTAGAATTGGTTGGCAGATTGACCCGTTTGGTCATTCTGCTGTACAGGCTTATCTTTTGGGAGCAGAGGTACCATATTTTAGATTATGTACTCGTGTTTTTGAAGTTCTGACTTACATGTTCTCCAGCTCTTAATTTTTTCCCTAGTCATACAGATGTAATGTGTCATAACATTATATAGTAGTAGGTACTATTTTCTTATCTAAGCTGTATTCTTCTTTTTTGGGCTTCTAGGTGGGATTCGACGCTCTATACTTTGCACGAATTGATTACCAAGATAGAGCCAAGAGGAGTGCTGAGAAGAAGCTTGAGGTTATCTGGCAGGGTTCCAAAACTCGTGGTTCTTCCTCTCAGGTTGCAATAATTTCAGCATCATGTTATTTAACAATTTGATAAAAAATCTCAAACTTTTTGACTTTACTTGGCTGTCTAATTTTCTTTTGATCATTTCAGATATTTACAGGTGCTTTTTATGCCGGAAATTATGAGCCTCCAACTGGATTTTATTATGAAGTCAATGACGATTCCCCTATAGTACAGGTAACTTTTTGAGGACCATGTATCGCCTGAATTTTTGGGTTATGCTGATACTGATATTTTCCAACTTTCATGACTGAAGGATGACATTGAGCTATTTGATTACAATGTTCAAGAACGTGTTGATGCTTTTGTAGCTGCTGCCTATTTTCAGGTGTGGTTTAACTTTCATGGCCACCAAACTATCTTTATCATGGCCTTTTTGTTGATGCATGTTTCTATGTTGTTATCTGCACCATGTTGGTTTCCTTTCTATTTTTAGTTATTGTGATTTGAAACTATTCAAATAAGTGCATTCCTTCACAAATCATCTTTGTTTACTTCATAACTTCAATTGGTTTTGTTTGCAGGCTAATGTTACTCGTTCGAATCATATAATGTGGACTATGGGAACAGATTTCAAATATCAATACGCACATACATGGTTCAGGAATATGGACAAGCTCATACACTATGTGAATCAAGTTAGTATCTATAGAACATGTTCTATAATAAGCTTCTCAATGGTGGATGATTATTGGCAGAAATCTCCATATTTGAACTTCTTACTTACCTTCCCTTTTGCACTCTTAATCGTTTGTATACATGAAGATTTCGATTCTACTAAAAACCTAGTACATACGTGGGAGTGCATAATTTTTCTCTATGGTTAATAAACCACCGGATATTGTTTTCTATGGAAGTATAAAGTTGCTAATGAATTGTTATTTCCAACAATTACTATATGAATAAAATTGATCTGTGTTTCTTTGTTTTCAATAATAGTATGTATTTTCCGAGCCTTCTTGCAGGATGGCCGTGTCAATGCCTTATATTCGTCTCCATCCATATACACCGATGTGAAACATGCTCTGGATGAATCATGGCCTCCTAAACTTGACGACTACTTCCCGTGAGCTCAAAATTAAATATATGCGGTTTATGTATTGTTCTACTTCAGTTTATAGTAACAAAATTAAGCGGTGTATCAGGTATGCTGACCGTATAGATGGTTACTGGACTGGATATTTTACGAGTAGGCCTACCAGTAAAGGCTTTATTAGAGAGCTGAGTGGCTACTATTTGGTATGCCAAAAACTCCTATGTATGTGTCAGATTAAATTGTGATCTATATGAAATCTCAAACTTGCATACCTTATCAGGCAGCAAGACAGTTGGAGTTCTTTCGAGGAAGAAATAAATCCGGCCCTACAACTGACTCCTTAGCTGATGCTTTGGCAATAGTACAACATCATGATGCAGTTTCTGGTACTGCAAAGCAGCATGTGGCTGATGACTATGCAAAAAGGCTTTCAATAGGTTATGAGGAGGTAAGGCTTTCCCCTGATATTATGAATCCTTCATCAGTAAAGTTGCTTGCCTCCACTTTCTTTTTAGTAAAATCATTACCTTCTGTCTCTGAATCCATGCAGTCCAAGGATGTCGTAGCGACTTCCCTTGGTTGTCTAACACAATCACCATTTTCTTCAGAATGCAAAAGTCCTGTCACAAACTTCAACCAGGCAAGAACTCATGCACTTTCCTTTCTGTCAGACCTTATGTTTTGTTGTTAACAAAAACATGGAGTCACTGAATATTGTCTTTATTTCGACTTCTATTATGTTTCTGTCACTGTTTTACTTTTTGTTACTAGTTGGATATGATATTTTTCTTGTGGAACTAATTATATGCATGAAATGTTTATTTATTTATTTACTGTTTTTTCAGTGCCCACTGCTGAATATAAGTTATTGTCCTGCAACAGAAGTTGATCTTTCTGTTGGGAAAAAAATAGTAAGTATTATATTGACTGATCGTGTGTCGATTAATTAAAATATTAATCACAAGGCTACTTTTCACTATGTTCTAATTTAACTTGCTGTCTGTTATCCAACTGCAGGCAGTACTTGTTTATAACCCTCTGGGGTGGAAAAGAACATCTGTTGTCAGGATTCCCGTAAGCTTCTCATGTTTGCTATATTTTTTACTAAACTCATTAGTATGGTTTAATAAGATCTTGTTCATTTTCATTCTTGATGAACTTCACACAGGTCATCAACGAGAATCTCTCCGTATCAGATTCTACTGGAAAATTGATTTTGTCACAGCTTCTTCCTATAGTTAATGCTTCATTATCCATGAGAAAATTCTATGCTAGTGCATATACAGGTGAATCGCCTTCGTCCGTTGCCAAATATTGGCTTGCTTTCACAGCAGTAGCTCCACCTTTGGGTTTCAGTACTTATGTGATCTCAAGTGGTCAATGTAAGCCTTATTTCTTATTTTTAAAGCAGTGAAATATAGTGCATTACTAATACTCACATGTTGCAATCTAGCTTCTGTTTCGACAAAATTTGTACCAAACTCCTTTGATACTGGTGGCATTGAAGTCGGGCAAGGCAATTTGAGGCTTATATACTCTGGAAAGGATGGCAAGCTTATGAAATACATTAATGGAAGAAACTCGGTAAGACATTAAGACAATGCCTTATATTTGTCATTTTCATCAAGTCTGATACACTAAAGGTCAAACATTCCTGTTGTCTATTACTGGATATATTCTCGTGAATAATGTTAAATTGTGCAAATTTTTTTGAAGGTCAATGTGTCTCTGGAGCAATCCTATAGTTATTATGTTGGGAGTACTGATGAACTTCAGGTAATGCTTATGTGGTGTTAAGAGTAACCTCGTAGAGTTGTTGCGTTGAGTACTTGAGGTTAATCTGTCATATTCTTTACTGCTTGAAGGCTTCTGGAGCATATATTTTTCGTCCTAATGGCACATACACAATACAGTCTGAAGAAAAGGTATTTGTATTTCGTATAGCGCTACAGCTTTTGCCTGTCTAAATTTGCATGATCAAGCTGTAACTTTTCATCTCATGTTGTAGATTCCTCTCACAGTACTTAGAGGCCCACTCTATGATGAAGTTCATCAGACATTTAGTTCGTGGGTATATCAGGTATGTTTACAGATTCAATATCTGACACTTTTAGAGATCACATGTGACAAACTTTTAATGAAGAATTGGGACCTCATGTTGTGTAAGAATTTGTAGCTATATATTATAGACACATGATGCTTTCAAAAATATTTACGCAAAAGCTCAACTTATGTTTTTGATTGACTGTTATGCATAGACTACAAGAGTTTACAAAGAGAAGGAACATGCTGAGGTTGAATTTACTGTAAGTTCTTATGCTATCAATCTGTTTAACTTGGTTATATTTCTAACTAGGAACAGAAAAAAAGTATAGAAATCTCATATTAGAGACTCTATTACATTTCCTCGATATTAGGTTGGACCCATACCCATAGACGATGGAAAGGGAAAAGAGATTGTGACAAAACTCAAAACCATGATAGGAAACAACAAAGCATTCTATACAGACTCAAATGGACGCGATTTTCTGGAGCGGGTATGTATTTCTGCAGTTGAAGATTTAAGAAATATTCCCTGTAAATTAAGTACATTCTTACTGATTGCTAATGTCAAAATTTATGCTGACATAGTAAGTTTTTCTGGCTCTGCTCAGATTCGAGACTACAGAACTGACTGGGACCTTCAAGTCAACCAGCCAATTGCTGGAAATTACTACCCTGTATGTTTAGACTAAAGCCATCACACTCTACACCTTTTTCCCCTTTGTTTATGTGGAGTAATTTTTTTTTAGGACTACATTTTTTCTTACAATGATAACTAGCACTTATCATGTTATGTTGTGATTCATGAATGGATGATGTAATCTCAGTTAAAGCCTGATAATATGAAATCCATTAAGCTCAGAGAAAGGATTTATGGAATCGTATAAGATATATGAACCAATCTAGTAAAAGTCCTAGTTTTGTTAGATGTTGGTAGGAATACTCATGATTTCGTAAGGTTCATTTCACGTCTATCTTGCTAAAACTTGCATTTCAGCCAAGCAATCTGAATGCACAATTTCCGCATCAGAAGTTGTGGACCAGTCCGGAAAGCAAGTTTAAAGACTAATCTTGGTTCACCTTGGGCCATCTTATGTATATTTTCATTTTTCTTTCAGATCAATCTTGGAATTTACATCAAAGACGATAGCACAGAGATGTCAGTTTTGGTGGATCGGTCGGTTGGGGGATCAAGTATTATTGATGGTGAAGTCGAGATAATGCTGCACAGGTTAATCTGCTTCTCCTGTCCCCTATACAGACTTATTTCTATAGTTACTCATTTTCTTTTGCCGCACCATTCCTTAGTTTCCTTTGTAGAAATAGTAGTTATTTTTTCCACAAATGCATGCAATTTTAAGATAGTAACATAAGGCATCATTTTGCAGGAGACTGCTAAAGGATGATGGTAGAGGTGTTGATGAGGCTCTAAATGAAACCGTCTGTGCTCTTGATACATGCACGGGATTATCTGTAAGTGAAAAAATGCCTGCACAGATTATCCTAATATCATATCCTTGTTCAAGATGCCTTGTTATGTGAATATGTATGTTTGCAGCCATTTATGTAAAATTGTTGGAGTTGTTACTTCAGATACTACATCGAACATTATTCTGCTTCAATGTGCGACAAAATTCATCTAACATGTTCTAAAGAGAAGTGGACAATAAGAAAAAAGAAGATGATTATATTGTGCATGGTTTTCACTTTACATGCTTAAAGGTTTATCAATAATATTCAACACAGGTCCAAGGAAAGTACTATCTCAGATTTGATCCACTTGGAGAGGGATCCAAGTGGCGTCGATCGGTTGGACAGGAGATATACTCACCTTTCCTTCTGGCCTTCAGTGAGCAGGTAAAAGCCATGGCTAAGCTGTCCCTGTCACAGATTCTTCGACATTTTTGTGCCTGATATTTTGCATTCGTATACACACAGGATGATAAGTGGACAAATTTTCCAACACCAACTTTTTCAGCCATGGATCCTTCTTACAGCCTACCTGACAACGTTGCAATTATAACACTCCAGGTAATGAATAACTGAAGATTCTTGATCTTTATATATACCGAAACATGAAGTAGTATTATGCAATACTTAATTATTGTTCTTTTGTTGCCTCAGGAGCTTCAAGACGGCGCTGTTCTCCTCCGTTTGGCACATCTATACGAGGTTCTGTGTTCTTAAATCATGCACTAAGTTACTTCCCACTTTGGTGCACCTAAGGATCCATTTCTTTTTCCTGCAAAATGCAGCTAGTTTTCTGAAAAATAGCATCACTTTGTATAACTTCATATACTGCTCTATTTCTTGTGTGGTACTTATCAGGTTGGAGAGGACAAGGACTTATCTAGCTTGGCAACTGTGGAACTGAAGCGAGTTTTTCCACATCGGAAGGTGAAAGCGACATATATATAAATTCCATACTATTGCCTGTTATTATTTGGATCACTTATTATCAAGTCATGGCCTTGAAATGTGCCTGACCTATGAAATTACACACAAAAATAAACAAAAAGGAAATGCGCATGTCTCGGGCAATTAACATTTTCGAAAGCCTTTTTTTTGGCATATTCTGAAGTCACGGCATTTTAAAACGCCCCAGAGTTCACACCATAAGTTGATAATAATAACCCTTATCATCATGACTCACTTGCAATATTCTTTTTTATGATGTGATCTATTTTTTTTCATCAGATCAATAAAATCAAGGAAATGAGTCTATCTGCCAACCAAGAAAGAGCAGAAATGGAGAGGAAAAGACTGTCTTGGAAAGTAGAAGGCTCTGACACAGGACACCCCTCTGATTCCAGAGGGGCCCCTGTAGATCCCGTGAAGTTGGTAGTCGAGCTTGCCCCCATGGAAGTACGGACATTCATCCTCGACTTAGACTCAGATATCATCCAGTACTCCACGAGGTGAATGAAGTGAACGTGGATGCATCATAAGGCTGAGAAGTTTCAGCTGTTTTTGTGGTGAGATGTGATAATTGTTGCTTTGTTGTCTCCATCTCTCTATTGTTGTTGCCTTGAGAAAACATGGATAAGTTTCTTGTGTTGTAATAACTGAAAGTGTAAATTGTGTAACATGGCTTTTTTCATGCAATATATCAAGGCGTCAAGATCAACAGTAAGTTAATTCAGTCAATGTAAGTGATAACAACAAAAGAATTGAGGATGAAAAGAGCTCTTCTCTCTCAAAAAAAGGAAAAAAAAAACAAGTTAGAAGCACAAAATTTGGCGATCGATTGAAGATTTAATTGTACTTTAATGCAATTTTCACTTAAAATAAAATGAAATCCCACTGTTGAAAAATGTTGTAGTAATAAATGTGATTGCCCTCTTTCTGTTGAATTTGGTTAAGAAATGTTACCTTGAAAGCAAAGAATGATGTTCAAAAAAATTCCTGAAAATTTGAGTTGGATGACCTTTTTTTCCTCACATTTTCATTATTGCTAATAAAAGGGCAATGCACTTAAAATTAATAATCCTATTTACAAATTCTCTATCCAAGCAAATTACGACCCGATCCGACCCGTCAACAGTAGAAGGAGACATCAAGTCATCATCTTCGGCGTTACAAAACTGAACCCTTTCCCAAATCCGCTGCTGCTACCGCACCGTAGCTTCTGCCGGAATATTCCACCGTTTGCCCCCACTTTTCTCATAAACCATTAATCGGTGTCAGTCGGCCACCGAATCTCCAATTCAATTGATGGCGAAGGGAGACGACGTCGCAGGGATGGAAATCGATCAGAATTCATCCGCCTTGGATCAGATTAGTAACCCTAAATTCTCTATCAATGGTGCTTCCCTCTCCTTCTGTATTGACTTATTTTGTTTATGTGTGTGTGGATGAGTTTCCTCATTTTGGCTGTGAATTTCCCAGTGCTGCAGCTACTGAAATCAGCACAAATGCAGCACGGATTGCGATTCGGTGATTACGCTCGTTACAGGTAGTGCTAACTTGTGTTTGTTTGGAATTCAGTTTACTTGTGTAATGTACCTATTCGAGGTCTCCTGTTTGGTTGGCAAGAAGGTTCTGAGCATTTTTGCATTGAAATTGATGTTATCATCAATCATGAGATATATTGATTTTGAATTCTCAGGCGGTACTGCACTGCACGTTTGCGGAGATTGTACAAGTCCTTGAAATTCACCCATGGCCGTGGAAAATATACCAAGAGAGCCATATCGTCATCTACTGTGACTGAAGTCAGGTACGTATGAAGGTCCTCTTGCCTTTCTCAATGAGACAATCCCCTTGCGACCGGTGGATCCTCTTTAACGAGCTGATTGTGATACATACTCTTTGTTTTTTTGGCCGAAAAGAAAAGCTCTCTTCGAAAATATGATGTTCAGCCAGTTGCTGTGTATGTTCATGACTTTCCATTCAACATTAGATGTAAATATATATTCTGAAGTAAGTGGATACTTTTCTTGCATGATATAGGATGCAGCCCATAAAAGTAGTAGTAAATTACTGATGATAGTTATGAAGTTAAGATCATAAACAAGCTGAGGGTCTGCATAAAGTGTTGATTGTTGCTCAAAAAAGGAAATTATCACTTATCTTGGATCGTCCCAAAAAAGAATCTGAATCACTTAACAAGGGACGGAAGTAGCATAAACATGGAAAGAAATAAGTTTGTGCTCCTTCATTTTCTTGTTCATCTTCAAGCATGGAATGAAAACTAATTTTCTCCTATATTCTCTTAGTTTATGAGGCTCTTTGAATTTGTTCTAGGTTTCTTCATTTGGTTCTATATGCTGCTGAAAGAGCATGGAGCCATGCAATGGAAAAGAAAACTTTACCAGATGGCCCAAATGCTCGTCAGAGGATCTACCTCATTGGCAGGCTAAGGAAGGCCGTAAAATGGGCTACCCAGTTTCAAGAGCTGTGTGCCATCAAGGGAGACTCGAGAACATCTCTGGAAGCTGAGGTGTGAATCTGATCTTTTTCTCAGATGCTATTATTATATTTTCCCACTAAATTTCAGATTTTTTGTTTTTTCCTACTATAATGATACATTAACGAATCCTGTACAACTGCTGTGACTCTTGGCTTGTTAGCCTTCAGTTAGACTGTTTTCTTTAAAGATGTTTCATCCTTTCGATTAGTTGATATTGAAAAACGGTCTTTTAGCAAATATAGCCAGTAGTTCTTTCTCCTTTTGATTGCTCTCTGTAAACATGAAAAAGCCTGTGGGGATATGATATAGTATATTTTTTTTGTGGCTCCACGAGCCGTTTCAAGAACATTTTAAGACAAATTGGTCGGATAGTTATTATATCAGGTTTGAGCTCTTGTCCGAAAATTTCTCTTTTTACAAAAGAAGGGCAGGAAAATTATTGAAATGTCTTCAGTTAGTAATGTCCTGAGTTTAGGAATCACTTGTTATGTTTCTCTTCCAAGCAGTGTAGACCACAGATCCTTTCACAATATTTCTTACAGTATAATTTTGTTTTTCGGTCAGTGGTCAAAGTTAATCTGTGGTGGATGCTTAGAGTTTTACAAAAATATGACATTTCTTATGGAGAACCTTTTTTATTTGGTCTTTATCATCCAGGCTTATGCCTCTTATATGAAAGGGAGCTTGTTATTTGAGCAAGATGAACACTGGGACATTGCGCTTAAGTGCTTCAAAAGTGCCAGGTACATTTTTATCTCTAATGATTTTCTGGATAAAGAAAATAAATTAATGGCTCTTCTTTTGACTAATAAGTGAACTTAATGGCATGTTTTTTGGTAGTTGATCATCTTCTAATGCTTCATTAAAAAATCTAAACTTTCCCAGAAAAGGAGTACTTGTTGATGGCTAACGTACTACGTTTTGACAGGGCCGTTTATGAGGAACTTGGAAAGTATGGAGATCTAGAGAACCAAGTTTTATGCCGGGAGCGGGTTGAGGAACTTGAGCCTAGCATAAGATATTGTCTGCACAAAGTTGGGGAGTCAAATATAAAAACTTCTGAACTAGTCCAGATAGGAGAAATGGAAGGGCCTGCTCTGGACCTTTTTAAGGCTAAATTAGAGGTGAGTCTATTTCATCAAGTAGAGGTAGCATACAATATATATTTGATAACTGCTAGTGAAGCACACCCCAATCTTCTCAAAGCAGAGTGTTCTGTCCTTATCAAGTTTTCTATCCTTGCTACATTGCCTATTCCATGGATTGTTATTGATAATTTATCTTAATTTTCCATCATCACCAGGCGGTCATGGCTGAAGCTCGATCTCAACAGGCGGCATCGTTGACTGAATTTCATTGGCTTGGTCACAGATTTCCCATATCAAATGCAAAGATTCGGGTCGCCATACTCAAAGGTACATGCCTTTTATTATAAGGACTGTGGCTCATAGTGTTTTAGGTGTGGTTCTGCCCTCAAGTTCACACCCAACTTGGTTAGGATTTGTTAATGTGTAAAAATCTTAGTGGACTTGAGCAAATGCCTTAGGAAGGTGAACTGCACTGTACATTAGCTCTACCATGGTCCAGGAAATGTTACCTTTGACCTTAATGTTTTGATTTCCCTTTCGGGTTAGTTGCAGCAAATGACACAACCTTTACCCTGAATTCCAATTACAACGCGACTTTGGAAATGTTGTAATTACAACAATGCAGTTTACTTCTTTTAACTACATGCACTGTGAAAATGACTTTTGAAAAAACTGTAGATGTTGTATTGCAAAAGCTTAAAAGATGATGTAGTTTTAATATTGTAGAAATTGGGCTAGTGCTATAATTGCAAATTGCATCAACCTTTCTTTTCCTGCCTGATACATAATGGCATGATAGGAAGGCTAAAGTGAGTTGTGTGTTTGGCTGTTATATAAACATGACCAAGTCATGCATCTGGGGACTGGTATGGTGAGCCCTCATGTAATCGTATTTTGTGCAATTATGGATGATCATATTTCCTGGGGTTCAATAACTTAGTTAGTTACTGGATGCTCCTAGTACTGCTCTCACAATGTGTTTTACATCTTTTAGTAGCCATTTTATCAGCCTAGGTTTTTTTAAAATTTCCTGCTGTGATTGAGCTTAGGTAGTCACAGGTTTTAAAAGGTGAATACTCATAGTGCAAGTTTTAGTCTTGTATTTGTGAAACTCAGCTTATACTTGCATATTTGTATGTATTTGCGTTTGCTGTATAGCTCTGTTTATGAATGTGCAGCAGTTGTGGCAGTTAGATTTTACCTGGTTCTGTCACTGCTTTGATTATACTCGTGAATTCTTAAACTTGCACCCAAATCTCAAACCCTCTTGCTTGACTTTATTTGATCAGCCCAGGAACTGGAGAAAGATACTAATGGTCCAGGAGCAGATTCAGTACCCACAGAGAAAAAACTAGCCATATTTGACAAAATATTTGCTGCTTATAGTGAAGCCAGGAGCTGCATAAGGAATGACTTGGTGAGTTGGGCTTTAGTTATGAAGTTTCTGTTTACCGTATGTACTTTCTATGAGAACAGTTTTATGAATTATGGAGGCGGAATATTGGCAGAAGGCATTTTTTTCCTGAAAGAGAAGGAAACATAATTAGGGTATATATGGTGAGTTTGACAGTATTTTTCTGCTGTAGGCTAACACAGGTAATTCTGAGAGCATTAAGGATGACCTGAGTGGCCTTGATAAAGCTATTGGGGCTGTCTTAGGAGAGAGAACAATTGAGCGTAATCAGTTGCTTGTGCACATTGCAAAGAATAAGCTCAGTAAGGTTCGTGATGACAAAAACGAAAAGGTTACAAAACCTGAAGAGCTTGTCCGGCTATATGATCTCCTCCTACAGGTGAGAGTACCTAGAAACTGACACTATCTTCATATTAATATTAACATTAAGTTTCATAAAGCTAACCAGCTTCTTCAAACAGAATGCTGCTGATCTTTCTGATCTGGTTAGTTCGGGTAGAGACCGAAAACCAGAAGAAGTGGCTCTCAGTGAAGAATGTGAACTGAAAAGTTTAGTTTTCCGAGCAGAAAGGTTTGGACCTTGTAATGTTTTGGAGTCCATATTTGCTTCTTTCTCCCAACGGCTTATGTTTCATGCTGCTTTAGTTCCACTTCAGTGGCCAGAAAATTAATTTTAATTCTAGAAATTTTCTGCCTCTCCTCATAAAGTAAAAATGATTTACCACTTAATTGTAATTCTAATACTATACTACCCTCTTCAACTCTAGCAGTTCAGAAATTTGTTGTTTATGAAACCATTTCACATTTGTAGTTGGGTACTTATGGCTTATGAGATAATAGTCATATCTCATTCACCAGATTTAGCTTTTCTTATTTACTTGTTTCTTATGTGGTACAAATAGTATACCTAGATCTTTTTGCATAGCATCTTCGAGATCCCTGGTTAACGAACCTGCTGTATATGCTTATCTCAACTTTGTCTGTGAATGGCATCCTCTGGGTACTGATCTATTCGTCACTTTCCTGTAGGTGCTTTTACCTGGCAAAATCTTATAGTTTGGCTGGTAAGAGGGTAGAAGCATATGCTTTGTTCTGCAGAGCTTGTTCCTTAGCTGATGATGCTCTTAAGAAGCTTCAGAGTTCGGCCAATGCTGATCAGGTGCTTGCATTCTCTACTAACTCAGTATACTCCTTTTCACGACCAGCTGACAATATGTTACCTTTACTCGCCGTGCTTCCATTGTAGCCTAAACTCCTTACAGTTAAATGGAAACACTGTTCTTTAATCATAAGATGACCAACTTAGATAATATATCGGTTTTCCAATTACAGTCCATAATTTATTTGAACATTTCGTTGCAATGTGATCAGTGCAATTTTCTTGAATCTAGTAAGATACACATATTTGAATCCCTACTTTGGGACTTCATTTCTGACTTGAGCACAATTTAATTTATTACAGGTTGCTATCAAGGAACTGAAGATGCTTTACAATGATTGTCGATCCAACATTTGTATAGAACATGCAACAGGAGTTATGGAGGAGGAGAAGGCTCCAGAAAATCTCTCTGAAAAGATCTCAAGTATCTCATTAACAGGAAATTATAAGAAGGTATGTAGCATAACTTTCCTTGGCTTTTAATCTGGAAACTAGTTAATGATTTTGAGATTCTGGTATATCTTCTTTACGCTAGCTTGTTGGTCAGAGTACTTAAAGTATCTTTTGGCCTATGTTTATCTGATAGAATTTGTTAAATCAATTAGTTGAAAACTAAACTTTTAGCAGCTAGGAATTTTCAATATAGCATAATATATTGGTTTCTTTGATTACTTCCTGTAATAAGCTCTCCTAGTTATTTGCCTAACCCTACTATCTCCAGCAACCCTGATTTAATGAGATTCCATATTCAATTGCACATTTGGATCGTGATCAGTGTTGCGTCCATAAACAAAACAAAACAAAACAAAAACTGAAAAAGTGATCCTCGGTCTTTAGCTTAACTTAAGTTTTTCATCTGCAATTTTGTGACAATTCCACAAGTAACTTGGGATGGAAATAGGACCTGATAGATCCAACACGCCTAAGAATCTTTCCACTCACATATATATCTAAAATATGTATCGATATACTAGGTTCATATTGTCTAAATTTATTTAATAAAATGTTTGTGTTGTGATTCTACAACAATAACTAACTATGAGAGCAAAGTTAAGGATTAATTTCTTTGGCTGGTCTCTAGTATGGGTTGGGATGGGTCTGAGTCCAGACTGAAGTGGGTTTTCTCATGTTTGAGTGGACCTGTCGTACAATTTAGGGATGGTTGTTTTTTTTTTTTTCTATAATTATCACCACCTTGAGATGACTCTTTTCTATGTTTAACTCTGTTTGCTTCAGCTTGAAAAGCTGCTCATGGAGAACCTGGAGAATTACGAATCTGCTGTTGGTGACCCGACCACAAAATCAACCCCACATATCTCAGTCTTCCCGCCTGCCTTTCAAGCAGTCCCGCGCAATCCAGTTATCATGGATCTCGCCTACAACTCAATTGACTTCCCGTCACTGGAGAACAGGATGAAGAAAGACAAGAAAAGTTTACTTAGTAGGCTTTGGGGATGAGCTTCATTTACATTGCCTCTGGATTATAGAGGTCTGCGGACAAAATCTAGATTTTGGCCCTTCTTACTTCGACTTTAACTTGGAAATTTTGACTTATCAGGCTGTAAAAGAACTTGTGTATGGGTAATGCTAATTTGCGAAAACACATTCAAGAAACTGAGTTTTTAGTTGGGGCTGAAATTTAGCAAAATATACAATGTGTAACAAAGACCATTTTCTTATTAGCTTGTGGATCTTTCCTGCTGTCTGCGTGGGAAAACTTATGTGGATTATTAGGGAAGCTTAAATCTTGATTTCTTACAAGCTGCCAGATGAGGAAAGTTTCAAGAAATTTACCATATGCTACAAATAATGAGAAGGTAAATATCGTGTCTGCACTTGGTAAACTAGTATGACTTCCCAATTCAACTCAAACATTTTTTCATGCGTTGGTCATCGAAATGTAGCTGCTAATATACATATATATATAAACATATTCTGAAGAGGATTGGAAAAAAACAGAGACAAGGATCGAAATAGGAAAATATTCCTACCTTTATTGTGCGTGGAGAAAATGGGTGGACCTAAATAGAGCGATTTCACGAGATATATATTACTTTGGTATTACATGTAAGGCGTGTAATGAAGATGGATGGGATAGTTGTGTGTCTGTGATATTGATTAACCATTATACCCTTTTAGTTCATGCAAATGATAAAGAATGGAGGCCTCTTTTCCATTTAAAAGAGTAAGGTTTACCCACATAAATATGTGGAGTGACCACACAAGTAAGGATGCTTCATCCTTAAAAGGCAAATATAATTAGGTGGGAGTTAGATAAATTATCATTACCCTTTGTGGACCATCAACCAATATATAATAAATTCCATTACATGATTCAATTATTCTCCTTTTTCATTTTTCATCAACACTATGCAAATTGGTTGGGCGTCCTTGTACTATATTTGAACCAACCAACACTACGTTTGGAGGTTAGTCCAATTCTGTAAATGCAGGTAAAGCACCAAAGAAAATCAAATAAGCAAAACCCATGAAGAAAAATGTGCAAAATGCACTAATTAGTGAAAAGTACAGCTAACAAACGTGCGTAAGCTGGATTAGTAATAGCATATTGATAGTATGAAATTACCCAAGTGAAAGTAATAGTTATTGTCTACGTATATTAGAGGAAGAAGATAAAATATGTGATGAGTGAAAATCAAGAGAGGTTATTGATTTTTTCTTGATATTTAACTATCACATAGTATAAAAGTAATTACTAGTGCTCTTTAGCATAAAACAACCATTTATGTAATATTTGTAAAATAGTAGTAGTAGTACCTTTTCTCCAGCTCGTCCGGACTATTTAGTCAAGACGCGA
This sequence comes from Salvia hispanica, assembly GCF_023119035.1. Taxonomy (NCBI): domain Eukaryota; kingdom Viridiplantae; phylum Streptophyta; class Magnoliopsida; order Lamiales; family Lamiaceae; genus Salvia; species Salvia hispanica. Next base: position 7,612,452 of record NC_062969.1, on the reverse strand, counting down.
TTTTATAAAGTAGGAGTACAAAATACTAGCCCTTATTGTATGTTGATCGGCATTAATCAAGATGACTCTTTTTGTCCCACTATAGTAAAGTCGTTGAAGAGTGCGATAAGTCAGCGAGGTGTGTTTGAAATTAAATCTCTCGATCCAGAGAATCCACTAGGCACCGGGTCTATGAACTCAGAGAATCCTTGGGTTATCTGTCGTTGGACACACAATCACTTCCTTCGCCTTTCAAAACCCTCAACCCGTTGTTGCTAAAAAGATTAGTACATGGAAGCAGGGATCGAATCCACAGAGACAGATGTGCAAGTAAACATGCTCAAAGACCTGGAAGCTATTTTTGGTTGCTGCCACGCAATTTTCGGGGTTGAGATTTAATTCCTAGACTTGGTAAATGAAATATTCTACTCTAACAGCTAGATCTAGGCAGGGACATGCATAATAACTAAAAGTATTTGAAATAACTACTTGACTGGGTAAACGACTTCCTAAGCTAGCCTAGACATAGGAAAAGCTAAACATGGGGACCATTTCCTTAAACGGCATAGTACGACGGAAAAAAGCTGCAGATTAACCAACTAAGGACTAACTAACAGCGACATCATCTTCTCTAACTTTTATCACGAAACAACCGGTGAAAAAATAGAGCAAACAAAGATCGAAACAGGGCAAACGAAATTAAACCGATTGACACAAAGAACTACTGAAACTAACACAGATCTATGACTACTAGACGAGGCAAACAAGTAAATAGAATTCAAATTATCATAACCATGCAAATGCGAACAGATCTACACGTCGGATGCTTCATCCACTCCGAATCCAAGCCATCCGCAACAATCAAACACCATTTCCATCTCCGATTTTCACAGATTCAACTAGATTCAACCGACCAACTACAAATTTCCATACAATTCAAACTCCAAACTCAGATCAGCCAACAATATCCACCAAAACAAACAAATAAAAGGACAATATCATAACTGAAACCAAAATAGCAATCTCCATAGAAAAATACGAAGTATCCAACGAGAGAATAACAAAACACAACCGAGCTTCGAACAGCGAAGACTCGGGGAAATACGGAATGTAAACAGAAAGCAAATAACGATTGTATCTTCGCCTCCGTGGAGACGGTGTTACACCACAACTAGATCCGAAACGTGATCTCCCCAAGATGATTCCCCTCAAAGTGTGTGTAGAGAAAAATGGAAAAGCTAAGCTAAGAGCCGAAGTGGAAAAAGAGATATCTTCATGTTGATCGCGTGCTCTTATTTATAGTATGTAGAGCTTCTAGACTGTTCTTGTGATTCCCATTTTGCCCTCCATTTGGATGCTCCTTAGTCTAGTAACTCTTCCTTCTTCGCTCACTTTTCCCGCCAACTTCTTCTTCCAGGCAATCTTCGTCTTTTTCCTGGGGCTGACGATTTCTCTACACACCTGGCTTATAAAACCTTGTTAGACCCAGGAAATCACAAAATTCATCCCCATAACCAATGCATGAAATTAGCCTTATCAAACTGCTCACACTTAAACCATACTTGTCCTCAAGTATAAAGACAAGAAAAAAAGAAATATGGCGAATTTCAATGCATGGTTATTCCCTGACCGACACACTAAAAACTCCTAGACCTAGACATCCTATTGACACACAAAAGAAACAAACACTTAAGAAAATAAAACACATCGGCATGAATTAGTTCAGATTTTTAAGCATCCGTCCCCACAAGTTTAAGGTCAATCCAATAGTCTACACTCTCCAAATCCTCCCCTACCCTTCTTCCACCTAGTCGGTTTGTCAGCTTGTCCAGATAGCCTTTAGCTTCACCAATTGTTGGATTCGCTCGATCACTCATTCCTCACCAGGGATGTTAGGATTAAACGCTCAAAGTTATTTTCTGCCATCGATGCTTCGGGTTATGAGAATTTCTCCTTCTAACCTCCTTCTTTTTTTTCTCTAATTTTTTTTTTTTTTTTTTTCTCTGGACTTCGTCCAGCTTATCCCTCCAGATAAATATATATTTTTTTCTTTTTCTTCTCCTATTCCCCCTTCTATATTCTTCTCCCTAAGCATCAGGTGGCAGTTCCCCTTTTTAGATTGTTAGCACTCAATGTTAAGGATTATACCTTACTGATATTACGGGGTTTCACAACTAGGTCTGCTAAGGCATCTTCTATCTTCCTTACTTCTTCCAAACCGATTTTAGCTTATTGATAAGGCTAATTTCATGCATCGGTTATGTGATGAAAAATTACCATTTACTGGGTCTAACACAATTTTTAAGCTAGGTGTATGAAGGAATTCGCCAGGTCCAGGAAGAACTGAAGGCAGTGGGCCAGCGAAGGAAGGAGACGAAAAGTGAGCAGAATCAAGGAAGAAAATGGCTAGACGAAGAGAGTCCAAAGCTGAGGGAAAAGAAGACTATTCACACAAAAGAGCCCCTGCTGGACCCACTTCCACGCCTATATAAGGAGGAGCATGCAACACACAAGATATACATGATTTAGCTCTCAGCTCTCACACACACACACTCACACACTTGGGAAAAATGAGAATTCTGGGGTAGCGTAGTGGTTCATCTTCGGGAAATTCTGTTGCAACACCGTCCTCAAGGAGGGCGAAGATACAATTGTTTACTTTTCAGCTTTCGCGTTTTGATTTCTGTCGAACTTCACCGTTTTCGAAGTCGATTGTCCGTTTTGCTACTTGCTTTCTATCTATGAATTTTATTTTACGTCACGATGGTGTTGATTCTGTGTTGATTTATGTTGATTTTATGTTTTGAGGAGTTGTTTCGGAGGTTGTTGTTATTCTCTGTCTTGGATGTTTTGTGTACTTGATCTGGGAAATATGAGTTGATTTGTGGTTGTTGCTGTTGATCTATGGTGAATCGGCGTATCCTATAGTTATGGAGATGATTTTGATCAGAGTTTGTCTTGGATGCTTGGATCCGGAGTGGATTTAGCATCCGAAGTGTGGATCTGAACAAGGGAACTGAGTTGTGCATGGATTTTGAATTTCTGCTTTCGTTTTTGCTTTACTCCATCCAGGAGATAGAGATCTGAGTTTTTGTTGGGTTCTCGGCATTTTTCTGACGTCCGATCGGTTGCCATTGAGTTGCTAGCGTTGTTCTGTTTTCATCACGTTTTAGTTAAATTCCGATGATGCTCTGCGTTTTGTAGGTAGTTAGGCTTAGGGTTGGTTATTTTGCAGCTTTTTGGTAGTACACTTCTATTTCAGGAAAATGGTCCACACTGCATGCATCGAGTCTGTCTAGCTAGATTAGGTAGTGATGTTACTAGATCTAGGAAGTTTGTTTGAGATAGTGATGATATGATGTCAATTTGTGTTACGTGTTTGTTTTCCGTTTCCTAGATCTAGGTATAGTTAAATTTCTTTTCCTTGTCTAGCATAAGTTCCTCAACCCCAAATTGCGTGGCAACAGCCATACCACCCCAAAGCCCTTTAAATGCATGATTTCGCATCTGTCCTCGTGGGATCAATCCCTACTTCCCTATACTAATTCTAGTATACGCAGGTTGAGGGTTTTGAAGTGATATTCTGTGTGTCCAACGACCGAGATCTTTCAGCATTCCGCGAGTTCCTAGACCTTGTGATCTAGTGGATTCTCTGGACCCAGGAAGCTTGATATCCATTATTGTGCACGCAGTTTAAAGATATCTCAGTATCAAATGGCGTCGTTGCCGGGGATGTATGGCGTTTGTTTCAATTGTGTTTAGATGGTTTTTGGTGTATATAGTTTAATTTCTTTCTGTTTCGTTGTTGTTTCCAGTTTAAGAACGCGGGCTCCCATTTCGGAAGTTGGGCTAGTTCATCTGGGTCAGGAAATGCCCGATACAAGTGGCAGGTCAAGGAGTCTACATCCAATGTCACCACCAGATCAGGGTTAAGGACAGTAGATCCATTCCCATTCGAATCAGAATGTGAGAAGGAGTGGAACTCATCGGGAGAAGAGGACCCGAAGTCGTCTACAGAAACATAGCATTCCGAGACCGAGGGAGAGGAAGACGTAGATATGTCACACTTGGAAGATCCCGATCCGGAGATAGGTTCACTCACCATGCATCTGGACAGTGAGCCCGCCCATGCCATAGTCTCGAACCAGCGCCGGAGGTCTATTGATATCAAGACAAATGTGCTAGGAGTTTTACCCACATTCTCTGGACGAAGGAATGAATGTCCTTACGAATTCCTAAACGAGTTTAGTAAGCTGTGCAACATCCAAAAGCGACCCAACGAGGCGACTGAGGAGGACTACCGTTTTCGTGCAATCCCGTTTGTTCTTATGGGGGAGGCTAACACTTGGCTGCCGAGGCTCCCACCAGACTCGATCAACACATGGAAGAATTTCAAGCTGGAATTCTTGGATTATTTTTCCCGTCCAACAAGACGAACGCTTTGAAGAAGGAGATCCAGGAGTGCAAGCAAGAGTATGATGAGTCTCTGAGCTCTTATTGGTCCCGATTCAAGGGACTGTTGGATGCTTGTCCGAACCACAGGATGATCGAGGCAGAGACTTACTATCTGCTTTACGAAGGTGCAAACCCTCGAGTCAAAGGATTTGATGAACTCCTCGAGCGGGGGAAATTTTACCAAGAATAAAGCAAGTGAAGCCAGAGAAACTTTGGGGAGATTGATCGAGGCGAAGAAGGCCTATGATAACCCGTGAAGCATTATGAGAAGGGGATCGGCCAATGCAGTGACAGAGCAAGATGATAAGAAAGTGGAGGCCAGGATAGATAAGTTGGAGAAAGCACTTTTAAATGCAATTGAGAAGTGCAACCCTCATGCCCCATAAGAAAATGAGAAACCCCCTGGTCCAAAGGAAAGACAATTTCAACCTTATTACGGTCAACCCTGTGAAGGAGAGTACCAAGCCCAGACGAATTCGATGGGGAGCTGAAATCCAGATGGAAGTTGGAATCAGGGAAGGCAAAAGGAGGCCCCATGGAGAACTCACCCTAATTTTAGATGGACTGACAATGATCCAAGTCAACCGCCTCCATTGCAGATCTCAAATTATGCACACCCCCCAGAGAGGCAGTCCAACTGGTCAGGGAGAAATCAGGAGGGACAGCAACAATTGTGATACAGGGCTCAGGATCATATTAATTGGGGAAGCAGAAATCAGAACAATCCAGGGAGCTCCTATGTGCCACCACACCAGAGGAATAACCAAGGAAATTACCAAAGTTCCCAACCTAACAATCAAGGGAATCAAGGATCTGGCAACCAGTACAATAACCACCAAGGGAATCAAGGGAATTATCGGCAGAACCAGGGACAGAACCAAGGTCAAGGGTCGAATTCAAATCAATTCAACACCAGAACACAAAGGAGTTTGGATGACATGGTCCACGACCTAGTGAATTCGCAACAATTCATGCAGAATAACATGCATTCCAACAATGACGTGGTGCACAAACTGCAAGATGCCCAGTTGGAACACAAAGCAGCCATGGACATGATGGCAAAGCAGCTGTCTCAGATTGCGGTTTCTTTGAATGAGATGCGGGGAAATGAAGGAAAACTTCCTGCCACCGTCAAGCCACCTGACCGAGCAAACATTAGTCAGATCACCTTGAGATCCGGGCGGGGCTATGAAGGACCGTCGCTGGAGATCAAGGAAGACGCACCCGCACAGGCAAGTAAGGGGAATGAGAGCCAAGTGTTTCACAAGGACAGCCCTAGACCCAGTGAAGTTCATACTCAGGATGACCTCCAGAAGGGAGATTTAGAGGGATCTTTACCTCGAGCAGCTGATCCATTTTTCCTAGATCCAGAGCCTGAGTTAGAAAGTAAGGAAGGTGAGTAGGGAAACTGGCGAAACCCCAGCTGGGAGTTCCACAAATGCGGTGAAGCGAGCGAAGCCGTTTCCATACCGAGGGGAAGCCAAGAAAAAGAAGGATGATACAGAGGACCTCATGGAAATTTTTAGCAAGCTGGAAATCAACATGCCTTTCTTGCAAGCCCTGAAGATGCCTACCTTTAGCAAGTTCATCAAGGAATTCATAGCTAGGAAGACAAAATCGGACGGAAAGATTGTGATCGGAGAAAATGTATCTGCTGTGATACAAAAGAAAAGGATGCCTTCAAAATGCACAGACCCAGGTATGTTCACATTACCCATTTCTCTAGGGGACATTAGAGTCGAGCATGCCATGTGTGATCTAGGGGCGTCTATAAATGTTTTACCACTTTCAATCTACAAGAAACTGACAGGAGTTAGGATGGTCGCTACCAAGGTGGTAATCCAGTTAGCGGATAGGACTTGCATCTGTCCTGAAGGTGTGTTAGAAAATGTCATAGTTAAAGTGCATGATTTTCTATATCCTGCTGATTTCTATGTTATCAAAATGAATGATAATGAGTCTGCTGAGTCTAGTGGCGTGCTCTTAGGGAGACCGTTCTTACGCACCGCTAAGACCATTATCGATGTCTTTGATGGAACGATTTGCCTGGACTATAATGGGGAAAAATATACATTTAGCATAGATGAGGGAATGAAAAGGCCATTAGATGTTGAAAATTTGTATGCTATAGATGTTATTAACCCCCTGGTCCAAGAATATCTTGAGACGGAATTGATACAGGAACAAATTGACAACTCGGAGTTGAGCCATTTAATCGACCGAGAAGTTGTAGGGTGGTGTGCAGCAATGAACACAATGGAATTGACAGATGAGGAACTAGCAGAAGCCATCATGGAGTTTTGCAAAAATCCCAAGTCAGCTAGATCAAGGGGATCAGCCCATGTGGCCAGTTTGGAAAATTCTCCTGGGACTGGGAAGGAGACATTACCTGATCTTGCAGAAAAAAATCCCTTGCCCCAGGAGACGAATGACACCAAGAAGGAACTAAAGACACTCCCACCAGGTCTCAAATATACTTACTTGGAAGAGAATGAGACATTCCTGGTGATAGTCAACAGTAACCTGACCGAGGAGCAGGAGAAGGAATTATTGGAGGTAATCAAGCGGAACAAGAAGGCAATAGGATGGACCCTCTCCGATTTAGTGGGAATCAGCCCTGATCTCTGCATGCACCACATCCGGTTAGAGGAGGGTGTGAAGGCTCACCGAGACGCACAACGGAAGTTGAATCCGAACATGCGGGAGGAAGTTCTGAAGGAGGTGTTGAAATTGCTCTCTCTAGGGATCATCTACTCCATCCCGGATAGTGAGTGGGTCAGTCTTGTCCATATGGTGCCCAAAAAGTCAGGAATACAGGTTGTCAAGAATGAAAAGAACGAATTAGTGCCCACTAGGCTGGTGACTGGGTGGAGGATGTGCATTGACTATAGGAAGCTGAATGAAGCCACAAAGAATGATCATTTTCCTTTACCCTTCATTGACCAGATGTTAGAAAGGTTAGCTGGCAAACAGTATTTTTGTTTCCTTGACGGATACAGTGGGTATTTCCATATTTACGTAGACCCAGAGGATCAGGGGAAGACCACATTCACGTGCCCTTTCGGTACGTATGCATACCGAAGGATGCCGTTTGGGTTGTGTAACGCGTCAGGAACGTTCCAGCGGTGTATGATGAGTATCTTTTCGGATTTGCTTGAGGTATTGATAAGTCATATTCTAAGCCTTGGTTACTGGTCAGTATGTCATGAAATGCATGTATTATCTGCAAAACAGTTGCTTAAGTGTGCAGGATTGAAGGATCCAAGTCGGTAGGAGACGATTCGGGTGACGCAAGTGAAAAGAGCGCCAGAAGGGTGCGATACTGACCGGAGATGCATGCCGGAGAAAAGACTCGAGATGGAGAAGGAGGATAGGTGGGATGATCATTGACAAGGGCAAAAAGGTCAAAACGCTAGAGAAGTCAACCCTAAAAGCAAGGGCAAGCCTCCCTATAAAAGAAGCCACTTGGAGAGAGAGAAAGGGATCGGACAATCACACTTAGTAGAATTCTCTCTAGAAGATCAGTTCCTTCAGCATTATCCCACCTCTCGTTCCTCGCCACAGCCATGGTCACTTGACATCAAGAGTTTGCCGGAGAAGTCATCAGTCCGCCGTTCCAGCCAGTTATCGTAGCAGAAGTAGTAGTATCATCGCCCGGAGTGGCACAAACAATCTTAATCGCTTCCTTAGTTTAAAGTTTACTTGTTTTCGTCGTTAGTTATTTGCAAACACTCATCGTTGTTGCTCTTTTGAAGTACTTTGTTATTTTCCAACATTTACATTATGAAGTTTCTATTTCGCATGTCACTTTGGTTCGAGTTTGCTTCATTCTGCCTAGGAAAATTAGATTTAGTTATTGCTTTCAATTTCTAAGTGTTTTCTTATCGGGAGTTGTTGATTCAAAGTGGTAGCTATGTTTAGTCAAGTTTTCGTGCATGAGTTTCTTTTCTGCGCCGTGATTACCACCTTGCATGTCAGTCAGTAGAAGTAAAGTTGCAGTTTCACTGTTTAATTTAAGTTTGAGCATTTAAATCGATGGATCTTGAGTTTGAATTTGTGAATCTGAAGTTCAGTCATGGTGTTTGTGTTTATCTGAATTCTGTTAATACTTGGTAAAGAAGAAAACGTCAAAATCAACTTTAGTTTGAACCACTTTACTTTTAAGTTACTTTTGCTTTTGTTCCCTACTTTTCAGATGTACTGCCCAGACCTGTCAGAGAACCACCCAACCACCAAATATGCCTTGTAGTCTAAATTTCCCCTTTTAGTAACTGTCTACTTTTCATATGTCTCTGAGACACCTTGTCCCCTATTTTCACGTACACTCCCACATGTCTGTTATTTTCATGCCTACTAGTCAGTAGAGTACCACCTTTATTTCCTGTCTAGGTAAAATCTCAACCCAAGCGTGGTAGCTAACCAAAACACCCAGGAAAGTCACCACAGTTATCTAAACGTGTCCATCCTCGTGGAATTCAACCCTTACCTCCATTATACTAATCAGTAGAAGTGGGTTGAGGAAACTTGTTTGAAGCCAGGTCCTGGTTATCGTACCAACGACTCAGCTGGGTCGGGAATCTCTTCCTGATCAGTTGGATACACCGCAAATTACATACGATAAGCCACCAACACTCGAAAGAGTGGGGAAAACCTAGAGGCCGTCAGGTATGCATTGAGATATTCATGGATGATTTTACCGTATATGGGAATTCATTCGGCACTTATTTGGCCAGCCTTGACCTAGTATTGAAAAGATGTCAGGAGAAGCACCTGGTCCTGAATTTCGAAAAATGTCACTTCATGGTGACTGAAGGTATTGTCCCGGGTCACGTGGTCTCTGAAAGAGGGATACAGGTGGACAAGGCAAAGGTGGATGTGATATCGAAGTTAACTTACCCCACAAACCAAAAAGAAGTTAGAGGCTTCCTAGGTCACGCGGGATTTTATAGGAGGTTTATTAGGGATTTCGCAAAAATTGCGCAACCGCTCACCCATCTGTTTCACAATGATGTGGAATTCGTTTTTGATGAGGGACGCAAGCAGGCTTTTCAATTACTCAAGGAAAAACTCGTGTCAGCACCAATAATCAGGGCGCCAGACTGGAAACACCCTTTTGAGATAATGTGCGACGCTAGTGACTTTGCTGTAGGAGCCGTCCTAGGTCAAAAGATAGATGGGAAAATTTATGTGATCTTCTATGCACCCAAGACTCTAAATCAAGCTCAGAAGAACTATGATACCATGGAGAAGGAAATGTTGGCTTTCGTGTACTCATTTGAGAAGTTTCGACCCTATCTGCTTGGGTCGAGGGTTATTGTTTTCACAGATCACGCAGCGATAAAGTACTTACTGACAAAGAAGGAGTCTAAGCCAAGGTTAATCCGTTGGGTGTTGCTTTTGCAAGAGTTTGATTGGAAAGTGAGAGACAAAAAAGGAACATAGAATAGAGTAGCCGATCACTTGAGCAGAATTTTTCAAGGGGAAACGGAAGAAGCCATACCCGATGCTTTTCCTGAAGAGCATTTGTATATCTAGGGGAATTCCCTAGACCGATCAGTTGGGAGGCAGTTTTGGCATTAACCGGTCTAGGAGAATCCGACAAGGGGAAGCGAACACTAAACGCAGAACCATGGTTCGCTGATTTGGCAAACTACTTGGTCACGGGAGAGGTGTCAAGTTCAGAAGAAATTTCCCGGGCCCAGAAAATGAAAACTAAAAGTGAAGCCAAATATTACTTTTGGGATGATCCTTACTTATGGAAGATGTGCTCAAATCAAGTGATCAGACGCTGCATTCCCAAATGAGAACAAAGAGATGTGTTGGATCATTGCCACACCTTGGCGTGTGGAGTGACACCTTGACCAAGGAAAACATCGAGGAAAGTATTGGATAGTGGGTTCTACTGGCCGACGCTTAATAAAGATGCCTTCGAGTTTTGTCAGTGTTGCGAAAGGTGCCAACAGACAGGGGGAATTTCAAGGAGGGACGAGATGCCCCAGGTCCCGGTGATTGTCTGCGAAATCTTCGACGTGTGGGGGATGGACTTCATGGGACCGTTTCCATCATCCTATGGGAACACATATATATTGGTCGCAGTGGACTATGTGTCTAAATGGATAGAAGCCAAGGCCACCACGACATGTGAATCGAAGGAGGTAGCAAAGTTTCTGAAGGCCAATATCTTCAACAGATACGGAGTTCCTCGAGCCATCGTCTCGGACCAGGGAACACATTTTTGTAATCGCACCATCGAGGCTCTGATGAGGAAATATGGTGTGCACCATAGGGTATCTACCCCCTACCACCCTCAGTCTAACGGCCAAGCAGAAATTTCTAATCGAGAGATCAAGGCAATACTAGAGAAGACAGTCAATCCCTCGAGGAAAGACTGGAGTAAGAGGCTCGGTGATGCATTATGGGCTTACAGAACTGCTTTCAAGACTCCTATCGGAATGTCGCCTTATAGGTTGGTGTTTGGCAAAATGTGCCACCTGCCCGTGGGTATAGAGCACAAGGCGTACTGGGCAGTCAAAGAGATGAGTATGAAGCCTTCGGCTTGTGAAGAGGAAAGGAAGTTACAGTTACAAGAGCTGGAGGAACTAAGGCTGGAGTCTTATGAGTCTGCTATGTGGTATAAGGAAAGGACAAAGTTATGGCATGAGAAGAATCTCCGAGTCAAGGAACTCCATGTGGGACAAAAGGTGCTCCTTTTCCAATCCCGGCTCAAGCTTATGCCAGGAAAGTTGAAGTCTAAGTGGATCGGTCCATATACCGTTGTCGGCCTCTGCGCGAATGGAGCTGTAGAGATCCAGGGAAGTGCCTCTAACTCTATCCCTTTCCTTGTTAATGGTCATAGAGTAAAGGTCTATATGGATAATTCTGAGTTGTGTGTAGTGGAGGAAGTGCCACTACGCGCACTCCCTATTATCACCTAGACAGACAAGGAAGTGTTCTCGATGAATTCCTGGGTCAGGTTAATTGGTTTATATTTTTTTTAATACATACATTGAACCATGGGATCTCGGGAATACACAAACGGATTGTGTAAATAGTTTAATTGCGTTATGTAAATAAGTAAAAATCCAAAAAAAAGGAGAAAATCTAAATCTTCCAAAAATATTTTCGAAGCACCAGACTCCGTAGGAAAATCGTTTGTCTTGTATTTTATCCTCGACCTGGGAGTCTGCGTTTTTTTTATTTTTTTTATATAAGTGTAAAGTCGTGGTCAGGGAAATTAGCTAGGGGAAGGAAGTCTAGAGAAGGAATTTTAGGGGGGATGGAGAAAATTTGAATTTCAAAATTGGCCGATATTTATGGGAGGTGTATGGTTGCTTACATCACGCCTGCAAACGCACCATCTTTTCACCAAAAGGGCTAACCGTCAATTTCTCTCTCCAATAATCTCAAACGACAAACGCCGATTCTCTCCCTTCTCTCTACCTTGTTTCTCTCTCAAGAATTGCAAACCCTAACCCGATTTCTACCATGTTTTCTTTTGATTACAGATTACAGTGATGGATCCAACTCATACCACAAGGAGTTCATGGCCGGAGGTGTCAGCCACGGGAGCGGAAACCGTCCAGAGCTCATACGACGCGGTTCTTCTGGCAGAATTGACGCAAAAATTGGGAAGCGTCGAGAAAGCAAAGGAGGTCTACGCCCTATTCTCGGCTAGCATGATGACATCCGCGGTTGCCGCACCACCGCCGACGATCCCTGTTGATTCGATGGCTCAAACCGCAGTTCCCCACGACGAGAGGCCTCAAATATCAATAGACCTATGGCGCTGATTCGAGACTATGGCATGGGCAGGTTCACCATCCAGATGCGCGGTGAGTGAACCGATCTCCGGATCGGGGTCCACCAGGTGTGCCATATCTACGTCTGTCTCCTCCTCTGTTTCGGAGTGTTCAGTTTCTGTAGACGACTTTGGGTCCTCTTCTCCTGACGAATTCCACTCCTTTTCACTTTATGATTCAAACAGAAATGGATCTACTGTCGTAAACCCTGATCTGGTGGTGACTGTGGATGTAGATTCCTTAACCTGCCACCTGACTTGAGCGTCGCTCGATCTAGATGGGTTACTCCAGTTCCCAAATCGTGAGCCCTTGCTCATAAACTGTCATGAAAAAACAAATAACAGAAATTAAAAACTATATACTCCAAATCTTTAAACACGTAAACAAACTACGCCATCCATCCCCGGCAACGGCGCCATTTGAAGAGCGCGATAAGTCAGCGAGGTGTGTTTGAAATTAAATCTCCCGATCCAGAGAATCCACTAGGCACCGGGTCTATGAACACAGAGAATCCTTGGGTTACCTGTCGTTGGGCATACAATCACTTCCTTCACCTTTCAAAACCCTTAACCCGTTGTTGCTAAAAAGGTTGGTACAGGGAAGCAGGGATCGAATCCACAGAGACAGATGTGCAAGTAAACATGCTCAAAGACCTGGAAGCTATTTTTGGCTGCTGCCACGCAATTTTCGGGGTTGAGATTTAATTCCTAGACTTGGTAAATGAAATATTCTACTCTAACAGCTAGATCTAGGCAGGGACATGCATAATGACTAAAAGTATTTGAAATAACTACTTGACTGGGTAAACGACTTCTTAAGCTAGCCTAGACATAGGAAAAGCTAAACGTGGGGACCATTTCCTTAAACGGCATAGTACGACAAAAAAAAGCTGCAGATTAACCAACTAAGGACTAACTAACAACGACATCATCTTCTCTAACTTTTATCACGAAACAACCGGTGAAAAAACGGAGCAAACAAAAATCGAAACAGGGCAAACGAAATTAAACCGATTGACACAAAGAACTACTGAAACTAACATAGATCTATGACTACTAGACGAGGCAAACAAGTAAAATAGAATTCAAATTATCATAACCATGCAAATGCGAACAGATCTACATGTCGGATGCTTCATCCACTCCGAATCCAAGCCATCCGCAACAATCAAACACCATTTCCATCTCCGATCTTCACAGATTCAACTAGATTCAACCGACCAACTACAAATTTTCATGCAATTCAAACTCCAAACTCAGATCAGCCAACAATATCCACCAAAACAAACAAATAAAAGGACAATATCATAACTGAAACCAAAATAGCAATCTCCATAGCAAAATACGAAGTATCCAACGAGAGAATAACAAAACACAACCGAGCTTCGAACAGCGAAGACTCGGGGAAATACGGAATGTAAACAGAAAGCAAATAACGATTGTATCTTCGCCTCCGTGGAGACGGTGTTACACCACAACTAGATCCGAAACGTGATCTCCCCAAGATGATTCCCCTCAAAGTGTGTGTAGAGAAAAATGGAAAAGCTAAGCTAAGAGCCGAAGTGGAAAAAGAGATATCTTCATGTTGATCGCGTGCTCTTATTTATAGTATGTAGAGCTTCTAGACTGTTCTTGTGATTCCCATTTTGCCCTCCATTTGGATGCTCCTTAGTCTAGTAACTCTTCCTTCTTCCGCTCACTTTTCCCGTCAACTTCTTCTTCCAGGCAATCTTCGTCTTTTTCCTGGGGCTGGCGGTAGCTTATAAAACCTTGTTAGACCCAGGAAATCACAAAATTCATCCTCATAACCAATGCATGAAATTAGCCTTATCAGTTGTACGTAGTATTTCTTTTTCTAGACATTCCACTGTAATTCTTCCCTTTATAGCAAAAACTTAAACACATTTAATATTTATTAGTACTTTTATTCTCTTTCATATTTTACTTTTTATATTGATGTATTCTATCTTTTATGACTTATTATCTATTCTATTTTCTTTTCTAATCATTACATGGTCTATGTTATGTGCCTAAAAGATACACCTAAACTATAATGAGATGGAGGAAGTATTATCAATATTTTAATTTTCTTTTTTTTAGCATGATAAAATTATTTTTTTAATTATATTACTATTTTGGAAAACAATTTATTCAAGATGGAAATCAAATATGAAGTCAAATTATGATATAGTGCGTACTCCCTCTGTCCCGAAAAGAGTACGCACTCTTTCATTTTTAGTCCGTCTTATAAGAGTATGTATTTTTTAATTTTAGAAACTCTTTTCTCTCTAATGAGATAAGACTTATTTTTCACTAATAATATTTTAATTACTTTTTCTTTCTGTCATACTTTAATAATCGTGCATTAAAATTATACTATCACCAAAAGTGCATAATTGGGATGGAGGGAGTATACTGTTACGGTATAATAGTACTAAAATCATGATTGCTTGATCCATTAGTGGTGGAAGTTGAAATTGAGAAATTTGCTACCATGCGACACTCTGGTGAATCGTAACAATAAATGCCCTTATATAGAAGATATAGTATATGTGACGAAGATATAGTATATGTGACTTTAATACAGTAGTATTATTTGTATAATTGTATTAAATGGTACATATGGTACATTGTGGTCCATTGTACAACATTTTCTGCGCAGGGGACGACAGGTGTTTCTCATTTCCTAACTAGTGGAAGCCATCCATTACTCTGATGGAGGTACGTTGCATCATTGCACTCTTCCTATTTGTACATGTTTCAAAATTCCACTTGTCAAAATATGGTTGGTGAATTGGCGATGTAGCCATTGATGAGATAGGAAATGGAAACACAAGTCAAGTTCATTTTTGATTCCATCTTCACAAAATGGCCACTCAAACTTTCTAATTTTGTGAAAATCTTTTACTAGGCTCGAGCCAAAATACTCACCACAGAACAAAAACTGAGTAGAAGCAAATTGTAGAACCACCCACTCAAAATACCACTAAGCACGACAAGGCAACGAATTAAAAAACAAAATAGTTTCAAAAGTTAATCAAGTGATCAGGTTAAGGACGAAGTAACAAACACCTTAGGAAAACTAAGTATCAACTTGGCCAGTGGTGGATCCAGGTGGTTTGGGGGATCGACTGCCCCCTCCATGCGACTAATTTACTCTTACCCGGACGTAAAATTTTCATATCTGCCCCCTTCGTTTGCCTCCGACGTTGCCCTGAATGCCAAAAAAATAGTCATGTTTGCCTCTTCTATTTCCGAATGCTGAATATGCCACTGAACTGGCTAACCTTTTTGCCGCTTCTATAGTCACAACTAATCCCAAATTTCATCAAAGCTAGTATATTACTCAAGACAGAGTGTGAGGTTCTAGCACCAACCCTTTGCTATCATTGCTTGTCATAGGGAAGAATGGACTAGTTGATTACTCTCAACACAAGAAAGACTGTCTTTGTACGACTGTATTAGTATTTGGTACAATGAAAGAACGATTGGTATTCGATATAAAAGTCTTGAATTCGAATCCACCGTGACATGACCATTAAATATATGTCATTTACTAGTACTCCGTATATTAAGTGTATGTAGAAAATAAAAAGGAGTTGTCCCATGGCCATGGACCATGTCACGTTTGATTGTTCGACTAAAAAAGAGAAAACATTATTGCACTACTGTTTATCAGCTCATGTAAATAAGCAACTAAGCAGGCCTCATTTCATTTCATTTCATTTCCAATGCTTTTATTTATTCTCTTAAGATAACATTCTATATAGTAATTTCATTTAGTAGGGTTTTTTTACTTAATCAATAAATTACTCATACATGATATTTCCAAAGTGGATGACATGTTGCCAGATGGCCTACTTCAGATTTTATTCTTCAATACTTCGTACTACCATTTTTATTTTTTTGTTTTTTGTCGAAGGAACTTCTAATTTGTTCTTCAATGTGAATTTCTCGTGTTCTAGGTTTATTTCATAAATTTGACCTTGTGTTCTAGTTTAATTATTTAATTAGAATTTTATATCCAACCAGCGTATTCTTTTAGCATTTCATTTTTGATTTATTAGTTTGCTAATAATTGATTATCACAATTTATAAATTCATACATAATTTTTTTAAATTCGATTTTTATTAATAAAAATTTAATAAAATCGAACTTTAAAAAACGTTCTTCTAAATGGTGACACTGATATGATATTAAAAAATAACGTTAAATAATGAGAAGAAGTTAAAGTAAAAATACAACTCCACGTAGCGTTTCATCGAAAATGACTTCCAACAATACGGGCATTTGATTAAGCAATCTGACCAACTTCTTATTTATTACTATTAATTATCTTTGGATTGAAACTTTATGATTATCATTTGCAAAAGATTAATTACATCTATCAATACCTCATACACGGAAAAGTGAGGTACCGACCAAAACTTAATCAATTAAGTACTTTTTTGTTTTAAATATAATTTATTTGAGTAATACAAATGCTAGTTCTTTTCGTTGTAGCTTTTTTAAGTTACATATACTACTAGTAAAAAATTATTCAATTAATCAGACCGTTTTTAACTTTAAGCGAATTTAAATTTGGCATGATTGAGATCAAATCCTTGTCTTCATGTAATTTAATCTAACTGCACCCTTTTTACCAAAAGAAAATGACAAAATTTTATTTGATGTGTTCAGTTGTTTGACAAAAATTGAAATCGTAGTATATATGAACTAACAAAAATTAAAATAATAACTTTAGAGAAAAATACATACGTGACTTATTATGAATAGTTAAGAAAATGGTGCGAATATGCCTTGCGTTGTGAATGCACAAAATTCTTGTAACCAATAATTGCCATGATAAGACTCATTCTCAACTGCAATATATGTTTGAATAATGAATACTAATATAAGTATTAAAGATGGCAAGCAACCTTCTAATTTTTCAACTTTCATGTGCATTTTGTATCGAGTCAAATTGAATGAATAAAATTACTTCCACGCTACAAACATAAAAGAAACATTTGAATTTGTGTAAATAAAATAATTTGATTGGACAATATATGGGTAGGCCATCTTACTATCATTACCACAAATCACTGGACACTTCACACTTGAACATAAGAATTAATTATATTTTACAAATGTCGACTCAATCATATAAGAGTGGTTAAGACCTATATATTTAAGATTATCGTGTAATTAGAGAATAGCTGTCTCAGATTATGTGGTCTAATCTTGTGGAGTGCAAGAGATAACTAAACATGATTCCATCATCTTTGAATAGGTATAGCCCCTCAACAACTGGTTTCTATTTTTTTAATGTTTGTTTGTCAAATGCGAAAATGTTGGATTCAAACCAATTAGATCATATAAAAATGTGAAGTCACAAATTTAAGGAATTTAATAGAGCCGACTATATATGTACCTTTCAAGCTTTGATTCTTATAAAATAGTAATCAATTATGTATGCATACAAAGATGATTAAAAGAAGTGGATAGTCTTATTGAAGCTAAGCATTAGGTTCGAAATTCACCAATTCTTTCAAGGTCAAATACATCACACTTGATTTTTAAAATGCGATTTGAATATCTTGTCCTGTGTGATAGTACTAATGTACTATGGTTTCCAAATAATTGTAAAAGCATGAAATGTTGATTGTACATACCTAATTTATGTAATTATCCCTCATCTTATGACTGCATCAGTCCCTGGAAATTATGAACATTTGGTTTTGCATGAGTTTTAATGCATAATAGGTAAAGTATGAGATATAAAAAATAGTAATTAGAATATTGTTAATGGATAATAAGTTTTACCTTATTGGAGAGAAAGAGTTTCCAAAATTAGAATGTTCATACTTTTTAGGGACGGATTTAAAAAGAAATTGTTCATACTTTTCATGGATAAGGGGTAGTACTATTTATCTAATGTGTGCAGCTTACCCCATGTAACACAGGGATACGCCACATCATCGAATTATATATTTACTATATTTAGAAAATTTATAAATAATAATAATAATAATAATAATAATAATAATAATAATAATAACTTTCACACATATAAATATTGCATATATTGTCAACAAAAATCTTAATTATAAAATATGTACTTATTCAAGTGTTTAAGTAAATTATTAACATTATAGAATAATATTGTTACGAAAGCAATGATTTTATCATGTCTACTAGTCCGTATATTAGTTATTCTTAGCAATATAATCAAACTAATTATTTTGAAAATATTACTCTACGTGCTTTTAAAAAGTATGAACTACTATTTTATTAGTTCGTCCTTAAAAAATATAAATTTTCTAATTTTTAAATAGTTAAACAACATACATTATCCTTACGTATCATTTTATTTATAACTTATACATATACACTATCAATAACAAAGAATTCATTCTTCATTAATAATACTTACACTATCATTTATTATCTTTTCTCTTACTTTATTAATTATATATTAAAATATGTTAAACTATATGTTTATATTTTTGAGAATGGAGTAATAACTAAGGTATTGACAGATCTGAAGATAATGAAAGATATAAATAATGAAACCTAGGATTAGTGATTTCTACTGTTGGAAAAGGATGACGTCATAAGAAGGTGCAACCGACATCATCTTGACCGTTTCATCGACCTAACCTATGCAGTCACTACTCGCCACGTGTCTCAGATTTAGACTAACGTGTCACCACCTGATTGCTCACACGATGCCTTGCAAAATTAATACACCTACCATTCCAAGACAGTATACTAATACTACATGGAGTATAAAATAACGTAAGTGTAATTATATATTGCAATTTGAATACAATGATCACTTACGTGATTGTGACAAAATATTCAAGTCTAAATATTGCCAACCGCAATATTGTTTTATATGGACTATGGAGTATTACTTGGTTGGCAATAGTGTTTTATATGCTACGTCGTATTAAAACTAATTTATTCCAGTGATGTAACTCGAACTAGTATATACTTTTGTCTTTGATATTGCTAAATTGCTATGAGAAAAAATAATTGAATTTTGTTTTTTCCGTAATGGCAAAACATATGGGAGTGGATTAGACCTATGCATAATTTCAACTAGGACAAAACGGTGGTGGAAGACGTCAGAATTGGTCTCGTGCTATTTTTGGCATGCCGTGCACAAATTAATCTTTGTCATTTGCACAAGTTGACGAAATGTTGACTTGGTTCATTCTAATAATTAGTGCTTCAATCCTTGTATTAGTGGAGTGCTTTTTTACATTGATCTTATTTGTGATTTACTTAGTAAACGAATCCATCTAGAATGATTAACAGCATTCCATATAGTACTTGTTGTGTACATTGAATAAATACTTAAATATTAATTCAAAAGGTTAAATTAGCAAATAGTGAATAAGGATTTGTTCGGTGTTGAGCGGAGGGAGGCAGGCTAATGTAGGCCCACAAATACGATTACTGTCGTATTATAAGGAAACACAAATCTAGGAATGTGGCAACGCACCACCTTCTCATGTTCCACTTTTTTATTCCTCTCTACTTTTTTTTTTATCTTCTTTTCGATTTATTGTGCAACTTGCAATGTGGAAAATGCAAAAGATCCATTGATTTCTTCAAATAATTTAGGGGACAACTTGTAAGTTTTTAATTCTCATTTTCAACCTCATGAAATTGGCATGCGTGTACTTTTAGGTTCTTTTTCTATTAAATCCACAA
Organism: Salvia hispanica; assembly: GCF_023119035.1. Classification (NCBI taxonomy): domain Eukaryota; kingdom Viridiplantae; phylum Streptophyta; class Magnoliopsida; order Lamiales; family Lamiaceae; genus Salvia; species Salvia hispanica. Next base: position 7,592,515 of record NC_062969.1, on the reverse strand, counting down.
TTAACTTGAACATTGAATCTTTGATTTTATGCATTAATCAATCTAACGACTGATTGACGCGCATATACTTTGCATGACTTTTCTACTACATTATCTCAATGTTATGTAAGAATATGTTACACAATTATCACTATATCTCAGTGGACACAAACTTAATTAAGATCTTTGGTCTTACACATTAACAATTCTACCGCTCAACTAACATACTTGCGTGTTTTTTCTACTTTATTTCAAATGTTAAATAAGTAGTTTGTTACACATTAACCACTTTATCTCAATTAATTCGAACTTGAAATCTTAGTCCTACCACTCGATTTACGCACACTTTTTTTGCTCAAATGATTTTCTACTATATCTCAATATTATATAAGTATACACATTAACCATTATATCTTATTGGACTCAAACCTAAGATTTTTAGTGTTACACCACTCTACCGATTAGTTAATACATTAATTATTATCATGATTTTTGTATTATATCTCAATGTTTTTGCCCTCAAATGTATATGTTGCACTCGTACATATTTAGAATCTAATAAATCGAGATATTATAAATATCAAAAGTTAGGTAGACACTGACAAACGGGTACAAATGCAAAAATAAGAGTCGAATTTTAACTATTCTTTACAACAAAAATGTGCTTTTAAAAATATACTACTCCTATATTATATCCATTTGATGTATTTATATTAAATTTTTTAGAAAGTAATGAATCTCAAATTCAATTGAAACAGAGAAATACACATCCGTTATCATGGTAAACATGATATCTTAAAAGAGTTACCTCGCATAGTAATTACCAGTGTTTTAAAACGGGACCGGACCGGCCGGTTCGACCGGTTCGGCCGTGAACCGGTCGGTGATCCGGTCCGGTTCTCTCTATAAAACCGCCTGCACGTTGAGCCGCCGCGAACCGCTGAAACCGGCCGGTTGAACCGGTCTAGCCGGGAACCGGAAACCGGTTTACTTCATTGTTTAAAATTTTTGTAAAATAAGTGCTTTTGGTGCGGGTCGAACTCATGATCTCTTGGTCAAGAGACCAAGTCCATTACCACTCTACCACAAGCATTTCTTGTTAATAACATAAACATTAGTTATTATTATATTAAAATAATTTTTTTTATTCACACAAACTAATAATTCAAGTTTAAATTTATATTATAGTGAGCAGGTATTAATATGATAATATATTTATCATCTAAAATTCACTCTTTTTTACTAAAATTAACTATTATTTGTATAATATAGATACTTATGTAAATATAAGTAGTTATACCTAAGGTTTATAATAAATTATTTACTATATAGTATATATTCATCAAAACTAATTAATCATTAATATTTATTTATATATTTTATCATATAATTTTTTTGAATTATTATGAATTATCTTTTTTCATATCTAAAATATTAAAAATTTTATCCATACTAACTTGTAATTTGTACATTTAATTATATTTATTGATAAAAAATTTATAAATTATATCATTCATTGAAATTGAATATATTTTATATATTATATATAATTTGTAACAGTAAAAACGGTTCGACCAGTGATTGAACCGGTTGAACCGTGAACCAGTAGCCTCGCCGGTTCACTGGCCGGTCCGGTTTTTAAAATATTGGTAATTACTGGTATCATTTTCCCCATCAAAGCTACTTCTGGTTTAAACGCAATCGAAAAGTATTCTCATGCCAAATTAAAATCTTTAATTCAATAACTATTTTCCCAAAATGTTATTGAATTATTCTTCTCCTCGATGTAAAGGTCTACAAATTAAAAGGAAAATATTATACAAGTAAAATGGTACTAAAAGATTAGGTGGAGGCACATTTATTTCCTAATTTGTGAACTCTACTTTTTCATGTTTCACTCAAAACGACTAACTCACATCTTTGCTGATGTTGTAGTGGAGTCTATTAGACAAAGTGTATTTTGACTAAACGACATATTTTTGTATCAATTTATTTGTGATAGTGAAATGTACAACCAGAGTAGAATTACCAAAAAAGAACTGGTAATTATATAAGATAGATATATCACAGGATCAAAATCTTACAGTTATCAAATCCTGGTTTCTACTAATAATTTTATTATAATGATTTAATTGATTGAAATGTGAACTCGCGATTGAATTTCAAAGTCCAATATTTGAATTTAACCAAAACATATCACACACGACTTACAAAACATAGTTAATTTTAAAAAAACACATAATATAAAAACTAATCTAAATATGTTCTCACTTCTCATATGTTCTACCATCCTTATCCATAATTATTCTATGCAAAGACACTTGTGCCCCGAGCAAGTCAAATAAGTACGTACTTGTTAATTTCTACTTCTATAAGTTGCGATAGTGGAGTAATAAATTTGAGAAAGAAAGAAAAAATTAGCCAATCACCACACCACATCTAATGGGTAAAATAAAAACGGTAATCAATAAAGGTCAATTTTTCAAAGCCCTTTTCAAGTGTTTGGCCGCATCTTTACTAAGGCTAAATATAAATTTGAAAAAATTGTATATACAAAATGCTCTTTAAATTTAAATAGGATAAGACTGATTTATTTTTGATTTGGTAGTATCATTAATTATATATTTTTATGACTAATATGACCCTATTTATAATTATAGGAGGAAAATTATATTATTACAATTTTTTTCTTATTAATTCATTTATTTAAACTATCACATAGATATGAAGAAAAATAAATAGTTCCTTTTACAAAATAAAAATTAGATAAAATACTCTTTTATTTGGAAGTTCTCTTTTATTATGTCGTATATATACTTAAACTATTGATATTTTACTGTTAATTTCAACTTTTAATTTCACAAGTACTATTAGGAGTAGTACATATTGGTTGATCTTTCAAAGAAGAAAAATTATTAGTTTACAAAATTAAAAAAACATGTCATTTAAATTTCTTTGTAATAAGTTATAGTACTAAATTGTTTATGGAAAAAAAAAAAAGTTACGCAGTTTGATTTAATTAATTTAAATTTACTTATCAATATTTTCACTATCTTTTTTTATTTATATTTTTTACTTTTTTAACTTGTTTTCATAATTTTTGTTAGAAGTAGAAAATACATGATGTAAAAAATTTCTGAAAATAAAATATTTTTGTTAGAAATATATATAAGTATTTTCTTTTTGAATTTTAGTTGAAAGTATTATTGTTTATTCTTTAATTAACATGAGGATTATAATGTAAAACTAAAGTATAATTGAAATAGGCAAGTCCTTTAATTGTTGCATATGATAAAAAATGACAAAAATACCCCAGATTTGTACATACAATTTTGTTAATTTATCACTACTCTTTTTTTTAATCTTTTTATATCCTCTTCATTCATTCTTTCTTTTTTTCTTTTTTTCTTTATTATTCTCTTAATTTGATATATATTTACGTGAAAATGAGTGACACATAAAATAAGGAAACAATCATGTATATCTATATTCAAATTATTCAAATAAGGCTACAACAATTTCAAGCTCAAATTATCAAACACTTAACAATTATGTCATCGGATTTGTTTTTCGGCAACAAAAATCCCGCATTGCACGTCGAAAGTTAAGACCGATTTTGGTTAAGATTAGTGACAGTTTGGTACTGGAAAGATAAATAAATAAAACATGACAAGAACACACATTTTAAGTTATTTTTGATTATATAACTTTAAGATAGATGAGTAATCTGTCCTATCAAAACTTGAGCTTAGAGTATTTGATTGTCTTTACCGTTAGTTTGTGATGTGATAATAAAAAGTTACTAATAATTTTAGGTATTAAAATGTAATTTTTCTCTAATAAAAAATCGATATTTTAATTATTAATCCGATATTTTAATTATTAATCAAAATACAAAGAGGTTGAAACTATTGGGACATATGGAATAAATAAAGAGAAGTGAGTTCATTAGTTTCCCAATAAGTCCAAGCAAGGTGAAAAGTGGGCAGTGTTTCGGCGACAAAAATTATACTAGTATACACTTAATTTGCATGTTGGATCGCTAAAACAAGATAAACTAGAGTTAGATTATAGAGAAGTATTTTGATCATAATAAAAAAGCGAGAATTCAAGATTTAGGGAAAATTCTTTTAAAGAAATGAGGAATGATGCAGACATAATTAGACATTAATTAGTTTTGGTTGGTTTTCTTTCAATAATATAGTGTTTTTTTAATTCTTTAAGTTATTTTGGTTTTTATTTTGATATTTTTTCTCTCTACTAATTAGTTTTCAGTTAACTTCATTTTTAATTTATTTTCTTTAAATATTATTTCTTTATATCTAAAAGTTAATGTTTATATAAAGGTTTCATTATGATGGATCATAAAATTCAACTTTAATCAATTATATTATATATGAGTTTAATTGTATTCTCTTGAGATCTCTTCAATTTAACAATTTATTGAGATTTTAATGCAACTTATCAAATTTTTCATACTCTTTGTGGCGTCAATCGTTCAATATCCATGACTTATCAAATTATCCAACTTATGAGGCGTCATTCATCCATCCGTCAAGTTTTCCGTAGCGCGTTCTTCACATAATCCTTATTTTTCACCAATCAAATGATGAGGATCATATCATATAACTTAAGTTATAATTGGATGTTGAATAATAACCGAGACACCTAAAAAGTTAATAAAATAAAAACCCTGGACTGATTGATTTGTAAGATTATATCTCATGATTAAATATGTACTGTGTCTGGTTCATGTGATTCAATCTCACAACTTAATCTTAGGTGAATAATATCGTGATAATTAGTCATACCCACCCCTTCCAACTAAAATACTCTCACAATTTAATATAAGATGAATAGTTATATGATTATTAGTCATGACAACGGAAATACACCTTAGTTAATTGTTCAAAATCCATGTTTTTTTATTATCTTTAATTATTAATGTTTATTTCTTAGTACTTTAAAACAATCCTTGACTTATATGATACCCATTACTTTAAAACAATCCTTGACTTATAAATTTTGTATTTAATCCTAATTTTAATATCCTACAACATAATTTTGTACATACAAAAAAGTTTACCTAAAAACATAAATGAACATCTTTTCTTGGCACGACGGTCTTAAAACTTTGTTGCTAGAAAGTGGACCACGAAAAGCAAATAACAGTAGTAATGTATAATTATTTATTGAAGGAGTGGTGGCAATGGCAAATACTTCTCCTATTTCTTCATGAATTTATCTGCCACTTTAATTTTGTTTACGCTTTAGGCCAAAAAAACTCATTGAGTGAAAATTATTAGTTAGATGAAATTAAAATGCCGCTTTATTTGTATCGCAATTAATTAGTTAATTAATTTAAGGACCATTATAATATTACGTACTCGTAATTTGTCGGTCTTCTTATAGTAGTAAATTCTTTTTATATGACACGTACTCTATTTTTAATATTTTTAGTCCATTTCAAATTTATTACTAGCATTTATATATTTTGACAAAAGGAATTGTAGGGGCTGTGGATTAAATGACTAGAATACTACTCACGTAGGGTTTTATCCATAAATAAAATAAAACCCAATATGAGCCATTTTTCAGCTACATGACAGATACAATATTCAATTCTGTTTTACCGTTTACTTTGATGGATTAATTAAAATTTAAATAATCTTATCCTTCAATATTGGTGTGTAAATCAATTTTAGCAATTTAGAAATAAAGGTGTTTGATTATTTTAGGCTTCGTATGAATGAATTGATTAGATTCGAAAATGTATGAAAATATGTGATACAATGGTAATTACGGAAGTAAAATATTAGAAGGCATTATGATTTGTTATTTTTAATTATATATTCCATAGAGACAGTTGACATGGTGAAATAATAATTAGTTTTAATATGATAATTGTCGGTTTTTATTTTTAAAGAAAAAGTTTTACCTGCAAATTAAATTTGGGTATAAGAGTGCAATCAGAAAACAATACCATCAGTTTTTTTAGCTTCGTAGTTACACAACGTCTACTTAATTTGTAAATTTAGTTTAATATAAGTTGATAGATGTAAATTATGATACATTTAATTATTTGATCCTTAGATGCTGTTGAATGCTTTATTTATAGTTCTATACCCTCTATGTACTTCAAATTTGTTAGGATTATAATGTTTTTCGGCAATTAGTTATCATATGCTAAGCGAGAATTGGTAATTTTGTTATCAAGATTTTTTAATTATTTTTATATTTAGATGTTTCTTTGTAGTTAACGTTTTTTTGAAATATCAAAAAGTATTCTTGCTAATTTACAAATGTTTTACAGTAGTATTGTTTTTCTTCTACTGAACATCTCCATTCTAATTGCAAAAAACCCTAGACCTTAATTTCTATTTATATTATTTTACTTAATTTGTAATTTATAAGTATCACATTTATTTAGAGATACAAATACAATTGACTTATACGTAGGACCACCCTGCCAATATAAGGGGAAGACTGGAAAAAAATGAAGAATTAGGCACATCATAATATTTATATTTAGCTATTAATTAGCCAACCAAACCTACTAATGAAAAAGTTTCATTTCCTTCATTGAATGATATTAATAAAATGTTAATGCATCTTTGTCACACGTACACTACATTAATGACATATCAACTGGGGCTTCATATTTATTTTTCTAGCTAGCTGTCTTGTACATATTCTCGTATACCACAATTTATTAAGCTAGAAAATTTAAAATACTTACACAAAATATCTATTATATATGTTCAACGACTCAATATAATTTTTCCGAGAAATCCGAATTTTAGAAGTTAGAAATGTTTTATTACACATAAATGTCCTCAATTTAATTTATGAGAAAAGATAAATGTACATAAATTGTACGTGTACATAATATTTTTAAAATTTAATTAAATTTAAAATTTATTTTGTTATTTATTGTATACTTGTACTACTAGTTTTTTTACTAAATCATTTTATTATTATCATAAAAAATGAAAAAACTAAGGCTCAAAACATCACCCGTTTAAATCGGTCTGGTTGTCCTGAGCCCATGACCTTTCTCTCTCCACAGTTTCTCTCTCATCAACTATTTGCTAACAGTGAATCCCACACCTTTTAAGCTCTCCGTGCTTCAGATATCCTCACACACACACACACCAACTCCACTCAAAATATCTCATAACAATACCTCTCAATTTGTGTTACACTTACCGTTTATAACCCTCACTGCTAGCGTATAATTGGCCGGAATTTTGCCCTATTTCGCTTGTTTTCCGGTGGATTTTTTGTTTAATCAATTTTTGTTGTGAGATGAGAGATCTGCTTATTATAAATTAAGGCGCCTGAACCAATGGGTTCTCCCGAGGTTTTGATGAAAGGGTTTAACGACGCCGGCGGTGGCGATCCCGCGCCGGGGAACATGAATTCCGACGCCGGGAGAGGTAATTCCTGATGTGTTACTCACGGTTTTGTTTATGCGTTGCTCGTGTTTGTCGGCTTTTTTCTGAATTTGCTTTTTCCGCTTTGGTAGCGGTGGATGCTGAGAGAGCGTTGTACACAGAGCTGTGGAAGGCGTGTGCGGGGCCGCTGGTGACGGTGCCGCGCGAAAATGAACTTGTTTTCTACTTCCCACAGGGGCACATAGAACAGGTTTTCTCCCTTTTGTTCTGTTTTCATTTTTTAGGGGGGAATTGGCTGGTGTCGAGGGCTTTAGTTGATCTAATTTAGTCACGATTTTAGTTTATTTAGTTTCGATTTTGAGATTCATGACATTCACATGTGAAATTCAGTGATTTTCCGGCGGTTTTGGAACTGAAATTGTGGTCAGATTGAAAACATCTCTGAATAAGGGCTTCCTTTTTTATCGTAAACATTTGTTAGTTCTTCCTGATTGGAAAGGTATTTATTTAGCTCTCTACTTATAGTTTGTGGATTCATGGTTGTAGGTGGAGGCATCGACAAATCAGAGCTCGGACCAGCAGATGCCAGTGTACAATCTTCCTCCTAAGATCCTTTGCCGAGTGGTTAATGTCCTGTTGAAGGTACTCTATAGTTTGGTCTTAGTATTCGTGAATACTTCTAAATTGAGCTATTGGATTTTTGGGTCTGTATATAATTTGTTTGAAGGTTTTCTGACCGGGATCTTGTGCTTTTCTGGTGATTAGGCTGAGGCGGATACTGATGAAGTGTTTGCTCAGATTACCTTGATGCCTGAAGCTAATGTAAGTTGATCTGTGTTGCACAATGAACATTTTATGAATTTCCGTATTTAGTTTTAATTTACTTGTAATTGTCTGTTGCAGCAAGATGAAAATGCAGAGAGGAAAGATTCACCCCCTTCTCCTCCACCACATGTCCGTGTCTATTCTTTTTGTAAAACTCTTACTGCATCAGATACTAGCACTCATGGTGGATTCTCGGTCCTCAGACGGCATGCTGATGAATGTTTGCCACCACTGGTTAGGATGAAGCCTCCTAAACTCTATGAAGTTCTAACATATCGAAGCTCATTTTTTATGTTATTAATAAGGTTTTGTCTTCTATGATAGGACATGTCACGGCAACCTCCAACCCAGGAGTTAGTGGCCAAAGATTTGCATGGACAAGAGTGGCGGTTCAGGCACATATTTCGTGGTATGTAAATTTGCAACAAAACTAAGTTCCCAGTTTAAACCAGATGTAGAACTGAATGCAACCGTGTCATATAAGTCCACAGATAATTTTCATTTTGAAATGTAAAATGCTCACTTGTGGGGGGCAATAGCACTAATTTTAGTTGTGGAATGCCAGGTCAGCCACGCAGGCACCTTCTTCAGAGTGGTTGGAGTGTCTTTGTTAGTTCTAAGAGGCTGGTTGCTGGGGATGCCTTCATATTTTTGAGGTGTGATACTGCTCTAGATATTAATATATAGTAATATTTTCACTAATATTCATAATCTTACTAATGAGTAACAAACTTGCAGAGGTGAGAATGGAGAGCTGCGTGCTGGAGTGAGGCGTGCCATGAGACAACAGGGTAATGTTCCATCATCTGTCATATCTAGCCACAGCATGCATCTTGGTGTGCTTGCAACAGCTTGGCATGCTATTCAGACCAATACCATGTTCACTGTTTATTACAAGCCGAGGTACGTGATGATTTGTGATCGAATTGTCTATCTTGTATCTTGGTGAATTTCCCCATTCATGTTTTTGCTGATTCGCTAGAGTAAAGCGTTTGGGTGTTACTCTGTAGAAGCAGCTGATGGTTTGTGTTTTCTGTCCTTTTTTTTCCTTTTTGGTGAGAGGTTATTTTATCTTGTTCACCTTTGTCGAGTGTTGATTAAACGTAGATTTCTTGTGCATGTGATCAGTAAGGATGCTAACTCAATGTCCTTACGATATCTTGTATCTGTTACAGGACGAGCCCAGCTGAATTTATTGTTCCTTATGATCAATACATGGAGTCCATTAAAAAAAATTATTCAATAGGAATGCGATTCAAAATGAGATTTGAAGGTGAAGAAGCTCCAGAACAGAGGTAGGGGAGCATATTAGCATTTGTGCATTGACAAGAACTCATTGAACTTGAGTGAAAATTTTATTCTGATGTTGATTACGTAGGTTTACTGGAACTATTGTTGGTTCTGAGGATGCAGATCCAAATAGATGGAAAGATTCTAAATGGAGATGCCTTAAGGTATATGATTGGCCCTCTAATAACGACTAGGATCCGAACTTGCAATCACATTATTAATTTTTTATCCCATCATTTTGGTGAGTTTATTACATTTTTCTTTGTTAAGGTGCGGTGGGACGAAACTTCAGCAATTGTTCGACCTGAGAGAGTTTCACCCTGGAAAATAGAACACACGCTTTCTCCTCCTGTATTGAATCCTGTTCCAGTGCCCAGACCGAAAAGGCCTCGATCAAGTGTCCTACCCTCGTTGTCTGAAACCTCTGTGCTTACTAGGGAAGGTTGGTTTTTTCTGTTCTCTCTGCTTGAGAAACTTCTGTGATAGCTATATTTTGTTATTTATCAGCTGTTGAGTGGATCTCTTAATCATCTGTTGTGCAATACAGGTCCTACGAAGATGACTGCAGACCCTGCACCTGCTAACCATGGGTTCCCAAGGGTCTTGCAAGGTCAAGAATCATCGACCTTGAGAGGCACTTTCTCTGAGACCAATGAGTTGGACTCCTCTGAAAAGTCATATTTGTGGAAGCCCTCATTAGAAGATGAGAAGATTGATGTTTCTGCTTCAAGAAGACATGGAGCAGATAACTGGTCAACTTTTGGGCGCCCAGAGTCGTCATTTACTGATCTGTTATCAGGATTTGGCTCAAAAACTAATACACACCGTGATTTCAGTATGCCTCTTGGCAACCAATCAAATCCTAAGCGACAGACACAGGAGTGCGATGCAAAGTTTAGCTTAATGGGGAATATTTGGTCGCTAATGCCTTCTGGTCTCTCACTTAATCTGATGGACTCTAGTACTAAGAATCATGTTCAAGGAACTGGCACTTCTTATCTTACTCGTGGAGATAGTAGACATGGAGCCTTTAGAGACTTTTCCATGATCAATGATCCTAGAGGTGACAATCAAGGATCAAACTGGCCAATGCCCCCTCCTGTTTCAAAATACCTTCACATGAGAACTTCTCAGCCAAGAGAGTTGATGCCGAAGCGTGTATGTGCAGAGCAGCATGATACCATGAAGCAAAAGGAAGGGAACTGCAAGCTCTTTGGTATTCCCCTCATAAGTGAATCTGCACCATCAGAACCAGAAATCTCAAATAGAAATGTGCTAAACTCACCTGGTTTTACTCAAAACTCTGGACATCCTCATCAGTTCCCTGCATTTGAATTTGATCAAAGGTCTGATCAATCAAAGGGATTGAAAGCGGGAGATCATGGAGTTGCTGCTGGCGAGCAAGAGAATCAATTCCCATCCTTCCCTCCTTCAGCAACAGAGAGAGAAACCAAATGTCATTCTGGTTCATCCAGGAGTTGCACCAAGGTTTTCATCTGGAACTTAATATTTCTTTTTTGCAGGAATGTTTTATATTCACTTCTCCTTTTCTGAGAGAGTCTTGTGATTTCAGGTTCAAAAGCAAGGGTCTGCCCTTGGTAGGTCTGTGGATCTGGCCAAATTCAACAATTATGATGAATTGATCTCTGAATTGGATGATCTCTTCGAATTTGGTGGTGAACTCAAGGCTAGGAACAAGAATTGGCTAGTTGTGTACACTGATGATGAGGATGACATGATGCTTGTTGGAGATGATCCTTGGGGGTAAGATATTACCTGGAATATGTCATAGAATTTATTTTTAAAGTTTGTCCTGAGAATGCTGATTTCGTCAAATTTCATTTTAAAATTGTTGCATGCTCATATCATCTGGTCTCTGGTTTAAAACAGGGAGTTTTGTTGCATGGTCCGCAAGCTCTTAATCCTTACAAAAGAGGAAATGCTACGGATGAACCCGGGGACATTAAACTCAAAGGGAGAAGAAGACACTTCATCAATCGCAGATGGTGTAGATGCTAATGTCCAGAGTTTTCCATCATTGAGTCCAGATGACTACTAGTTGTGCTGTATCCTGGTAAATTTTTTCCCTCTACAGGAATTTCCTTTTCAAATCACCGGCTTTTCTAGCATGTCATCCTGTTGTGCGCATGTGTTCTTGATCATGAAAGCATATGTATACTCCTATGATTCTATTTTTCTTCCCTTTACTTAAGTTGATTTTTTTTTTCATTTTCTTGCTGGTGCGGGTGGGTTGGTAATTGGAGGCGATGCTTCAACGTACCTTTGTCGTCTATGGATGATCGATTTCTCAATCACCAGTAATTTATGTACTAAGTAATTTGGAGTGTATTCTAATTTTAGCTGTTATGCTCCGTTACAGGTGTGTTGGAGCATGGTCTGACTGTATAATCCATCTAACCGTTGAATCTTGGGAAACGTTGAATGGTGAGATGTGAATGGAGTCCCTTCAGCATGATGCCAGATGCTCTTATATATAGAATAGATACACCTAAGAAATTTCAATTTTGGATCCCTTTTCACATAATGTGTTTGACATTATATAAGATTGGTACGTGCCACCAGATATTCGACCTCTGTAAATAGGTGCCAGTCGAAAATCTCCAGCATCGATGTAATGCAGAATTCGTGGTTTAATGTCTAGGGGTATATAGTGTGTTGCCGGCATTAGTATAAATCTGGTTGGCCCATGAGGTACATATTATGTCTGCAGTCATGTACAGGTAAGTAGTTTGTGATCTCGTTCTAATCTGCAGATTGTTAAAAGTTTTCAAGTATTGGTCAGCTGTTTTGATCTTATCCTTATATTACCCAATCATACTGCCCCAGAGTGTCTTTAAACTAGTCATATTGATGTGTAACTCAATTTTAGCAATTTAGTAATAAAGGTTTTTGATTATTTTATATGGCTTCTTATGAATGAATTGAGTAGATTCGAATATGTATGAATATATGTGATACAATGGTTATTACGGAAGTAAAATATTAGAAGTCATTAAGAATTGCTAATTTTAATTATATATTCCATAGAGACAGTTGACATTGTGAAATAATAATTAGTTTTAGTTTGATAATTGTCGGTTTTATTTTTAAAGAAAAAGTTTTACCTGCAAATTAAATTTGGGCATAAGAGTGAAATGAGATGCAAACAGAGATTGATCAGAAAACAATTCCCTTATTTTTTTAAGCTTCATAGTTTGTACAACATCTACTTAATTTGCAAGTTCAATTTAATTAATATGATAGATGTAAATAACTATGTTACATTTAATTATTTGATCGTTAGATTCTGTTGATGCTTTATATATAGTTCTATATAGTTCACTATGGTTGGGCCCTCCCAGAGGGGTTTTTTTTAAAAAAATTATTTTCAAATCATTATTTTCTGAAAGGGCCTATATTTATGTAATGGAAGGGCCCAAGACCTATCTCTTTCCATTTCATTTCCAAATCGTCATTATTTTGTTTTATTTTTTCAGCACTTATATATTTAATATAACAAATTTAAATGCAAAAAATGTTAATACGCAAATCTTCATTGTATTGCAATATTGGAAAATATAATACAATGAGATGCAAAGTGGAGGGATGATCGAAAATGATGGGAAGTGGAAGTATGTATAGAGAAATAAAAATAATTTTCAAAATAATAATAATAATAATAATAATATGAGAGGCTGGTGCTCCACAATGGAGGGCAGATCAAAGGGCCCTTCTCATCGGCATGAGCCAATACATCGGCCATATGGGGGAAAGGTGAGGGAGCCGATCATCGACCCCTCCGTCGCAGTGGTTGGCCGATGGGGAGGCCTCTCCATCTGTGACATCCCTAACCCGAAACATGCATTATTTTGCATATTATCATATTATATATTGGCATTGCATATTAAATTGTCATTTTTACTACCGAGATATTAACTGTGTCATAGAGAATATATTTATTGTTATGACGACTCAATATAGTCAAATATATGGATAGTTTTGATTTACGAGAATTGTTAAAAGGGATGTGGGTATATTATTTTATTATATAAATTAGTATATATATAAACATATAATAATTATGTAATTGTGTGTGCATGTGTACCATATAATACTAGCACAGTAGCACTTATGTACGTAAATATAAACATATAAATATATTAAGCTCCTTTTACCCCTTTAGATAATATTTCCTTTTTAATATCAACCATTAGATTGATAAAATGGATGGACAAGATTAAAATGTGAAATCTGAGCCCGTGTTGCATTATTGGTTCTAATGTGTGCATTATAAGGGTAAAGCTGTAAACACGAAAATATATCAGCAGTTTCAAAACTGCAAGTGCGAAAATTACGTGGTTATTTGGAGATACGATTGACAAATCCCTCATTCCATTCTCTTTCATAGTCGCGACCTCCTCACTTCTCCCCTCTTCCCAAACCCTAACTGTGCCGTTTTACAATCCTATGAAGATCGATGTTTCTCACCACCACACCGCGAATAACCGCTGCGAGTCAATGACTTTTCTCGGTGAGGATTTCTCTTTCCACTTCCAGCAACAGCAGTTGGAGATCGATTGAATCAATTTTGAATTCGATTTTTCAGTGAATTTATGGTTTATTCTGCCGTTGGTTTTCGCAATTTTGAATTCGATTATCAGTGAATTTATGGTTTATTCTGATAAATTTGTGATGAACAGACGGAGAAAGTGAGGTTAGAAACCCTAGCTGCTTCAAAATCGGAGAAACTCCATTGAAAGAGTCAATTTCTGCCAGCTTAACACCTCGGTCGACGCAACACCATTTTAATCGGTGGAAGATTTTCAATCGACAACAAGGTATGGTTCCAAAGTTTCGATTTTTGGTAAGAGAGCAGTCTCCGAGTCGATTTTAGCCGTGAAAACACCACAAAGTCGACGATTTAGAGTTTTATACTAAATATAATGTACAAATATTTCCGTGTAATGGATTTTATTTACTCAGTAATGGAGTATATGTTTCTGAGACGTTTTTGTTATGATTTTATGAGTATTTTTAACTTGTAAAAATAATGTGAAAATATTTCAGTGTAATGGATTTTATTTACTCAGTAATGGACGATTTGTGTCCTGTAATGTATATATTTATGAGACGTTTTTGTTGTGATTTTATGAATAGTTTTAACTGATAAACATAATGTACAAATATTTCAATGTAATGCATTTTATTTACTCAATAATGGACGATTTGTGTCATGTAGTAATGGACGATCTGTACATTATTAACTGATCCGTGCACATTATTAGATACTATTAAAACATTATTTACTGTATCAGATCTTAAACGCATTAAAAATAAAATTTAATTCATGTTGTGGTGCTATAACCTAGCCCCATGTGTTGCTAAACCCAAGGGGAATGATTCAAACTCTCTGCCCTTTGTGATGGTTCCGTTTGTGAGTGGGTACTGCAACCTAGCCCCATGGATTGCTAAACCCAAAGGGCATGAATTCAATTTTCTTTCAACATTATTCTATTCAATCTGTACATTATCCACTTATCCGTGCACATTATTAGATACTATTGGTACATTATAGCCACTTTCGTACATCAAGGATTATATGGAACCAAAAACAAAGAATAAAAACAGAATATTTTTATGGTAATAAATAACTAAGTGGCGATTTTTATGGTCAATACTTTTACAAGAAATCAAACTAAGATATTGTAAATCTTTATATATTAATTTAAGTAAATTATAGATTGACTATTCGATGTGCTAGTGGCGTGATTTTAGGTAATTATGAAAAATAAATCTGAAAAATATATTTACTAAACTTAATTGAGAAAATTAAGGAAGTGAAAAATAATGGAGAGAATTAAGGAAGATAATAAACCGTTGCAAAAAAGAACTCCCAACATTACCCTTTTCTCATTTTTTAAATATTTTAATTAAATACATATGGCATGATTTGGAGCCATCAGATCTTGAAATTGAAGGGCCAAGATTGAGAAGGAAAAAGAACAAAAGATGAGAAAAGTATATGAATACATCTATATATATATATATATATATATAGGGTTTTGATCTATGCAAACCCATTTTTAATACAAAAATACAGAACCAAGCATATGGAGGTCATTTTTAGGTCATCGTAAGCTTATTTTTATGTCATTATTATAAGGATGACATAAAAGGATCTTAACATGACCTCAACCCCAAAATTTATAATATGACCTAAAACTGCTTTATAATGACCCTCCGTGTTTTTCTTTAATTATTGACCATTAGATTGTCAAATCTCATGGTCATGATTTGGTCTGGATTTTGTATTGGGATCAATTTTTGTATTGATCATTTTCCTACATATATATATATATAGAGTCCCATTATCCACAAATCCACTCTTAAAGACCGAACCACCGAACCCTACCAAATTAGGGCTTTTAGATCTAGTTTTTTATGGATAAGATACAGAGATTTATAAATTATTTTCGCCTTCATCACGAGCCTATTTTAATTCATCCGAAGGTAAATAAGTCATACTAATATGTTACGAAGATTTAACTTCGTCCAAAATATATTACTTCATTCTAGTAGGTTTTTACTTCATTCTAGTAGGTTTTTACTTCATTCCAGTACGTAAATGTGGTTTCGCCGTCGCGTGCCGTTCTTTCTCTCTACAATATCTATCACCACCGCCATGGCGCTAATATGGTTTAATAAACACATGGAATAATATAATAAATTATTGGAATGAAGTATGTGTAGAAGCATTTGAAGTCCCACTAGAATGAAGTAAAAATCTTATCCAATGAAGTAATAACGTTTCTGAATGAAGTAATAAACTTACTTGAATAAATTACATATTTAAATGTTAATCAAGCAAAAACTCACGTCAATGAATTTGAATGAAGCATATGTTGAATCATTTCAAAACCTACTGGAAGCAAGTAAAAACATGTTGTAGTTTCAAGGTATTACGTACAGAATGAAGTAATAAACCTATACAATGAAGTAAAATGAGCTAGTAATGAAGCAGAAAAAATTTTCACAGCAGCACATCTCATCAAAAAAACTAGATCTAATGGCCCAGATTTGGTCTCTAGTTCGGTCTTTAAAATTGGTTCGACATTGATCACAACTCTCTCTCTCTATATATATATATATTATATATATATATAGAGAGAGAGAGAGGAGTGATCAAGGTCTAACTAATTTTAAGTGTATAACCAGAGAATAAATCTCAGCCACACATCTTGTTACTCTAATTTAATCTTAAAGGTTAAACAAATTTTCAGATTTTTGTTAAAAATAATAGCCCAAGGGCATTTTTGGAAATTGAATGTCAACATCTCAAACTCAAGCAACGATTTCTCCCAAATTCAAAGTGCAATTTCTTCCAAAATTCAAGCGTAGATTCCTCCAGAATTCAAGCGCCGATTTCTTCCAATCTTCACCAAATTTGTTCGCAAAATTAACGTGAATTGTGTTGCGTGATTTCTAAACCAAATTCAGCTTCTTGTCCAAATTCGTTCACGTTTGATCGCGACGTCACTTCCCGGTCGAATCGCGACGTCTGGAGTCGGGACTGACGGCGGGCATCATCCAATGGCTGAAGCAAGAAGGACAGGATGGCGTACCGGCGGCTGGCTCAAATGCCACAGCCAAGCTTCGCCTCTGATTCGCAATGAGGCAAGAGACCAACACCGTGCGCTGCCGCTCACCGACGATGGTGACGGTGTCGACTAGGCCTGCGTTGAGGTCGAGAGAGAAATAGTGATAGAGTGAGAGAGAGGGCAGTTGGGGAAAGAGGAGGGAGACGCCCGCATCGCCACACGCCGGTGACGGCGGTGGTCCTCCGCGACCAGGCGAAAGAGAAAAGAGGCGTTGCTGTTGTGAGAGAGAGAGATAAAAGTTGGGCGCATTGTTCAGGGTTTAGGAATATACTTCACTATATGAACAATATACTTTACTTAAATGAAAAAACGGTACATTATAAGGCATGCAAAATATACTTCACTATAATCATAATATACATCACTATATAAAAAATATACTTCACTGAAATGGAAAAAGGGTACATTATAAGGGATGCAAAATATACTTCACTATAAACACAATATACATCATTATATGCTCAATATACTTCACTGAAATGAAAAAATTGTACACTGTAAATTATATTCTTCGCTGAAATATTAAACATCATATTTTTAGTTCACTTCTTACTTATTTTTAGTTCACTGTGTACATATTTTAGTCCACTAAACGTGAGTTTTATTTCATTGTCAGCTTATTTTTAATTCACTTTTTACTGGTTTTTAGTTCAATGCGTACATGTTATGTACGTGAGTTTTATTTTGTTTTTAGTCCACTAAACGTGAGTTTTATTTCATTGTCAGCTTATTTTTAATTCACTTTTTACTGGTTTTTAGTTCAATGCGTACATGTTATGTACGTGAGTTTTATTTTGTTGCAAACTTGTTTTTTGTTCACTTCTTACATATGTATAGTTCACTGCGTACTTGTTTTAGTTCACTACTATAGTTGTTCACTTCGTACCAAAACTTATCAGATTACAATTTTAAGTTGTGAACTATATTTTGTTAAATAATTAACAAGTATTCATACGTGAACTAAATAGATTGGACATAAAGTGAAGTATATTGTGCATATAGTGAAGTATATTGAGCATAAAGTGAAGTAAATTGAACATGCCTTATAGTTTATTATTTTTTTCACTACAGTGAAGTATATTGTGCATATAGTGAACTATTATATGCTTATAGTGAAGTATAATAATTTTACAGTGAATTACAGTGAAGTAAATATGTTTTATAGTGATGCAAATATGCTCTACAGGAAGTATATAGTCTAACATAATATTGAATTTAATTGAAAATGATGAGCTTTATATTGAACTAAATGACACATATTATGAACTATATCAGTTTCAAACAAATGGTCATGAACGCTTGAAGTTTACAATCATTTTTCCACATCTATCTCCATGTTGTTGCTACATTCTCGATAATGTTTTGATGTTGTCGTCAAGATATTCAATGACTCATGGTTTGTTTCCAACAACATTAATGCGCTGCAATTCTTTACTCTTAGCCTTTGGATATTTCCTTGCTGCTTCTTTTAGGCAATACATTTCCAATCTTGTTCCCGCTCACCATAGTAACAATCATCATATACTTCACTCTAAGGTCTATTCACTTCACTGAAATAAGAAAACACAAAACACTGTAAGACATACATCGTATACTTCACTCTAAGCATAAACTGAATCACTGCAAAGGTAGAACACTTCACTCTTAACATTTATTAGTTCACTTTAAGCTCTATACACTCTAATCATGAAATACTTCACTCTATGCACGTTTTTACTTCATTGAGATTAAAAAATAGTGCACAATAAGCATGGATCACAAACACTTCACTCTAACCATGGAATACTTCACTCTATGCACGTTTTACTTCACTGAGATGAAAAAATAGTGCACTTTAAGCAAGGATCACAAACACTTCACTCTAACCATGGAATACTTCACTCTATACACGTTTTACTTCATTGAGATGAAAAAATAGTCCACTATAAGCAAAGATCATAAACACTTCACTCTAAGCATGAAATACTTCACTCTATGCACGTTTTACTTCACTGAGATGAAAAAATAGTTCACTATAAGCAAGGATCACAAACACTTCACTCTAAGCAAGTTTTACTTCACTGAAATGGAAAAACAAAGCACTATAAGCATGGATCACAAACACTTCACTCTAACACTAGAATACTTCACTCTAAGCAAGTTTTACTTCACTGAAATGAAAAAACAAAGCACTATAAGCATGGATCACAAACACTTCACTCTAACACTAGAATACTTCACTTTAATCATGTTTTACTTCACTGAAATGGAAAAACAAAGCACTATAAGCATGGATGACAAACACTTCACTCTAACACTAGAATACTTCACTTTAATCATGTTTTACTTCACTGAAATGGAAAAACAAAGCACTATAAGCATGGATGACAAACAATTTCACTCTAACACTAGAATACTTCACTCTAAGCAAGTTTTACTTCACTGAAATGGAAAAAAAAGCACT
Source organism: Salvia hispanica (assembly GCF_023119035.1). Taxonomy (NCBI): domain Eukaryota; kingdom Viridiplantae; phylum Streptophyta; class Magnoliopsida; order Lamiales; family Lamiaceae; genus Salvia; species Salvia hispanica. The sequence continues at coordinate 7,572,923 of NC_062969.1, read as the reverse complement.
ATAAGCATGGATGACAAACATTTCACTCTAACACTAGAATATTTCACTCTAAGCAAGTTTTACTTCACTGAAATGGAAAAACAAAGCACTATAAGCATGGATCACAAACACTTCACTCTAACACTAGAATACTTCACTTTAATCATGTTTTACGTCACTGAAATGGAAAAAAAAGCACTATAAGCATGGATGACAAACATTTCACTCTAACACTAGAATATTTCACTCTAAGCAAGTTTTACTTCACTGAAATGGAAAAAAAAGCACTATAAGCATGGATGACAAACATTTCACTCTAACACTAGAATATTTCACTCTAAGCAAGTTTTACTTCACTGAAATGGAAAAACAAAGCACTATAAGCATGGATGACAAACACTTCACTCTAACATTAGAATACTTCACACTAATCATGTTCCGATCAGAAACCCTATATTCAATGATTCATCATCCGATATGCCGGTAAATAATTCAACTTAAGAATCAGAAGATGCAGTTCGATTGACGCAGACAGAAAAACCAGAGGGAAAAAAAGGAGAAATAGAATCAATGAAACAATAGTCGTTTAATTTAACGAAAAGCTTCGAAACTCAAAAATATCAGTGAATGCTTGTTAATCAGAGTTTTACTGTATTAAAGAAATGGATTGAAATCGGAATGAGAAATATAAATCAGTTGAAGAAACCAGTTAAACAACTCACATTTTGAAAAAAATTTCTGATTTGAATCCACCTGTTTGACGACAGATTGCAGCGACGGGAAGACGGCAGCGATTGCAGCGACAAAATTTCGAGAATGGAAGAGAAGACGGGAAGAGGAGTGATGGCGGGAGATGAATTCTGCAAATGAGAAATTAATTCAAATGTTAACCCTATTTTTATTTGTGAAATGTCCATTATACCCCCGCCTTCTTATAGTGAAGTAAATCTGTGATAGAGTGAACTGATTTCTCCTTCAAATTCGAAAATCACATGTGTTAAAACTAGCCCTTGATTTTCTTGATCTTGTGGCTGTGATTTGTTCTCTAGTTATATACTTAATGGGCACTTTCCCTATATCACTACTCTATATATATATATATATATATATATATATATATATATATAGGGATGTATTCAGGTCAGAACGCTAAGTATAAGTAAAACTCAAAACACTTGCAGTCCATTGGATCATATGATCTAATGGTTAGATTAATGCCACGTGTCATCTAATAATGTAGAATTTTAGACTAATAATGTAGCTCGGATAATAATGTAATTTTAGACTAATAATGTAGCTCGGATAATAATGTAGCATTTTAGTTTAATAATGTAGCATTTTAGTTTAGAAATGTACAGTTTTAGTCTTACAATGTACATTTCTAGTCTAATAATGTACCTCGCCTAATAATGTAGATTTTTAGTATCATAATGTAACAAATCACAACCATCCAATCTAATGATCCAAGGGCTGTGATTTGTGCTGTGTTTTACGCTAAGATGCTGTAAGGACCCTAACACACCCCTATATATATATATATATATATAGGGGAGCACTAGGGTGCCCCCTTATTTAGAGTCACAACGTACATCCAATCTGGTGCTGCCATGTGGCACAAAACATGCAATATTTTAAACACAAAAATGCAATCTAGTTGTATATGCATTTTCGCAGATTGCATTTTAGTTGTATGTAAATTGCATTTTATAGTGTTGAGTTTTGCATTTTCACATAAATTGCATTTTTTATTGTTAAGTTTTGCATTTTCACATATAAAAATGCAATTCGTCTATATATAAAATGCAAATTAAACAGTCAATATCAAAAATGCAAAACTCAATGATAAAAAATGCAATCTGCATATAACAAAAATGCAATCCGCCGAAATTCATTTATAGCTTCTACAAATGTGTATTGCATTTTTCTGTATACAATATTGCATTTTTCGTGCCACATGGCAGCACGTGGTTGGATGTACGTTGTAACTTTAAAATTAGTTGTTATACTAGTACATCCCTATATATATATATATAGTAGTGATATAGGGAAAGTGCCCATTAAGTATATAACTAGAGAACAAATCACAGCCACAAGATCAAGAAAATCAAGGGCTAGTTTTAACACATGTGATTTTCGAATTTGAAGGAGAAATCAGTTCACTCTATCACAGATTTACTTCACTATAACAAGGCGGGGGTATAATGGACATTTCACTAATAAAATTAGGGTTAACAATTTCTCATTACGGAATTTAATCTATTCCGCCATCACTGCTCTTCCCGTCGCTTCCATCCATCATCGCCGTCGCTTCCATCCATGCTGCAATCGCCGTCGCTTCCATCCATCGTCGCTGCAATCGCCGTCGCCTCCATCCATAGTCGAACAATGAATCCAAATGAGAAAGATTTTTCAAAATGTAAGTTGTTCTACTAGTTTCTGATTTAGATTTCTCATTCTGATTTAGATTTAGTTTTAGAATAAAAGTTAGTTTTGAGAATTCTGCAAATTCAAACACCGAGAGTTTTTAATAAGTGAGATCTGCAGTAGTTTATTATGGAATCCAAATTGAACAGAACAGATGTTAGCTTACATTTAATTACTACAGTTAACTACTTCTATGTTTTGTGTAGGTTTTGATCGACTAGAAAAAAAGAAAAACAACAACCGTAGACTCCGATCGTGAGTAACAACTACATGCTCTGTTTTTCATTTAGTGAAGTATTACATTATTAGAGTGAAGTGTTTGTGATCTATGCTTATTGTGCTCTGTTTTTTCATTGGTTTGAAGTAAAACAGTGTTAGAGTGAAGTATTCCAGTGTTAGAGTGAAGTGTCTGTCATCTATACCTGTAGTACTTTGTTTTTTCATTTCAGTGAAGTAAAACATGGTTAGAGTGGAGTATTTCAGTGTTAGAGTGAAGTGTCTGTCATCTATGCTTGTAGTGCTTTGTTTTTCCATTTCAGTGAAGTAAATCATGGTTAGAGTGAAGTATTACAGTGTTAGAGTGAAGTGTCTATCATCTATGCTTGTAGTGCTTTGTTTTTTCATTTCAGTGAAGTAAAACATGGTTAGAGTGAAGTATTCCAGTGTTAGAGTGAAGTGTCTCTCATCTATGCTTGTAGTGCTCTGTTTTTCCATTTCAGTGAAGTAAAACATGGTTAGAGTGAAGTATTCCAGTTTTAGAGTTAAGTGTCTCTCATCTATACTTGTAGTGCTTTGTTTTTCCATTTCAGTGAAGTAAAACATGGTTAGAGTGAAGTATTCCAGTTTTAGAGTGAATTGTTTGTGATGCAATACAATGAAAGGTCATAAAGATTCAGCAAATGAAGCAGTTGCCGTCGAGAAAAGGATGAAGAATCGGGAGGATGAAGCAGCTGCTGTCGAGAAAAGGATGAAGAATCGGGAGGATAGACCTTTCAAACAAAAAACTACAGCTTTTAGTACAAATGAAGCAAATGTTGCGGAGAAAAGGATGAAGAATTGGGAGGATAAACCTTCCAAACAAAATACTACCGATTATACTGAAAAGAGGTCGAAGTATATTCATGATAGACCTCAAGGTGAGTTATTTAATTATTTAGTATCTTAATCAAATATATTATGTATATGGCACAAATTAGAGTTAAGTGCCTGTCATCTATGCTTGTAGTGCTCTGTTTTTCCATTTCAGTGAAGTAAAACATAGTTAGAGTGAAGTATTCCAGTAATAAGGTGAAGTGTCTGTCATCTATGCTTGTAGTGCTCTGTTTTTCCATTTCAGTGAAGTAAAACATGCTTAGAGTGAAGTATTCTAGTAACAGAAGAGTGAAGTGTCTGTCATCTATGCTTGTAGTGCTCTGTTTTTCCATTTCAGTGAAGTAAAACATGGTTAGAGTGAAGTGTCTCTCATCTATGCTTATAGTGCTTTGTTTTTCCATTTCAGTGAAGTAAAACATGGTTAGAGTGAAGTATTCTAGTTTTAGAGTTAAGTGTCTGTCATCTATGCTTGTAGTGCTTTGTTTTTCCATTTCGGTGAAGTAAAATATGGTTAGAGTGAAGTATTCCAGTGTTAGAGTGAAGTGTCTGTCATCTATGCTTGTAGTGCTTTGTTTTTCCATTTCGGTGAAGTAAAACATGGTTAGAGTGAAGTATTCCAGCATTAGAGTGAAGTGTCTGTCATCTATGCTTGTAGTGTTTTGTTTTTCCATTTCAGTGAAGTAAAACATGGTTAGAGTGAAGTATTCCAGTAATAGAGTGAAGTGTCTGTCATCTATACTTGTAGTGCTTTGTTTTTCCATTTCAGTGAAGTAAAACATGGTTAGAGTGAAGTATTCCAAGTGTTAGAGTGAAGTGTCTGTCATCTATGCTTGTAGTGCTTTGTTTTTCCATTTCAGGTGAAGTAAAACATGCTTACAGTGAAGTATTCTAGTAATAGAGTGAAGTGCCTGTCATCTATGCTTGTAGTGCTCTGTTTTTCCATTTCAGTGAAGTAAAACATGCTTAGAGTGAAGTATTCCAGTAATAGAGTGAAGTGTCTGTCATCTATGCTTGTAGTATTCTGTGTTTCCATTTCAGTGAAGTAAAACATGGTTAGAGTGAAGTATTCCAGTTTTAGAGTGAAGTGTTTGTGATACAATACAGTGAAGTAATTTTTTTGTATTATTTCTTCCAGCCTCAAAGAGAAAAGGTTTAAATGATGACAATAAAGAGCCTGCTGCAAAGAAGCAGAGTAAGGCTAAAGGAAAGAAAAAAATGGTGTCGGATGATTTTGAAAATATTAAAATCAGGAGACCAAAACTTGTTGTCAAGGTAGGAGTTAAAAATCTAGTTGATGCCATAGAGAAGATGAACAAAAGACAACTAGCTGCGCTGGAAGAGATGGGATTTGGGCAGCTTGTCCATCTGAAGATCAGAAGTATTCCTACGGAAATGACATTTTCACTCCTGGAGAATTTTAATCAAGACAACTGCACAAGAATCAAGTTAATTGATGATGAACCGTTGCACATCACTGAGGAGGATGTGCATGCGACCTTAGGATTGCCAAGAGGGGAGCGGAAGATAAATATTGAAAAGAAGTATTACATAAATGATGATATGCAGAACATTGCAAAAGCTGTGAAGAAGGACATAAATTCAATATACGCAACTGATTTGCAAGACCAGCTTGATACTGATGTAGATGGTGGTGAATTGTTTAAAAAGGTTTTTCTTGTACTGTTGGACTCTGTGCTGATCTCACCATCTGCAAATGGGATATGTGATGGACGTATTTTGGACTATATAGACAACATTTCCAATGTGAGAAAGTACAACTGGTGCAACTATGTTTTGAATGTGCTAATCACAACACATGATAGCTGGAAAAAGAAGAACAAATCCACTCCATTCACTGGACCCATCACTTTCTTATTGGTGAGTTTTCTATTTTAAGCACTCCTTATAGTGAAGTAAAACATGGTTAGAGTGAAGTATTCCAGTGTTAGAGTGAAGTGTATGTCATCTATGCTTGTAGTGCTTTGTTTTTCCATTTCAGTGAAGTAAAACATGGTTAGAGTGAAGTGTCTGTCGTCCATGCTTGTAGTGCTTTGTTTTTCCATTTCAGTGAAGTAAAACATGGTTAGAGTGAAGTATTCCAGTGTTAGAGTGAAGTGTCTGTCATCTATGCTTGTAGTGCTTTGTTTTTCCATTTTAGTGAAGTAAAACATGGTTAGAGTGAAGTATTCCAGTGTTAGAGTGAAGTGTCTGTCATCTATGTTTGTAGTGCTTTGTTTTTCCATTTCAGTGAAGTAAAACATGATTAGAGTGAAGTATTCTACTTGTTAGAGTGAAGTGTTTGTTGTCCATGCTTGTAGTGCTTTGTTTTTCTATTTCAGTGAAGTAAAACATGGTTAGAGTGAAGTATTCTACTGTTAGAGTGAAGTGTTTGTCGTCCCAGCTTATCATCCATGTTTGAACCTTTTTGCAGGCTTGCTATGTTGATAGGGTTGTCTACAGGATGAGAATGGTGGTTTGAAGATTTCCCACTCCGGAACTGGACAACTACCCTTCTTAGGGAAAGAGGTCAGTTGGAATTCAAAAATGGTGGTGTTATAGGCCGAGGAAGCATAGAAAGCATTGTTGACCTGGTCTCCATTGAAGCTTTATATGTCAATAATGATTCAATCATTGTCACTGCCCCTGTCCCTTCTACCACTGGGAATACTCTCCCACTAACTGATGAAGCTCCTGGGAATACTCTGCCAATAACCCAAGCTCCTTCAACTAATGAAGCTCCTGGGGATACTCTGCCAACAACAAAAGCTCCTTCAAATGATGAAGTAAAAAGTTCAATAAGGGAGGCTGCAGCTTCTATTTAAAAAATGATGAACTTTATAAAGAATGCTCCGGCAACTGGCAAAGACATTAATTGCTTCAAGGTTGTAGCTGTAACTGCCCTTAGGATGGTGGGTGTCGAGGTTGCTCAAGGCGACCAAGCTGTGTCAAATCCAATTAATAATATGACACATGCTATGGAAGTCGATCAAGAGGATAATCCAGAGTGGATTGATCTAATGGAAAAGATGATGGAAATCTATGATGAAAAGAGCAAACTAGTGGCTGAAGGCACATCAATTTTGCCTGAAATTAACTTGGAAAAGAAAGACGTAAGTTGAAGTGTTGGAATGATATAAACAATTTGATTTTGATTTTGGTCTGTTGTGTTTTAAAACTTGACATTTGATTCAGGGTGAACTAAAAACATTTGTATGATGCTGTATTCTATTTTATAATACTTTTTTACTTCTTGTTTATATCTACCTTTTAAGTTTTTGTATTTATGGTTAAATACACATCACTATATGCAGGAGACAAATGAATTTTGTGCAGATCTAACTAAAGGAGCATCACAAACCACACAGTTGAAGGTATACAGATACCTAATACATGTGTATTGTGGTATTTATATTTGATATTCTTTTCTTATTATGAAAATAGGACGACAATGTGGATGCCCAAATTGCATCTGCAATAGAAGCATTCATGGCGATAGGTGATGATGATGACTACATTCAGTCAGAATTGAAAGAAGCTGACCAAAATCCTTCGGCCCAATTAGTAGTTTACGATCCGGATATTGTAAGAATTGATAAAATGCTTATTATTGCTCTTTTTTTCCATTTGAGTGAAGTAAAACATGACTAGAGTGAAGTATTCAAGGTGTTAGAGTGAAGTGTTTGTCATCTATGCTTGTAGTGCTTTGTTTTTCGATTGCAGTGAAGTAAAACATGGTTAGAGTGAAGTATTCTAGTGTTAGAGTGAAGTGTCTGTCATCCATGCTTAAAGTGCTTTGTTTTTCCATTTCAGTGAAGTAAAACATGGCTAGAGTGAAGTATTCTAGTGTTAGAGTGAAGTGTCTGTCATCTATGAAGTGCTTTGTTTTTCCATTTCAGTGATGTAAAACATGCTTAGAGTGAAGTATTATAGTGTTAGAGTGAAGTGTCTGTTTATCGATGCTTGTAGTGCTTTTTTTTCCATTTCAGTAAAACATGGTTAGAGTGAAGTAAAACTTGCTCTATTTTTCCATTTCAGTAATGTAAAAATACACATCCAGTGAACTATATGTCTTATAAAGTGAAGTATATAAACAATATAGTGAAGTTTTCATCTCATTCTTGCTCTGACAGGCAAGTGCTAGGATTGAACAAATGGCAATACGTTCAAAAGCTGAGAAGAGAATATCCGCTGCACTGCGATCTCCATTCCATGAAAGAATGGTTCATGCAAAAACAAAGTTTAGCTTGCAAGAGTCACATATATTTTTTTGGATTATGACAACACCTAAATTAAATGAGTAAGATTTATATTATAGTTCTTATTTAGAAGAAAAAATATACAAAAGAAATCTTAACACACATACATGTTTGAACAGGGACAACATATTGTTTGATGATGATGTTGTAATCGTAACAAAAAGAGAATTTTGTTCACTGTTGCCGCATGAGCTAGTAGAAGTGGGTGTGATCAACGCGTGGGCTTCTTATTTGAATAACATGGAAGAATACAGGGCTCTATCTTCATCGAGGCGCCTGTTTTTTACAACATACCAATGTGTAAGAATAGTATAAATTTTGAAAAATGAACTGCATGGTATATGTTCATTATAAAGCATGTTTACTTCACTATATGTTCACTATAGTGAATTATTTCTATCCAGATTTGACTTGTCTCATCTTTCAGCTGTATACAGTTGTACAACGGCCTGATGGGGTGGACATCAACACCATAATTGATAGATTCTGTAGCAATCTAGAAGATGAGATTAAACAAATTCCGTATTTCAAGTGGGTCGACGTAGATTTGGTAAATATTGAATACAAAAGATTCTTTGTTATATTCACTGTTGTTTTTATTCTGAAATTGTTATCATCTTTGTAGGTGTTCTTTCCAATTTGTGCTGCGGAACATTACTACACCATATGCTTTAGATTTAGCACTAAAAGCATAGTGGTGATTGACAATTCAAAGAATGGTAGCGATGAGGACATCACAATCAATTATGGTAGCATACCTGAAACTGTGGTAAGTATACATGATATATAGTGAAGTATTTTGTGATTACAGTGAACTAGAATACTCTTTACAGTGAACTACCTCTGATATTCATAATAATATATTGCAGAGAATGTATTTTTGTCATTATTTGACAAAAATGGGTTATCACGTGCAATGCAAATCAATAAAGGATGTGAACATAAAGAGGCTAAAAATGTCTTGGAGAACAAAATCAAATGTAGATGATTGTGGAGTTTTTTTGATGAGACATATGGAATGTTATTATGGTGAGCGGGAACAAGATTGGAAATGTGGATTATCTACAAGGAGCAAGGGAATACTCCAAAGACTAAGAGCAAAGTATTGCAGCGCATTAATGTTGTCGGAAACAAACCATGAGTCATTCAAGAACTTGGCAACAACATCACAACATTATAAAGAATGTGAGCAAAACATGGACATAGATGTGGAAAAAATGATTGTAAACTTCAAGCGTTCATGAACTATTGTACAAAACTTCATTTAAATTCAATAGTCAGTTCTTATTTTACATTAATATCCCGTTCACTATTTACTTCACTGTCGAGCTATTTACTTCACTATATGCACAATATACTTCACTATATGCACAATGTACATCATTGGAGTGAAGTAAAACTTGCTTAGAGTGAAGTATTCCACGGTTAGAGTGAAGTGTCTGTCATTTATGCTTGCAGTGCTTTATTTTTCCATTTTAGTGAAGTAAAACATGGTTAGAGTGAAGTATGCTAGTGTTAGAGTGAAGTGTGTTTATCCATGCTTGTAGTGCTCTATTTTATCATTTCAGTGAAGTAAAACATGGTTAGAGTGAAGTAAAACATGGTTAGAGTGAAGTATTCCAGTGTTAGAGTGAAGTATCTGTCATCTATGCTTGTAGTGCTTTGTTTTTCCATTTCAGTGAAGTAAAACATGGTTAGAGTGAAGTATTCTAGTGTTAGAGTGAAGTGTCTATTTATCCATGCTTGTAGTGCTTTGTTTTTCGATTTCAGTGAAGTAAAACATGGTTAGAGTGAAGTATTATAGAGTTAGAGTGAAGTATCTGTCGTCCATGCTTAAAGTGCTTTGTCTTTCCATTTCAGTGAGGTAAAACATGGTTAGAGTGAAGTATTAGAGTGTTAGAGTGAAGTGTCAGTCATCTATGCTTAAAGTGCTCAGTTTTATCATTTCAGTGAAGTAAAACATGGTTAGAGTGAAGTAAAACATGGTTAGAGTGAAGTATTCCAGTGTTAGAGTGAAGTATCTGTCATCTATGCTTGCAGTGCTTTGTTTTTCCATTTTAGTGAAGTAAAACATGGTTAGAGTGAAGTGTCTGTTTATCCATCACTGTACTCTCAATATACTTCACTGATATGGAAAACAGTACACGATAATCAATATTACTTCACTATAAATGAACCAAAACATGTAATAAGCGAACTAAAGACTTGTAAGCAGTAAAACGAACACATATAAAAGTGAATTTATTCGCAATTGAGCTTAACATAAAAACCAAGTTTGCATTGAGATAAAAATCACTCAAAAGTGTAATAAAAATGAGTCATTAGTGCTCTAAAAAGGCTACAAAGTGAACTGTTTCTTTCCAAATCCTCACTGCCTCTGTTTTGTCTTCTCATTCACCTTTTTGCAGTTCCTCGAATCATGGTGTCCAATCACATGACAATTTCCACACTTTCGGCCTGGTTTCATTGCTAACTTCATTGCCGACTCCTTCTTCGATTTCCTCCTACTTCCACTTCCCTTTGTACTGACAACATTAGGAGGATGAACTTCAATAATGTTTGGAACTTGTGAGCCATAGAAATTCTCAATCAATGCTCTCTTCTCTGTCGAAGACAGAACAACACTTCCGAGAAGCTGCTTCTTACCTTCTTCAATAATTGCAGTAAATGCATTGATTTGGTCAATGTTCCCTTCAATACTTTGTGCTATTTCAAAGAATAATGCATACAAGTTTTTAAATGCAATCTTCTTCTCGTCCACAACAGAGAGTATTTCTTCATCATCACAAAAACCTCCATGTATTGGCTTCACAAACTGTGACTTCAACCATCTCCATCCACGCAAATTCTCGGGTATCAACTTAACAAACTTATATTTCAACACACAAAATATATGGCTGCACAATAGACCAAGTCTCTCAAACTTTTTACATCCACACAAATAGGTGTCATCGCCAATGGAGTAAGTCACTGTCCATGAGTTTGAATCCTTGTCATTTATGTTATATACTTCATTCTCTCTATTGGTAGACATTCCTAGAGTTGAACAAGACAAAGAGAAACATGCATAAACTATCTCCTCTTGAATTGCATTAAAAGCACTACCACTATATATCGTTGATGCATGTTTCTCGATTTCCAATTCTGTTCGCAATATAGGCACTTTTGTTGAATCATAGTATTCAAGCTTTGCGCTATTACTTCTTTGAGCCTCCAAAGCATGGTTATAGTTCATATAAAATAGCATAAGGTTAGCCCGACACTTTGAGTACCTTTTAAAGAAGCTATTCTGTGATTCGGACAAAGATGTTGTCTTTATCAACGAGCTCATCGGAAAATCACGGAAAAAGGCTGGAACCCAAAACTTTCTAGATGCAAACATTGATGAAAACCAGTCATTATTGGCCAGCCCATATCTTTCCATTATAGCATGCCAAGATTCTTCAAATGCATCAGGCTCTATCAACTCCGACCAAACACATGCATTCAATTCCTTCTTTAGTTCTTCACTACCAAGCATGTTCTTTGGCAATTTGTCAGCAACTTTATTCATTATATGCCACATGCACCACCTGTGTCTCGTACTAAGAAGAACCTCTGCAATAGCAACTTTCATTCCTAAGTCTTGGTCGGTTACGATTAGCTTCGGAGCCACACCCATACATTTCACAAATTGTTTAAATAACCATGAAAAGGAGTCGGCATTTTCCTTGGACAAAAGGCCAGCAGCAAATGTCACAGGGCGACCATGATTATCCTTGCCCGTAAAAGGAGCAAATATCATGCAGTACCTACATGTTAAAATCACTATAAGACATGAAGAATATACTTTAATCACAGACACTTCACTCTAACACTGGAATACTTCACTGTAAGCAAGTTTTACTTCACTGAAATGGAAAAACAAAGTACTATAAGCATGGATGACCGACACTTCACTCTAACTCTAGTATACTTCATTCTAAGCATGTTTTAATTCACTGAAATGATAAAATAGTGCACATAAGCATAGATGACAGAGACTTCACTCTAACACTTGAATACTTCACTCTAAGCAAGTTTTACTTCACTGAAATGGAAAAACAAAGCAATACAAGCATGCTCAATACACTTCACTGTAAGCAAATATTGTAGTTCACTAAATGCTCAATATACTTCACTAAAATGAATAAAAACAGTACAATATAAGCCATGCTCAATATACTTCACTGTAAGCTTATTGTAGTTCACTAAATGCTCAATATACTTCACTAAAATGAAAAACAATACACTATAAGCATGCGGAAATAAACATCGTTGTAATCATATACTAGTTCACTATATGAACAATATATTTCACTATATGCTCAATATACTTCACTGAAGTGAAAGACAGTAAACTATAAGGCATGTGAATGTAATTAGTGTGCACGTACCTATTTGTTGAGTATGTCGTATCAAAAGAAACAATATCACCATACAAATGATAATTTCTCTTGGCAGTTGGATCACACCAAAACAAACGTGTCAGTCTATCCTTTGAGTTGACCTCAAATTCATATGTAAATGCTCCACAAAGTTCCTTTTTCCTGCGCATCTCATTTAATAGCATTTGTGCATCAGCTCCGTCCACGTATGCTCTAAGGTCGCGTCTGTAGTTGCGTACTTCTAAAACAGTACACCCTACATAATCTAATCCACCAAGTACTTCCTTGAGTAAGCTAAAACTTAAAGTTGGACCGATATTTGCATTAGCGCAATCAAGTATGAATTTCTGATGGACTAAATCCAAATTGCGGTTCAACTTCATAAAACGCTTATGGCGTTCCTCAACCATCTCGTGATTATGTTCTTCAACAAAACTTTGTATAACATAACCAACACCCATAAAAAACTTCCAAGACACTTTAGCATTACAAAAGCACTTAATAGAAGAACGCTTGCGTTTCACCTGATGTTGTTCATTCTTTCTTTGCTTTGTACCTTCTCGGCTACACACCACATAAATCCAAGTAATGACATCTTTTTCCTTTTTCGATCCCTTTTTACGAGTGTCAAACCCAACATATCGAGCATAATTATTGTAGAAGTCCAATGCACGATCAAGGGTCATGAAACTTTGTCCAATTTTTGGTTTCAAATCATCGGGGCATTTTGGTACATAAACCACTGTAAGAAAAATATACTTCACCGTGAGTATAACTCTAACCATGTTTTACTTCACTGAAATGGAAAAACAGAGCACTATAAGCATAGATGACAGACACTTCACTCTAACCATGTTTTACTTCACTAAAATGATAAAACAGAGCACTTTAAGCATAGATGACAGACACTTCACTCTAACACTGGAATACTTCACTCTAACCATGTTTTACTTCACTGAAATGGAAAAACAGAGCACTACAAGCATAGATGACAGATACTTCACTCTAACCATGGAATACTTCACTCTAACCATGTTTTACTTCACTCTAACCATGAATCACAAACACTTTACGCTAACACTGGAATACTTCACTTTAATTATGTTGTACTTCACTGTAATGCATAATATATTTCACTAAAATGAAAATAATTCACTAAATGCATAATATACTTCAATACAAACAATATTTACTTCAATATAAAGCATATTTACTACACTACAACTCATATTGAGCATATTTACTTCATTGTTCGTCACATATAGTTCACTCTAACGTTTTTTCACATCATACACAATCTAATCATGCTGAGCAACAACACTTAATTGATAATAATTGATAATTACCTTTAGATTCAGTTTCTCCTTCCTCTCCCGATGAAGAGGAATCAGAATCGAAATAATCTTCCAATGAATGTATCGGAATTGAATCCATTTGAAGGTGTCCAGACGTCGCGATGAAAGAATGAACGTGAAGAATGAATCAAATTGCGTTGGTCAATCGTGAGCGAATTTGATCTGTTGTGATGAATTCAATCAGAATAAAATCACGCTGATCGATCCAAACTAATTCGCGCTGATCGATCCAAACTAATTCGCGCTGCATAAAACGTAGTTGATAAATCGTGAACGAATTGGATCGGGAAGCTGAATTTGGTTCAGATTTGAGAAATCGCGCTTGAATTTGGTTCAGATCGGGAATCTCATATTTTTGGAATAAATCCTAAGCTAAATTTGGTTCAGATTGGCGAATGATTTGGGAAGGTTGGTTCACGATAAATTCACGATGATGATTATAACATTCATTAATTCATGTTGAAATATTGAATTCTCAAAATGCCTTTGGACAAGTATTTTCTCATAAAATTTTGGAAGTTTGTTTAAACCATATGATTAATTTGGAATGTTAAGATGTGTGGCTGAAATTAATTCTCTAGTTATACACTTAATATTAGGTAAACATTGATCACTTCTCTATATATATATGCATGTATTTTTGAATAGATTAGAGTTTCATGCATTACATAAATTGAATTGTGTAACACCCGCTTTTATTAGTACCTTTTTGGCGTTGAGTTTTGTTTTGAGAACGAGCGAGTGATAGATCTTAAATAAAATACCATCTTTGTTTTGTTTGGTTGCGATTGGAAATAGTGAATGCTTGAATCGTTGTTGTTTAATCGTGTGGTGAAAATAGTCGACGGGACTAACGTGAGATTCGTCGATGGAAAATTTTGGACGTCCGTTTACGAGTACTTGGAATAACACCAAGATACTAAAATAAAATACCACAATTAAATCAAGGTTCTAAATTAAATATTTGGCCTGACATCTTATTTGTTCTTCCTCTAGCCAATTATACTTATTCAATTGGACTACTTTTATTTTAGCTATTTATTCCCGATTCCTAATTTAAAATCTGCAGTCAAATCCTTGGTCAACACTGATTCCTTCTCCTAATTTCTTTCTACACGCTTTTATTTCCTTCCTCAATCTCCACTCCCTAAAATCTCTCTAACAAACAAATCAATCTCTACATTATATATCTTCCCCACAACTGCATCTGTTAGCATCTGCCGTTCCATTCCACAATTCCAGTGCAGTTTTCTTCTCTTCCACAAAGGTAATTCTCCTCATTCCATTGAATACGAAAATGTGCATACTTATTGACTCCATAATTTAACATCACAGTGTGAAGGAGAAACCGAGAGAGCTCTGATTACTTTCTGTTGTGCAAATTTTGCTTCTTTCCAAAAGGTATATCCACAATTCCTGAAAGTCTCTGCATTCAATTCTATGACATGCTTTCACATAATCATAGTAGTTCACAAAATCGAACTTAGGCTCTTGTTGAATTCTGGAAATTATTGAATGGTTGTTCTTGATAAAGTTGCAAACTTTAATATCAGTAGAGCTTGTTCTCTTGTTTTCTCTTCTAATCTTAGTTCTGCAAATTTCGTCGGCCCATTAATAACTGAAGTCAAACGATTAGAAATTTAATAAAAGATTTAATTTTGGGAAAAGAGGAAAGTGACTTACCGATTGTGAGAGGAGACGCTGTCGACAAAGGAGCTGACCGCCTGGAGCAGCGGCGGACAACGGCGGAGAGGCAGTGCCAGTGACTGCGGCTGCTCGGAGATAGAATCCGACCGTGGGGGGTGGCAGTGAAGCGGCGCCGATGTTGGAACGTGGGAGATGAGAGTTTTGTGTTGTTTCTGTTTTTGTGTGAGGAAGAGAAAAGATGCAGTGATGAATCTGTTTTTGTAGAAGAAAGATGTGAGTTTCCGAGAAAGAGAGAATTTGTTTTGGTGGAAGAATGGGACAGAGTGAGAGAGCTGTTGTGTTGAGAAAAAGGTGTTAGAATTAGAGAGGGAGAGAAATGGTGTTTCTGTGGGAATGAAATTTGGGGAAGACGAAGTGTACTGTGTTAATATGTTCTCTCTTTATATTTGCAAATGTGTGGAGTTGAATATGTAAACATGTGTTGTGAAAGGAGTATATACGTGTTGGTGGCAGGGAGTATAGTAAAGTACTTGTATTTTTTTTTCTTTTCTTTTACACATAGGCGTGTGTTGGATAGGAGTATATACGTGTAGACGTAGTGATGTGGGAGTATAATTTTACTTTATGTAGTTGCTGCTTTTATTGTTAGACTAAACTAATTTTTTTCTTTTTTGGACTATATTATTTAATTGTAAGCTTGAGCCGTAGATAGGAAATATTGCTGGGCAAATTTTTGAGCGATGATAAAGCCGAAAAGTACAAGGTTAATATATATGTTTTCTCTATAAAAGAACGATGGATAATGGGCACACACTTAGGATGCATGCATTGTTAAATTGATTTATTTTGCAAAATCTGATTTTTACATATCATGTTATTTCGAAAAAGGTGAACTTGTGCATGTTGGTTGCGGTTGGAAAAGGAAGTGATTGAGGAGTAAGCTTGTGAGGTGGGCTTTCGTTTTAAATAAGGACTATGTCCTAAATACTATTTTTATGTGAAAGGAGGTGAAAATTGTTTGTCTTGCCATATTTTGTGTTGAATAAACCTATCTGAAGTGGCTATGCCATGTATGTTAACGAATTCGGGTCCCAGTAGGGCCGCAAACCCTGCTCGGACTGGTGTACACCCAGTAGATCGTGCGCTATCTCATTGGAGTTGGCCGGTCTAGTGGCTTGGTTCGTGGCCACGTTCCTTGTCATGTAGTTCAGATATGGTGATGGTGATGTGGATGGAAAATGGTTGCAACCGAAATTTATGTAAAGATGATTTTAGTGACTTGGGTTCTTTTCAATTAAAACCCCCAAGATCACTCGTTATGGCTTGACAAACTGATTTGGCATGTGTCCACTGAGTGCATCAAGTACTCAGCCCTGCATATTTGTTTTTCTTAATGTGCAGATTGAGCGACGACGGGCGTGGAGGATGTTGAGCATAATTCATGGATTATTTATGTTTGGCTTAATATTGTTGGATATGTCGTGTCTTCATACTCGGCATTTTCCGTGTCTTGAACGCTTCCGCTAGGTGTCTTTTCTTTAAAATTGTTTTAGTATGGAGAACCTAACTCTTTTCAAAATTGTCTACTTTCTAGTCTTTTTTTTTTAGAATTGGTACTTCGTTGAAATGATACTATGTTGTTTTCCAAGTTATTTCAATTATTTAAATATTTTGGTCAAAGATGTGTGTTTCCCCTTTTATTCCTCGCTTCTTTAATCATCCTCTAGTCGCGATCAACCGTATTTTCTATCCTTAGAAAATACGGGCGTGACAAAGTATGTGTACATGTTGTTACTATATTAAGTGGGTATCAGAGGTTACAAATTGATAATATAAATGTGTGTACATGTGTTCCTAGTGTGAGTATATATATATATAGATAATGCATGGAATTTTAAAGTACTAGTTAATAAAATATTTTGAGAAATATGAGAGTATAATTTGATTTCCTTATTTTGAGACGTGTCATATTTATGTTTCACCTAGTATGAGTAATGCATTTTTATAGAATGCTGAGTAATCATATTAAGTCGGTTGCTGCTTTTTACGAAAAGATGGATTAATTTTTCTATTAGCATGCACCCATTTACTCTGCTACACATATATGCCGTATCCGAAAGTAAAAATAAATAAAAAGAAAGGGAGAGGTCTCTCACAGGGGATAATAGGATTTGTGAAGCATCGAGTTTAGTGGATAGAGAAAGAACAAGTGCTAGACTAGATTACCTTCCTAATAAGGTGTGTATAAATCACACTTTTAATTTTACATATTTTATGTGATTGATTGCTATGTGTTAGATTGAAGTGATTATTTGAATTATATGATGTGAGTCTGAAATGGTTATGTATTATTTGATATTGATGATATAATATGATGTGGATATGTGATTTGTACAATGGATATGTTTGTCTATAGTATTGGAATTAATTGATGGAATATATAGTTATGTAATTGGTGCAATAGATATGTTTGATGTATCATATTGGAATCATTTGAATCATGAGATTAAAGAGGATATGTGACAGTCTTGCTCTGGATCTGATATACAGTGTCATATACAATGATAATAGACCTACGGGTCAATACAAAGAGCAAAGAGGGACCTCCGTGGAAAGGTGAAATTAAAGAGGGACCTTCGTGGAAAGGTCAAAATATGCAAAGAGGGGCCTTCGTGGAAATGTCAAATCAAAGAGGGACCTTCGTGGAAAGGTCAAATAAATATAAGGGACCTACGGGTCGTATACAATGGAAATCCCGGGCAGATACCAGGCTTGACCAGTCACAAAATAATAAACTGAACAGAGTGGCATATGCATATGTATATGGAATTAATTTTAATATTTGTTGATTATTGTTATATATATTGGTTAAAGAATATGTTTGATTTTGGGATGTGGAGTTAAAGGTAAGATTTAAATGTACTGAGTTGTGCCTCATATAAACCACTAATATTTTTCAGGAATAAGATATCAATGATTCGTGGGTTGATGTGAGTTACAGTTATTATAAGGGGTCGGCGACTGAGGCGTTTTCGCAACCTTCTCTTCCTCATCATTTTTGCATATAGATAAATGTATAGTATATAGAATGGTGAGAGGGTCCAACTACTGTTCAGAATGTTTTGAAATATGTATTTGATAAATGTTGATTTTTAAAATTATATTATATGTGCAATTTTTTTTAAATTTGAATTTATTTATAGTAAGTGCATAAGTCATAAGAGTTGGGGTGTGACACCATCGGCCTGGCCTACCATAGTGAGTGCTCTTAGGATTATAATGTTTTTGGCCCTTGGCAATTTGTTATCATGTGCTAAGCGAGAATCCGTAATTTTGTTATCAAGTTTTATAACTATTTTTTATTTTGATGTTTCTTTGTAGTTAGCATTTTTTCTAACTTTTTTCTTTTGAAATATCAAAAAGTATTCTTGCTAATTTACAAATGTTTTATGTATTGTTTTTCATCTGCTAAACATCTCCATTCTAATTGCTAAATAACCCTAGACCTTAGTTTCTATTTATATAGTACTACGTATTATTTTACTTGGTATCACATTCACATGTATATAGAGATACAAGTACAATTGACTTATACGTATAGGACCACCTTGCCAATTTAAGGGGAGACTGAAAAAAATGAAGAATTAGGCACATCATAATTTTTATATTTAGCTATTAATTAGCCAACCAAACCTACTAATGAAAAAGTTTCATTTCGTTCATTAATGATATTTATAAAATATTAAAATGTTAATGCATCTTTGTCTCACGTACACACTACATTAATGGCATATCAATTGGAGCTTCATATTTATTTTTCTAGCTAGCTGTCTTGTACATATATTTTTAATACTATCTCGTATACAATTCATTAAGCTAGAAGTCGACTAAGATAAATTAAAATACTTTCACAAAATATTAATTATATATTTTCCAAGAAATCCAGAGTTAGAAGTTAGATATGTTTCATCACTCAATAAATGTCCTAAATTTTATTTTAATTACTTTTGCAGTCCTAATACGAAAGTAAATTATGGTTTAAAATTAAAAAGTGAAATCATTTTACTCTTATATTAAAAAATAGTTAAAAAATGAATAAACTACCCGTTTAAATCGGTCTGGTTGTCCTTGCAGCCCATGACCCATCTCTCTCTCTTTCTCTCTCTACAGTTTCTCTCTCATCAACTATTAGCTAACAGTGAATCCCATGCTTCAAGATATCCTCACTACACCTCCACACATAAACACACACCAATTCCACTCAAAATATCTCCTCTCAATTTGTATTACACTTACCGTTTATAACCCTCACTGCTAGCGCATAATTGTCCGGATTTTTCCCTATTCTGCTTGTTTTCCGGTGGAATTTTCGTTTCGTCAATTTTCGTTGTGAGATGAGAGATCTGGCTATTATAAATTAAGGCGCCTGAACCAATGGATTCTCCCGAGGTTTTGATGAAAGGGTTTAACGACGCCGGCGGTGGCGATCCCGCGCCGGGGAACATGAATTCCGACGCCGGGAGAGGTAATTCCTGATGTGTTACTCACGGTTTTGTTTATGCGTTGCTCGTGTTTGTCGGCTTTTTTCCGAATTTGCTTTTTTCGCTTTGGTAGCGGTGGATGCTGAGAGAGCGTTGTACACAGAGCTGTGGAAGGCGTGTGCGGGGCCGCTGGTGACGGTGCCGCGCGAAAATGAACTTGTTTTCTACTTCCCGCAGGGGCACATAGAACAGGTTTTCTCCCTTTTTTTGTTCTGTTTTCATTTTTTAGGGGGTAATTGGCTGGTGTCGAGGGCTTTAGTTGATCTAATTTAGTCACGATTTTAGTTTATTTAGTTTCGATTTTGAGATTTATGACTCACATGTGAAATTCAGTTATTTTCCGGCGGTTTTAGAACTGAAATGTTGGTCTGGTTGAAACTTGAAACATCTTTGAGGGGTTGTTTGAATAAGGGTTTCCTTTTTATCTTAAACATTTGTTTGTTTTCCCTAATTGGAAAGACATTTATTTCGCTCTCTGCTTATAGTTTATGGATTCATGGTTGTAGGTGGAGGCATCGACAAATCAGAGCTCGGACCAGCAGATGCCAGTGTACAATCTTCCTCCTAAGATCCTTTGCCGAGTGGTTAATGTCCTGTTGAAGGTGCTCTATAGTTTGGTCTTAGTATTCGGGAATACTTCTAAATTGAGCTATTGGATTTTTGGGTCTGTATATAATTTGTTTGAAGGTTTTCTGACCGGGATCTTGTGCTTTTCTGGTGATTAGGCTGAGGCGGATACTGATGAAGTGTTTGCTCAGATTACCTTGATGCCTGAAGCTAATGTAAGTTGATCTGTGTTGCATAATGTACATTTATGAATTTCCGAATTTAGTTTTAATTTAGTTTGGTTATTTTGTACTAATTAATTTTATGTTGCAGCAAGATGAAAATGCAGAGAGGAAAGATCCACCCCCTTCTCCTCCACCACATGTCCGCGTCTATTCTTTTTGTAAAACTCTTACTGCATCAGATACTAGCACTCATGGTGGATTCTCAGTGCTCAGACGGCATGCTGATGAATGTTTGCCACCACTGGTTAGGATGAAGCCTCCTGAACTCTATGAAGTTATTACATATTGGTTCTCATTATTAATGTTAATAATAAGGTTTTGTCATCTTTGATAGGACATGTCACGACAACCTCCAACCCAGGAGTTAGTGGCCAAAGATTTGCATGGACAAGAGTGGCGGTTCAGGCACATATTTCGTGGTACATAATTTGCAACAAAACTAAGTTCACGATTTAAAACCAGATGTAGAACTGAAATGTAAAAATTAAATTACTCACTTGTGGGGGGCAATAGCACTAATTTTAGTTGTGGAATGCCAGGTCAACCACGCAGACACCTTCTTCAGAGTGGTTGGAGTGTCTTTGTTAGTTCTAAGAGACTGGTTGCTGGGGATGCCTTCATATTTTTGAGGTCTGATGCTGCACTAGATATTGATATATAATGTTTTCACTAATATTCATAATCTCAATAATGAGTAACGAACTTGCAGAGGTGAGAATGGAGAGCTGCGTGCTGGGGTGAGGCGTGCCATGAGACAACAGGGTAATGTTCCATCATCTGTCATATCTAGCCACAGCATGCATCTTGGTGTCCTTGCAACAGCTTGGCATGCTATCCAGACCAATACCATGTTCACTGTTTATTACAAGCCCAGGTATGTGACATGATTTACGATCAAACTTTCTATCTTGTTGTATCTTGGTGAATTAGCGAATTCATGTTTCTGCTGATTCCTTAGAGTGAAGCATTTGGGTGTTACTCTGTAGAAGCAGCTGAGGTTTTTTGTTTCCTGTCTTGTTTCCCTTTTTCGTGAGAGGTTATTTTTATCTAGTTCACCTATGTCGAGTGGTGATTAAACGTGGTTTTCTTATTCCTGTGATCACTGATCAGTATGTAAATATGTATATGCTAAGTTGCTAACTCAATGTCCTTAAGATGTCTTTTATCTGTTACAGAACAAGCCCAGCTGAATTTATTGTTCCTTATGATCAATACATGGAGTCTGTAAAAAAAAATTATTCAATAGGAATGAGATTTAAAATGACATTTGAAGGTGAAGAAGCTCCAGAACAGAGGTAGGGAGCATGTTAGCATTTGTGACATTGACAAAGAATTTATTGAACCTCTAGTGAGAATTTTATTCTGATGTTGATTACGTAGGTTTACTGGAACTATTGTTGGTTCTGAGGATGCAGATCCAAATAGATGGAAAGATTCTAAATGGAGATGCCTTAAGGTATATGATTGGCCCTCTAATAACGACTAGGATCCAAGACTTGCAATCACATTATTAATTTTTTATCCCATCATTTTGGTGAGTTTATTACATTTTTCTTTGTTAAGGTGCGGTGGGACGAAACATCAGCAATTGTTCGACCTGAGAGAGTTTCACCCTGGAAAATAGAACACACGCTTTCTCCTCCTGTATTGAATCCTGTTCCAGTGCCCAGACCGAAAAGGCCTCGATCAAGTGTCCTACCCTCATCGTCTGAAACCTCTGTGCTTACTAGGGAAGGTCAGGTTTTTTGTGTTCTCTCTACTTGAGAAACTTCTGCGATAGCTATATTTTGTTATTTATCAGCTGTTGAGTGGATCTCTTAATCATCTGTTGTGCAATACAGGTCCTACGAAGATGACTGCAGACCCTGCACCTGCTAACCATGGGTGCCCAAGGGTCTTGCAAGGTCAAGAATCATCGACCTTGAGAGGCCCTTTCTCTGAGACCAATGAGTTTGACTCCTCTGAAAAGTCATATTTGTGGAAGCCCTCATTAGAAGATGAGAAGATTGATGTTTCTGCTTCAAGAAGATATGGAGCAGATAATTGGTCACCTTTAGGGCGCCCAGAATCATCATTTACAGATCTGTTATCAGGATTTGGCTCAAAAACTAATGCACACCGTGATTTCAGTATGCCTATTGGCAATCAATCAAATCCAAAGCGACAGACACAGGAAAGCGATGCAAAGTTTAGTTTAATGGGGAATATTTGGTCGCTAATGCCTTCTGGTCTCTCACTTAATCTGATGGATTCTAGTACTAAGAATCATGTTCAAGGAACTGACACTTCTTATCTTGCTCGTGGAGATAGTAGACATGGAGCCTTTAGAGACTTTTCCATGATTAATGATCCTAGAGGTGACAATCAAGGATCAAACTGGTCAATGCCCCCTCCTGTTTCAACATACCTTCACATGAGAACTTCTCAGCCAAAAGAATTGATTCCGAAGCCTGTATTTGCAGAGCATGATACTATGAAGCAAAAGGAAGGGGACTGCAAGCTCTTTGGTATTCCCCTCATAAGTAAATCTGCACCATCAGAACCAGAAATCTCAAATAGAAATGTGCTAAACTCACCTGGTTTTACTCAAAACTCTGGACATTCTCATCAATTCCCTGCATTTGAATTTGATCAAAGGTCTAATCAATCAAAGCGATTGAAAGTGGGAGATCATGGAGTTGCTGCTGGCGAGCAAGAGAATCAATTCCCATCCTTCCCTCCTTCAGCAACAGAGAGAGAAACCAAAGGTCATCCTGGTTCATCCAGGAGTTGCACCAAGGTTTTCATCAGGAACTTAATAAGTATTTCTTTTTGCAGGAATGTTTTATAGTCACTTCTCCTTTTCTGAGAGAGTCTCATGATTTCAGGTTCAAAAGCAAGGGTCCGCCCTTGGTAGGTCTGTGGATCTGGCCAAATTCAATAATTATGATGAATTGATCTCTGAATTGGATGATCTCTTCGAATTTGGTGGTGAACTCAAGGCTAGGAACAAGAATTGGCTAGTTGTGTACACTGATGATGAGGATGACATGATGCTTGTTGGAGATGATCCTTGGGGGTAAGATATTACCTGGAATATGTCATAGAACTTATTTTTTAAGTTTGTATTGAGAATGCTAATTTCATTCTATTATATTGTTATATGCTCATATCATCTGGTCTCTGGTTTAAAACAGGGAGTTTTGTTGCATGGTCCGCAAGCTCTTAATCCTTACAAAAGAGGAAATGCTACGTATGAACCCAGGGACATTAAACTCAAAGGGAGAGGACACTTCATCAATCGCAGATGGTGTTGATGCTAATGTCCAGAGTATTCCATCACCGAGCCCGGATGACTACTAGTTGTGCTCTATCCTGGTAAAAATTTTGTCCTCTACAGATATATCCTTTTCAAGTTACCGCCTTTTCTAGCATGTCAGTCATGTTTTCGCATGTATTTTTGAACATGAAAGCAGATGTGTATTTCTTGATGCTATTGTGTACTCTCATGATCCTGTTTTTCTTCCCATTACTTAAGCTAGATATTTTATTCCTTTTTCTTCTTGCTGCGAGTGGGTTAGGTAAATTGGAGGCGATGCTTCTGATCTTTTTTTTGTCTATTGATGATTGATTTCTCAATCCCCGCTAATAATGTAATTTGGAGAGTATTCTAATTTTAGCTGCTGTGCTATCTTACAGGTGTGTTGATGCATGGTCTGACTGTATAATCCATCTAACCTTTGAATCTTGGGAAACGTTGAATGGTGAGATGTGAATGGAGTCCCTTCAGCATGACGACCAGATGCTCTTATATATAGATACACCTAAGAAATTTCAATTTTGGATCCCTTTTTACATAATGTGTTTGGCATTATATAAGATTGGTATGTGCCACCAGACATTCAACCTCTCTGTAAATAGGTGCAAGTGAAAAATCTCCATCATGGATGTAATGCAGAAGAATCGCATGGGTTTGTTCCTGCAGATCCTCATGGTTTAATGTGTAGGTGTATATAGTGTGTTGCCGGCATTAGTATAAATCTGGTTTGGCCTATGAGGTACATATATCTCTGCACTCATGTACAGGTAAGTAGTTTGTGATCTGGTTCTAATCTGCAGAATGTTAAAAGTTTTCGAGTTTTGGTCAGCTGTTTTAATCTCGTTATTTTAGCTATGTTTCAGCATTTGGATATTAAACTAGGGTACATGCATCTTATCGAAGATGAAAACGTGCAATCGTGAATGTTTAGGATGGTCCAGGTGCAGAGAAGGTACAAGGTAATGAATGGTGTGATGGTTAGGCGGCCGTCGATGCTACGTTTAAATGCCATAAATAACTGATCTGGATATCATGTTCTCCGTGTAAGCAAATGGCGATTCATGATGCGTTAGTATCGTTCGCGTTACTCACGAGAGAGATTTCAGACCATCCAATTTAATCTAAAAAACTGAAGTCCCTCGATGGGTACTCAATTCTTGTATTTGTGAGAAAAAAGAATAAGAACAAAAGAGAAGATAGGAGAAAATTCACAAATAGTTTATCTCATTTTTTATTCCAACTTCTGAAATCTCTCTACACATGATGGAGGTCACTAGGTAATTTATAGCTATCAGTGTAAATATAGTTGTGCAAAGTAATATTAGTGTTTCGTTTCGGCTCGTGATTTAAAACATTTGTGTTAGGTGAGTTAGGTAAATGGATAATAAAGTAGGAAAAGAAAAATATAGAGATAAAAAAGTAAGAGTGAAGTATTTAAGAGAGAAGAAAAATTATTTTTTTGAAAAAAAAAAATGACTTAGTTACAGTGAATATTCACATATATACTTGTAGCAGAGAATTGGAGTACTGTATTTTGCTGTTTTGGGCTTCTATTTTGGAAGCTCTCTACCATAGTTTTCTTAGCTGTCAATAAAAAAGTGTTAAGAAACTAGTTTTTATGTGTTTAACAAGAAGTTGGAGTGCCCAATAAGGAAATTCGTCTTGGTGAATGACCGGTAACCGACTTCGTTGTCGATTTTGATATGAATTAATGAGAATCTATTGGAGAAAAATGAAGAAGAAACAAAAGAATGAACCTAACCAGATTTTCAGATAAAATAAAATCATACTAATAGGAATCTTCTTGAACTAATTTGTTTGGTGGGATCCTCCTCCACGTCCCGAAATGGACAAAATAGAGGTATAATAATAATAATATATCACTAGAAAAATACTAATGAAAATGTTTTCGATGCCAAAATATCCGATGATGATATTATTCCCATGAAATTAATTTAAATAAAGCATGACGATGAAAAGAAGTAGAGAAATTGTGGTGGCGTATAAAAGTAGGGCTTTTCCTAATCCGAAATAACAAAATAGTGTAGGTCCATTTTGTGTTGATATTTAAAACATCCCAATTTCTTGGATCTTATCTTGTGGCTATACTCACTCCACAACTCCAGCACTCTACCCCTTTGCTAGATTCTTTTTTATTTTAATAAATAAATCAATAAAAAAACTCGTCAAACACACACATGCTTAAATCAATAAACGAAAATGTTTATGTAGGGTTGAATTGCATAGTGTTTTAAATAATACTACTGTCAGTTGTTTTTTGTTATTATTATTATTGATTATGTTGACAAAATTAACCATTGCTTAACTTATCCATCACAATTTGGATGTTATAGTTGTCCCAAAATAGAGTGGATTTGACCAATTGATCAAATATTTAATGTCATCATACATATTTAGTTAGCTTGCTTATGTAATTAATAATGAGGTTTTAATTCCAATGCTCGTAGTCGGTGAAACTTTTTTTTTTTTTTTCTATTTTACTTAGTCTATTCACTTTCTATATTATTGTTTCAAGGTCTAATGACAAATAGTTTTGACATGAAAAAAAAAATGTACTAATCATTTCGAGAAATGCATATCAAGTCTTTATTAGACGTCGAAATAACACTTACAAAAAAAATACAACTATATTGATCTTATCTAATATGATCAAGTCTTTATCCAGCAAAATGTTTTGATCTTAACACAACTATATTTTGTTACAAGAATATTATCAAGATTATCTAGATACTTTAAAATTTCTTCATAAACGTTATCGGAAATTAAAGGTTTTGGATTTGTAAAAAAAATCAAATTTTTTTAAACCAAAATTGTATATGTTCCATGTTTTACTTTACAACTTAGGTAAAATGTTTAAAATTTTTTACCGATAAATAGGCGGTTAGGAATAGGATCACCATCTAATAAATGAGATATTATTATTGATTTTTAAAAGCAATATAATATCGGCACAGGGTAAAATAGGTAAATCCAGAAATTCCAACCTACCACTATAATCTCGACCTGCTATAAACGAAGTAGCTGTGTCCACGCATCAAAATATTGTACCTTGTTTACAACCATACCCTTTGTTCATGTGTACAACCATTCTATGCACGCGAAAGACTGTTATCCAGAAAGAAAGTTTGCAGCGCAAGATAAATGAACTGGAACCGTCAGATCATCTGACTCTCGAATCCAACATTTCGAGATAATTTCATCGCTGCATCGAAAAATGGCAAAAAGTCTGTAAAATAAAATAGGAAAAAAATCAAAGAGGAGAGAGAGAGAGAGAGGCTATTATCGATTTATCATCCACATTTATCTATATATCTCTTGCTGGCATATCGGCAATTGAGCTCGTGAAAATCCGGCCGACTAAATTTAGGGGTGCCTCTTCTTTCCGTCTCTAGAAAACGGAAGGGACCCTTTTACTACCTTATTTATCAATTTAATCATCTTTTATTGTCGGATTAGTGTATCTGCGACTGCGATTGCCTTTTTCGTTCATTTAGGTGAGCTATTAATCATCTTCTTCACCTGATTTATCGACGTGGGTTCCGGCTCTTTTATGGGTTTTTTGTGTCCTTCAATTAATTCGATGTTTCGTTGAAAAAACCTGGTCTTTGTGATAGGAAATTAGTGTTGTTTTTGTTAATTGATTGTATGCAATCAGAATTGCTGTTTGGATAAGTCCAGGTTTGTTTTGGGATTTTGGTAGTATTGCCTACTATTAGTATGAGTCTGTAATTATATTGTCCAAAATATTGTTTTTTGCTAAGATTTGAGCTTTCTACTTGTATTTGAATTCGGACAACAATCAACATCTTGATCTTATTTCAGCTGTGGGAAGACTCCACGCATATTCTTTACTTGTAGAAAAAGTTGATTTCTTGTTAACTAATATCTCTGCTATAGGAATTGTGGAACTTGTTGGCTGTAGGGATGCATATTTTTTGTATATTGATGATCAACCAATTGTTGGTCTGAGTGATTTTTCTAGCAGTACTCTGCTTGAGCAAGCTATCTAACTAATTTTGATTCTTTATGTGCAGTCCTTTGGAGGTAGACATGGCACGTGTTTTAGTTCAATCGACCAATTTGCCTTCTTCAGTTGGTTTTGTAAATAATGGCCAGTTTGAGGGATCGAGCAAAAACAAAAAGGCATCCACAATGCTCTGCTCTACAAAGTCGTCTCATGTGACAGTGAGGAGTTACTCAGGACTCCGAGGAGCTAATGCCTTGGACATGTTGGTGAGGAGAAGTGGCCAGACACTCCAATCAAAGGTTGCGTCAGCCACCTTTGGCAAGCGAGGGAAGAAACAACGAATGGGGCCACGAGCAATGTTTGAGCGCTTTACAGAAAAAGCTATTAAAGTCATTATGCTTGCACAGGAAGAGGCAAGACGGCTTGGCCATAACTTTGTTGGAACCGAACAGATCTTGCTTGGGCTTATTGGTGAGGGCACTGGTATTGCTGCTAAGGTCCTTAAGTCCATGGGGATAAATCTCAAGGATGCACGTGTAGAGGTTGAGAAAATCATTGGACGAGGTAGTGGGTTTGTGGCTGTGGAGATCCCTTTTACGCCCCGTGCAAAGCGCGTTTTAGAACTCTCTTTAGAGGAAGCTCGTCAGCTCGGTAAATTTGTTTTGCGCGTTTTTTTTTCATATCATGTTCTAATTCAATACCTTTTTGATTGTTAGTGCATGCCTTTTGTTTTCTTATCTGAATGGATATAACTATCCTGCAGTGTTGACAGCGTTGACTATGCTGTTTTGTTTTTAAGCTTTAGCCTTTTGATTTTCGAAATGATTTTTGTATTGGACCTGTTTGTCATCTAAGTTTTCATGCTGGTACTTCCTGTTGATTCAGGTCACAATTACATTGGCTCGGAGCACTTGTTGTTGGGATTGCTCCGTGAGGGTGAAGGTGTGGCAGCTCGTGTCCTTGAGAATTTAGGTGCTGACCCCAGCAACATTAGAACTCAGGCAAGTGTTTCTTTCTCTTTTTCTTTATTACACATATTTTTTGTAACTTGTAAATTAAACAAATTCTTATGGGTGGTTAGGTTATTAGAATGGTGGGTGAAAGTGCTGAGGCTGTTGGAGCTGGTGTTGGAGGTGGCAGCTCTGGCAACAAGATGCCCACGCTAGAGGAGTATGGTACCAATTTGACCAAGCTAGCAGAGGAGGTAATATTCTTCTTGAGTTCTATATCTTATTTTAAATTTTTTATGAAGGCTCTTAATCGAAACCTCTTGATTATTTCAGGGTAAGCTTGACCCAGTTGTCGGAAGGCAGGATCAAATTGAGCGTGTGACTCAAATTCTGGGACGTCGCACTAAAAATAACCCGTGTCTCATTGGAGAACCAGGAGTTGGAAAAACAGCCATTGCTGAGGGCCTCGCTCAGAGAATTGCCACTGGGGATGTTCCAGAAACCATTGAGGGGAAAAAGGTTAGTTGATGGCATTATGATAATGAAAACTACTTAAAGTATATATACTGTTTGGCTGAATGGTTAACCTGGAAGGGGACAAACTATGAGAAGATGCACGTAATTAAATTTGGATGTATGAAACAGTATTTAGTGATAATGATGGAAAATAGATATCACTGGCAGGAAAAAAATAGTTTGTCCTATTCTTCACATTTTTTCTCCTTCTGTGTTCTAATTATTGATGCTGCTATACTGGAATTGCAATTTTGCGAAGGATGTCCTCATTTGTTTTCCATTTTTTATTCTATAACCATTGAATGTTTATCTTTGCCTATATCAGGTTATCACTCTAGATATGGGGCTTCTTGTTGCTGGGACGAAGTATCGTGGTGAATTTGAAGAAAGATTGAAGAAGCTTATGGAGGAAATTAAACAAAGTGATGAAATTATTCTCTTCATCGATGAGGTGCACACATTGATTGGAGCAGGAGCTGCAGAGGGGGCAATTGATGCCGCAAACATATTGAAGCCTGCTTTGGCTCGTGGTGAATTACAGGTAAGCTGGGATGTATGTTATTGTTGTACTAGCCAGCTACTTTTGCATCATTCGCAACGAAAGTTTTTAGGAAAAGTTGCAGTATTGAGTTCCAAATAATCCATTGTTTTTATGTTTCTGAGATGCACTTAACTGTGAGTTTTTTTTTTTGAGAAATAAATATTTGTTTATTAATGCTGACTAAGATCTACTTGCAGTGTATAGGTGCTACTACACTTGATGAGTACCGAAAACACATCGAGAAGGATCCTGCACTTGAAAGGAGGTTTCAACCTGTCAAGGTCCCTGAACCAACAGTGGATGAAACCATTCAGATTCTTAAAGGACTTCGTGAGCGCTATGAGATTCACCACAAGCTTCGATACACTGATGAATCTTTAGTTGCTGCAGCACAATTGTCATATCAGTATATCAGGTATAGAGTTTTCAACCTCTAATGATTAGTTTGTATTCATTGCTGCTTGCATGTTAAGTGGATAGAGGGTTTATGAGCTTTGATTTTGTTTGCCACTTCTTCAAGTGCTATTATTTTCCCTTTCCAAAATGTTTGTATCAGTTTTTTTTCTCAATTTAGCTCTGTACTCACTACCACTTCGCCTGTTTCAGTGATCGCTTTTTGCCTGACAAGGCAATTGACTTGGTCGATGAAGCTGGCTCACGGGTCCGACTTCGTCATGCACAGGTAGGCCCTTAGAAGTTCACTTACCATTTGTTGGTGTTATATAAAGTGGTGGTGGTATTATATGATTTTGATTTTTCATTTTATCCTCTGCAGCTACCTGAGGAAGCTAGAGAGCTTGAGAGAGAACTCAGGCAGATAACGAAGGAGAAGAACGAGGCTGTCCGAGGTCAAGACTTTGAGAAGGTAAATTTTAAATTATGATGTATGGTGTATGTTCTCGCTGTAGTTATAAGGTAGTTAGAATGTTTAATCTCTCTGGTGATTATACATGCTCAGTTCCTGAACTAACTGATGTCAATCAAATTGTTAGGCTGGAGAGCTACGCGATAGAGAAATGGATCTTAAGGCACAGATATCTGCTCTCGTAGACAAAAACAAGGAGATGTCAAAGGCAGAGAGTGAGGCTGGTGATGGAGGTCCAGTAGTCACAGAGGTTGACATTCAACACATTGTTTCTTCTTGGACTGGCATCCCTGTAGAGAAGGTGTCCACTGACGAATCCGACCGACTCCTCAAGATGGAGGAGACCCTTCACACAAGGGTCATTGGGCAAGACGAAGCTGTCAAAGCCATTAGTCGTGCCATTCGCCGGGCCCGTGTTGGTCTCAAGAATCCGAACCGCCCTATCGCTAGCTTCATCTTCTCTGGTCCAACTGGTGTGGGGAAATCAGAATTGGCTAAAGCACTGGCTGCATACTACTTTGGTTCTGAAGAGGCCATGATCCGGCTCGATATGAGTGAGTTCATGGAGAGACACACTGTATCGAAGCTCATTGGTTCGCCTCCTGGTTATGTTGGTTACACTGAAGGTGGGCAGCTAACAGAGGCTGTTCGACGCCGCCCATACACCGTTGTGCTCTTTGATGAGATTGAGAAGGCTCATCCTGATGTATTCAACATGATGCTTCAAATTCTTGAAGATGGAAGGTTGACTGACAGCAAAGGTAGAACCGTCGACTTCAAAAACACGCTGCTCATCATGACATCGAACGTTGGAAGCAGTGTGATCGAGAAGGGAGGCCGTCGTATAGGTTTTGATCTGGACTACGATGAGAAGGACAGCAGTTACAACCGTATCAAGAGCTTGGTAACTGAAGAGCTGAAACAGTACTTCCGGCCCGAGTTCTTGAACAGATTGGACGAGATGATTGTATTCCGGCAGCTCACCAAACTCGAGGTGAAGGAGATCGCTGATATAATGCTCAAGGAAGTCTTCGAGAGGCTCAAAACCAAGGATATCGAGCTTCAGGTGACAGAAAGATTCAGAGAAAGGGTGGTAGACGAAGGGTACAACCCAAGCTACGGAGCTAGGCCTCTCCGGAGAGCCATCATGAGACTCTTGGAGGATAGCATGGCGGAGAAGATGCTCGCGCGCGAGATCAAGGAAGGCGATTCCGTTATTGTCGATGTGGATTCCGATGGGAACGTGATCGTCCTCAATGGGAGCAGCGGCACCCCTCCTGAGCCGGCAGCACCTGAGCCTGTGGTAGTGTAGGCTTAACTCGGACTGCTGGTGTTGTCTGCACTGTTCGAAGTTTATCGGGTGACGCCGTCGGCTGTGATGGTGGTCGGACTTCGTCTGTCAACGGCCGTGCCGTGGGCAAATACCAGCTCATTATATCCATTACACTGATGAACTGTATGAAATTGTAGACTTTCAATAGGAACTTGGCAGGAGTTATGTGTTTGAAAATGGCGATTCGCTTAATACATTGGTTTTCTATGTTTGTTTCAGGGTGGTTGTATTAAACTGTTGATCCACTAGTAGCATAATACATTTCTATTTGCATTTGCCGTGACAAAAAGTAGTACCAATTCAACTAGAAATCCATGAGAATAGAACACATAATTCATGGAGAAAGAAAGAAAAGGATCATATTATTCCTCAATTGCTATCACCAAGTCGTTGTAGTATAGTGGTAAGTATTCCCGCCTGTCACGCGGGTGACCCGGGTTCGATCCCCGGCAACGGCGTAATTTTTTTAAGTGATTAGTATTTAATAAAAATTAGTTATTCTAAACATTTGTTTTTGTCAAATAAATATTACTCTTATAAAAGAATTAATTAAAGAAGTTACTTGGAATTATTTTACGAATTTGATAGACACTTCGCATAAGCTTCTTTTGTTACAAACATATCTCAAATTTTTTCATTTGTGTAATGACTTCGTATTGATATTCCACCCTCGATTTGGCCTATTTAAGAAAATGCAAATGAAGAGCCGCATGGGGTTGTATCTATCTTCTACTAACAAATAACAATATGTCACGATATACGTTAGGTTTACGAATTTTCGAGTAGGGTCATATTCTAATACTTATAGCATCCTAATCCAAATCCAAAATCAAGACCAAGTCTCCACCCTTAGATTTTAACAATAGCAACAATATGACATAAGAATATCAACACTAGTACAAGAAAATATCAATACATATTTATTGAGATTTTTACATGGTTTTATTGAGATTTTTTGATGTATTTGTTGATAAAAATCTGGTTTCAACATTTACGGAAACTAAAATAAAAAATATCAAATTTCATCATTCGAACGTTGTCGGAACATATGCAATTGAGATCTCGTTGGAATCTTTATAAAATTATCTTTAATTTGATATATTTTTTGCGAAAACATAATTTAAATCGAGAGAGTTACGTAAATTTAAAGTTTTAAGATGATTATAATGAGAGGGAATTGACATTAATACCCTCTAATTTTATTTATTAAGTTTCTTAATTAAAAATATAATTTATGTGACATTATTTCAACCACTAGATATTCTAATCTAATAGCTAATATTTAGTCTTAATTTGAGATTGTTAATTAGTTAGCGATTGATTACTCGATATGACAAAATTATACTTATTGATCAAGTTAATACATGGCATATATTAATACACATACGAGCCTACTTCATTATGCGTGTCATTACATATTAACAAAAATGCCATTACTTTCAATCACTTAATTAATTGTCAATTTCAACACTCGATTTTTCCCATTTGGCTATTTTGCTTTTGGGTAACTTTCATGGGTGTAAATAAATCATATAGAATGTCCACATCCTGCCCATGTTTAGTGTCGTATACAAATACAACTACTCTATAATATTATAATTTCTCTGTTTTACTTCAATTATTTTAAACGTTGTTTGTATCCATATTCTGGAACATGCCATAAAAGTCTTGTGATTTGCGTCAATATAATGTTATAATATACGTGTGCTTAGATTTTGTGTATGTCCATTAATCACCTAATCGTCGAAAACATCATTTGTTTTACTACTTTATATAACACAAACCCAAACACTCTTCTTGATTCTCCCACCACCAAAAATGGCTGCAAACCTTGCAATAATCATGGTTACAATCCTATTCCTATTCATTCATCATCAAACCACTACCATGGCAAACATCGTGAAAACCGAGGTTTTCCGGTCTCCGGAGATAGTGATGGAGCCCGGATTAGTCTCGAACAAGGACTACTTCAACGTGGAATTCCCACGTGGACACATCGGGCTGAAGAGCTTCAACGCGGAGTTAGTCGATGAGAGAGGGAATCCGGTGCCTCTCCATGAAGTTTATCTCCACCATTGGGTTCTCAACCGATACTTTGCTCTTTTACCTCTTACTCGCTCACTCTGATCCTAAGCCTCTTCCAAATCTGGTGAGTTTTTTTACAACACCAAAAAATAAGTACTATTAATTCCATAGATGTATCATTTATTTTTGAATTTGGGTTACAACTTACAGGCGTCGAAATTTACGATGGTGCCCGAATTCGTTTGGCCAGTTGCCCTTCTAGGACTTATTGTTATTGTCGTCGTTGTTGCGTGGAAGGGTAGAATTGGAAATTCAGAAGGTTACGAAGCTATACCATGAGCTTGTGATTAATATCTACGGAGCCTCATTAAATTTGTGGACCTTAATGTATAGTAATGATTAATTTCCATAAATGATATATCTAGTGTGGGCTATAGCTTCTTTTGTAGTAACAATTTTTCAATAGGGAGTAGATGTTCTAATTAGTGTGTATGGGTACGCATACTTGTAATAATGTTTAAAATAAGATAATTATATGAATATGAGAGTGTTATATTGTAACTCGATACTTAATTGTTAATTAAAATTAAATAATAGTCATTAGATATTCAAATCAAGGGTTTAGATCATCAGTCCTAGAATGTCAATATGATAAAAAAAAATGTCAATAAGGGTATTAAGGTCAATTTACAACAAATTAATTGTGTAACTAACTTTTGAAAAATATCCCATAACTTTAAAACGTATATAACTTTTTCGATTTAAATTATTTTTTCGCATAACATATATCAAATTAAAGAAGCTTTATATTTCGATTTAAATTATTCTAACGAGATCTCACTTCCATATGTTCTGATGTCAAAAATTGAAAAAAAATTCAAAACTTTTCATATATTTCGTTAACAGCTTTATATCAATACACGACACATAATATGTCAATACAATGCTTATACAATGTCAATATGAAATTGTATTGACATTGTCATGTCTTTGTGTTGATGTGCAAACTGGTCTACCTGCACATCGACAACGAAGATACAACTCATGATTTCTCAGTACCAGAGAAGACAGGTCCAGTCTAGATTTGGACATTATCAAAAATTGTTTCATCATCTACTAGTATGTTATTATCGAAAACAAGTGTAAGTGTGTCGAAGAGAATGGGGAGTACAGTGTCGAGGGAGTCAGCTCCAAGATCCGTGAAAGTAGTCTGAGGGGTGATTTCCTTGTCAGCAGGCAATGCAAGCTGCTTCCTCACTATCTCACAAACTTTGTCCACTGTTTCTTTCTTTGCCTACACACACACACACATATTTGTATCTCAACATGAAGGAAAGAGGGAAGAGAGAGATGTATGAGTTCTTACAGCACAAGAAATTTGGAAGCGGGAAGAAGTTGTTGGTTTTCTTTTGATTTTTCTATGGTACAAAGATACACTAACCAGACGTAATACAAACCAAATGAAGAATGGAGATAAAAGTACAATAAATTAAATTGAAATAATAAAACAATAATCGAAATTATAACCGTAAAAATGTAAGCCAAGTCGATGAGTCCTCTTTTCGCAAGACGAGATACGCTCGGGTAGTGCTCTCGGATTGGCTGTCGTCCCCAAAGATAAAACGGTTTCGTCT
The DNA here is from genome assembly GCF_023119035.1 of Salvia hispanica. Taxonomy (NCBI): domain Eukaryota; kingdom Viridiplantae; phylum Streptophyta; class Magnoliopsida; order Lamiales; family Lamiaceae; genus Salvia; species Salvia hispanica. The sequence goes on along the minus strand of NC_062969.1, from coordinate 7,537,282 downwards.
TGTTTGTTGCAGCACCGCAAACAGAACAAACTCCAGCGAACTGGATGATGACGAGGGCAGAGCTTCGACGGAAGACTAATGCACAAAAGGGAGAGGGAGCTTATGAATGCAGATAATGCTTGAGTGTAGAGATTTCAAGTATATCTTGAAATGTTTTGGTGTTTTGAATGCAAGAGTATGCACCACTATTTATAGGCCATGGGAGGAAGTGGAGTCAAACATGCCATTAAGGTTAATTTGTAACGGTCGACGGTTACAAACGTTACAGACATTACAAACGTCAATCATGGAGTATGAACCTGGATGGATGTATCTAGACACCTCTCACGTAGTTGTTCATTCCAGAAATGTATCTGGACGACCCGATCAATGAGCACGCATTTTACGAAGCTTTCTCCGTATGCTCATTTACCACATTGTTTTATCTATGTGTCCCAAATAAGATTAATTAATTAATTAATTAATTAATTATATATCTCCATATATCGTGATATACTTTAATATATTATTTCTCACTCACCGGGAATCGGTTTAGAGAAAGTGAATATACCACAATTATCTACTCGAAGCGTAGATCGATTATAAATTATTTAATTATTTCAAAATTAAATAATCTGTCACTTGTATGACCTGGTCCATTTGCGTTGACCGGACCACGATTCCAATAGAAGTGAGACGAGGGAAACCAGGTGTCCTCCCCCAACCAACTGTCGCCAACCTTAAACTCAACGGGAGCAGCGGCACGCCTCCTGAGCCGGCAGCACCCGAGCCTGTGATAGTTTAGGCTTAACTATGTACTATTGGTGTTGTCTGCACTGTTCGAAGTTTATCCGTGAAATGTTTATCGGGTGACGCCGTCAACTGTGATGGTAGTCGGACTTCATCTGTCAACAACCGTGTTGTGGGCAATACCAGCTCAAGATGCGATCTCTGCTGAAGCAGCAGGGTTTGTGGGAGTCGCTCAAAACAAAGAAGGTTACGGAGGATAAGGAGTGGACAACCTTAGACGAAAAGGCCCACTCGACCATCATGTTGAGCCTGTCTGACGATGTTATCATCGAAGTTGCGGATCAGGAGACGGCTGCTGCTCTTTGGGCGAAGTTGGAGAGTCTATACATGACGAAGTCTCTAACCAACAAGTTGCTCTTGAAGCAACGTTTGTTTCGGTTACGCATGCAGGAAGGTACGCCCCTTCGGGATCATCTGGAAAATTTGAATAAAATTTTGCTAGATTTGCGTAATGTTGAAGTTAAAGTAGAAGACGAGGATTGAAGAGCTGCTTTTTTTTTTGTTTAGAAGCTAATGATGCTAGCGAAAGCGTGTTCTTAAAAATAATGAAGAAAACCCTCGGTCCAGGAAATCCGCTAGACATTGGGTCTAGGAACTCAGAGAACCTTGAGCTACCTGTCGTCGGGCACACAATCACTTCCTTAACTCCCTCTTCAAAACCCTCAACCCACTTTACCTAGGAAAACTAGTACGTGGAAGTAGGGATCGAATCCACAGAGATGAATGCGCAAGTAAACATGTTCAAAGACTTGGGGACTATATTTTTTTGTTGGCTGCTGCCACGCAATTTTAGGGTTGAGCTTTAATTCCTAGACTTGGTAATTGAAATATGCTACTCTAACAGCTAGATTGATGCACTTTTTATTAGCACTAAAAATACCTGCAAGTATACAGGGTAGATCTAGTATAGCTAAAGGTCAAGTACCGGATATCGAACACGGGGAATATAGATGCAATTGGCTATTATGTACTAAGCGTCAAATACTATCTAGAGAAATAAGAGAAGTTTTGGGTTTTTGAAAGTAAAAACGTCAAATACTATCTAGAGAAATAAGAGAAGTTTTGGGTTTTTGAAAGTAAAAACAATTAAAAGCAATCAAACAACTAAATGCAATTAAATCACAAAGATAAAATATGAGAGATAAGAGAATTCTATGGATGTGCGTTCACAATTATGGTTATACAAATTCCAACTACAATACCCTAGCACAGTTTATACTTTGAAAGGACGAGTCACCTAGCTTATGCTCATGCGATGCAAACGTTGATTACAAGATTAGGGTTGTCAATCCTAACACGTAACTCCAAAAGCACCTAAGACCCTTGAAAAGTCCTCACTCTCAATTAACAGTGCCGTTTTAAGGGAAGCTAACTGTAGCGTCTACTAAGTGGATATAACTCGCTAGAACTCTGTCATAGTTATGAAGCAAGTTATATTAAATCATATACGATTGTGTCACTCAATCATGAAGCATCAAGATTAACTTAGGGAAGAAACAAAGTAAAAACAAAACGGATATTAAATAGAAAACGAGAATTGTATAAACCAATAAAAGTTACTAACACATCCAAAGAATCCTATGAATTTAGTTAGACATAATTGAATAAGCTAAAAACATAGAATGGAGTGAAAACAATTGGAACATAAAACTAAAGCAAATAAAACCCGTAGGTTGAATCCTTGTCGTTCTTGATGTTCTTACTTCTTTCTCCAACCCCTTGCACAATGAAGAACTCTCAAATTTATGCTATGGAAGTAATTGGCAAAAAGATGATGAAATATTAGGGTTGGAGGAGGAGCTATGAAAGCTCCCCTTTTGGGGGCTAAGGAAGGGTTGAATTTTATAAATGAGGTTATGGGGTATATATAGGCTTTAGAAGGATTTAAATTTGGTAATAAGTGTCCTTCAAGCATTAGGAAATATGTAATTTTCGTTCCCCATAATAGAAGGAAAAGATTTGGCTTCACAAGGTAATATCTTCTTTCCTTCTTCAAATTCCCGCATAGACTGCAGCTGGCAGCTTTGCGCGACTTTGGTAGAACGGTCATAACTCTCTCCACAGAACTCCGATTAGGTTAATTCTTGAACCATCTTGAAGCTCATTTCAAGACGAAGGGAATAGTGTATAGAACGCTCCGATCGAACTTAAGGATCGCCAGGAAATTGAGTTTGAAGACAACTGTCGCCCGCCGCGTTTCTGTGGCGGGCCGCCGCACCTTGGCCGGCGGTCGCCGCGCGCAGTTCAGTAGCTTCTGACTCCTTGTGGCGGTCGCCAGGCACTTCCCAGCGGTCGCCGGGCGTGTCTTTGTCTCCGCTAAGTGCCGGCGGTCGCCGGACTAACTAACAGCGACATCATCTTCTCCAACATTTATCATGAAACAACCAATTAAAATAGAGCAAGAACGAAAATCAAAGCAAAGCAGACGGAATTAAAAGCAACAAAATCGAAGAACAGTTAAAACTAAGGCAGATCTACGGCTACTAGACGAGGTAAAACGAGAATGCAGAATTTAAACAACTAAATGAAACACAAACAAGCAGATCCAACCACGGGACGCTTAATCCACTCCGGATCCAAGCCATCCACAACAACCAAACACCATTACCATCTCCGATCCTCACTGATCTACGTAGATTTAACCGATCAACAACAGATTTCTTATAAAACAGCTTCAAACTCAGATCAACCAACAAAGATCAGCAAATCAAACCCAAAACAACACAATAAGATAAACAAAATATAAACAGACATATCCATTTCAAAATACGAGATATCCAACGATAGAAACAACACCAATGCCAAGCCTCGAACAGCGAGGACTCGGCGAGTACCAAAAGTAGATAGAAAATTAATGACAATTGTTTCTTCGCCTCCGTAGAGACGGTGTTGCACCCAAACTTTCGATGAAACGAGAACCCCCCTGAACTTTCCCCAAGTGAGTGTGTAGAAAAGGTAAAAAAACTAAGCTAGGAGCTAGAAAAAGTGATGATCAAGTGTATCCTTCATGTAGGTTGTGTGCTCCTTTTTATAGCGGATAGAGCTTCTAGACTGTTCTTGTGATTCCTATTTTGCCCTCCAATCGATGCTCCTCAGTCTAGTGGCTCTTCATCCTTCTGCTCAATTTTCCTTGCCAGCTTCCTTCACCAGGCGATCTCTGTAATCCTCCTGGGGCTGGCATTTTCTCTACACACCTGGCTCAAAAAGGTTTGTTAGACCTGAGAAATTGCAGAATTTAACCTTATAACCAATGCATGAAATTAGCCTTATCAAACTGCTCACACTTAAACCATACTTGTCCTCAAGTATAAAGACAAGAAAAAGAGAAATAAGGCGAATTTCGATGCATGGTTATTCCCTGACCAAAGTAAACTCCTAGACCTAGACACTAACACGAAAGAAAAAAAAACAAAGACACTAACACTTAAGGAAAATAAAACACATAGGCATGAACTAGTTCAAATTTTTAAGCAGTCGTCCCCACAAGCTTAAGGTCAATCAAATAGTCTACACACTCCAAATCCTCCCCTTCCCTTTGTCCACCTAGTCGGTTTGTCAGCTTGTCCAGATGGCCATATAGCTTGCTAATTGTTGGAGTCGCTCGATCACTCATTCCTCACCAGGGATGTTAGGATCGATCACTCTTAGTAAATTCCTGCCACTGATGCTTCGGGTTATGAGAATCTCTCCTTCTATCCATCCTTTCCTGATTCTTTTCTTTCTTTTTTTTCCCCTGGACTTCGTCCAGCTTATACCTCCTCTTTTCCTGGACTTCGTCCAGCTTATACCTTCAGATCATTATATATTTTTTTATTTTTCCTCCTCTGGACTTTGTCCAGCTTATACCTCCAGATTTGAAATTTTTTCTTCTATCTTTTTCTTCCCTATTTTTCTCCTTACTAAATTCTTCTCCCTAAGCATCAGGTGGCAGCCCCTTTTATCATGTTAGCACTCAATGTTAAGGCTTTTAACTCACTTATGTAGTGGGGCTTCACAACTAGGTCAGCTAAGGCACCTTCTATCGTTCTTGCCTCCTCCAAACCGATTTCAGTTTCTCAAAGAAAGAGGTCTCAAAGTTGCATGCATCCTATTCTCAATTACTTTTACTAAGGGAATCTTGCCTTATTATTATCACTAGTTCATGCTATAACACATAGATCCTAAAAACTAAAACTCCTAGACCTAAGAACTCCTAAACATGCTGAGCACATACTGCACTAACTCTCCCATCCCCTCCCACTTCACTCCAGCTTGTTCCCAAGCTATCCTAGTGAAGGGGGGAAATGAGGGAGTTGGTGCACACAATCAAAATAAAACACATAAAACTTCTCACACTTAGACCGAACAACGGGCTAAGTGGGAGAGAAAAACAAAGACATAAAACAGAAAACAAACATGCTGAATATATACTCAAACTTCTCACACTTAGACCAAGAATTGGGCTAAGTGGGAGATAAACACCTAATCACAAGAAAGCATGCTTACGAAACATATAAACTTCTCACACTTAGACCAAAGATTGGGCTAAGTGGGAGAACACACTAGAAACAGCTAAACATGCTCAACACAAATAACATGGATAAACAAAAACAGAAACTAAAATGAAATGACTGAAATGTAAAGTTTACTTGGTCAATGAGGGGGAAATTCAATTCTGAGTCCGGCTCCCTTGGGAGCCAGACTTTGGTGGAACGTTGGGGCGGTTCACTTTCACTTTCTTCTTTGCCGGAGATGCCGGCGCTTCCTCTTCAGTAATCACGGGGGGTCTAGACAGGGGTTTCTTCACAGGGACAGACGTCAAGGACGGAGACACATGCGGGGCTACCGAAGGCTTGGGGGGTGGTGGAAGCTGCTGCTGGGAGGAACTGCCGGGGCCGGGTTGCCGCTTCTCTTTGATTTGGGGAAACATCTCTCCCAACCATACTGCCATTCTCTGCATTAGCTTGACCGCCTCGGTCATTCTCTCATTCTGGGCAGATGAGCGTCCAGCTAGGGTGTTCAAACTCCCCTTGATCTCTTGCAGCACCTCCTTGACTTCACCAATATCTCCTCTCACCACAGCCATCTCCTTCCGCAGCTCTGCCACGTCCGCATTCACCACATCTTCCACCAGCTCCGGTTCACGCTTCACCTTGTCCACGTTGGCACCTATGTTGTAGAAGCACAACTCCGTCCCCTCCATGTGCAAGAGCCCTTTGTTGAAGAAGTACTCCATGTTGAACAGCTCCGGGGCCTCACACATTGTAACACTCGGCTCTGCCTTCCCATACTTCAGGACGAAGTTGCGCTCTATGTAAGCGCCTAGAAGGTGGCAGGTGTACATGTGGCGAGAGGGGTTGGCAGTCATTTGGTGGCATGCCTGGGCTAACCAATATCCAAGGTGAACCCTGATGCGTTTAGACATGCACCAAGTGAAGTATAGCTCGGTGGTGGTGATGCTGGAGCTGGCCGTGCCCATCAGATTGTACCCGATGAATTCCTGGGCGAAACGGAGGAGATGGTCGGTGAGGTGGATCCCTTTTGATACGCTGGTCTTGAAAATTCCGCTCCTGGCGTGTGTTAAGTATTCCCAAGCAGTTTGTGGTGAGAATCCGGGTGTGTCCTTTGGTGGGCCGTATACTCTGTCGTCCCAAATGCCCTCATCATCCTCGGCATTGCTAAATAGCCCCATCCTCAAAGACCACTCCCTTACACTCATGGTATGCTCGATGGTGAAAAGACGGAAGGAGATGGAGTTCGCATCTGGATCGGTAGTCGCCTTGAACCTGAAAGTAAAGAAAAATTTTCGGGCCGCTTCCACTGGCACCTCCTGTTCACTATGGTTCAGGAGCCACTCAAAACCTATTCCCTTGATGTGGCCAAGGAATTCTTCATCAGACTCTATTTCCCTCAGCGAGTCCCTATCGTATCTCTTCCCTGACTTGGCCAGTTTCCCAACTGAGCTTCGATCCTTGTACGTCTGTGTCCTCTTCGAGTCATTGAACTTAGACATAGCTCCTAAGAGCTTCTTCGTGATCCATTCTTCTTCTCGCTCAAAGTTTGGGACCTCCTCTTCCTCCTCGATCTCTTCCTCGGTCTCGCTACTCTCATTAACAGGTCCAGAGGTCTTGGGGAGTGGGCGGGGAGCTTTCCCGACGGATATGAGTCTCTGAGATTTCTTGGGCCGAGGGACGACAATTGTCTTTCCCTTCCTTTTGCGTTCTTTGGCCACTCGACGCTCTTCCTCGGCGTCTACCTCTTCTTCAGAGTCAGGAGTCTCTCCCTCCTGCATGCTTGTCGCCCCCGGGGCCAGGAATCCTGATCCCTTCGTCTGGTCATCCTCATCCACTTCGTCCAGCAAGCTTCGCCGGACCATTCTCCTTGACGCCCGCGGATTAGTGGGTGATTCCTCTGGTTCTTTCTCCAGATTCACTACCTCCACCGGCCCTTCCTCTTCGGGCCTCTGTCATTCAACATCAACGGGGACCTCGTCCCCTCCACATTTCTTAGGGATTTCTCCCTCAGCACACGTAACTGGGGTTTCCCCCGTAGATTTAACCGGAGTCTCCTCCTCAGATTTGTTAGGGATTTCTCCCTCATACACAATTGGGGTTTCCTCCTCAACGAGCAAAGTCGGGGTTGCCCCCTCAAGATCAAACGGGGTTCCCCCCTCCACATACACATTCGGGGTTTCCCCCTCCACATTCTCATAAACAGGGGTTTCCCCCCTCACATATTCAACCACCAGGGTTTCCCCATCCATTAATTGTATGGCAGAAGCATTACCTTCCCTCGCGATTCCCTCCACCGAGTAATCCACCGCCATCCTGTCAATTTCGTCGGCAAATCCGCTGACGCTTTCCTCCTCGAGTCCGCTGTTTGGGTTTGGCCCAATTGCATGCGTCTGATCTAGGGTTTTGGAAACCCCTAGGTTTGAACTCGGTGGTTGCGCCTTTGATTCCTCAGGAATTGCCGGTGGTGGCTGACGAAACATCGAGAAACGGGAGAACAGTTTCTCGGCCTCCTCTTTACTTCCGAACTTCTCTTCTAGTTCCTTCAAAAATGCCTCCTCATCGGGACTCTTGACAGTAGAGAAACCTTGCATGGAAGTTGGGTTCCATTCTGAACGAATATCGAGCGCCGAAAAAGTCGGTTGAAACGGAAGTTGTCCGGACGACTCGCCGGAAGGTGGTTGGTGGTTGGGTCTCCCTTCTTCACTGTGGTTCCTTGTGCTTTCTTCATGGTTACCTGCAACTCACAATTTCTGGGGTAGGTTTGGTTAGGGTTTGAAAACGATTTTGGGGAAAATTATTTAGAGAGGGAATTATAAGAGTAGAGAGAGAATGGACGATTGATTCTGATTGAGAATCAAATATCTCCAGCCTTTTTCAGAGTGGCAGGCGAACGGTTGCCATATGATGCAGGCAACCGTACGTTCCTCGAAAAGCGGAATTCAAATTTCAAAAGGCAACCGCCTTTTCTCCTATCTGCAAGGCTCTTCCTCCCCCTAGCAATTCAAAAATAAAGGAAATGAAACACCAAATTCCTGGGTCGGAGATCTCGAGTGACAAAACAATTTCCCCAAGGATTTTGGTGCTTCGAAAATATTTTTGAAAATTAAAATTTTTAATTTGTTTGGATTTTCTTGTTTTTTAGTAAGCAACTAAACTATTTACATAGCAAATGAGTATCCTCAAGATTTCCTAGGTCAGTGCAAAAATAAATTTTGTTTCCCACTCTACCTGACCTAGGAATTCATTAAGGATATCCACTTGCCTGACCATCCTAAGAAACAATAGCAGATGCATGTAGTGGCGTTTCTTCCACCACATGCTTATCTGTATTGTCTCTGTATACCTTCACTCTGTGCCCATTTACCAGGAAAGGAACTGAGTTTGGGGCGCTTCCTTGAATCTCTACAGCTCCATTTGCTCGAAGGCCAATGATCGTGTATGGCCCTATCCACTTGGATTTCAACTTACCAGGCATTAGCTTCAGCCGGGATTGAAAAAGGAGTACTTTCTGCCCTACGCGAAGTTCCTTGACTCGGAGATTCTTATCATGCCAGAGCTTTGTTCTTTCTTTATACCACATGGCCGAGTCAAATGCTTCCAACCTTAGCTCCTCCAGTTCTTGTAGTTGCAGCTTCCGTTCTTCTTCACAGGCTGACGCCTTCATATTCATCTCTTTCACAGCCCAGTAAGCCCTATGCTCCACTTCCACGGGTAAATGGCACATCTTTCCGAACACCAATCTGTACGGTGACATCCCGATTGGCGTTTTGTAAGCAGTCCTATATGCCCAGAGAGCATCGTCGAGGTGCTTACTCCAATCTTTCCTTGTGGTGTTCACCGTCTTTTCCAAGATGTTTTTGATTTCTCTGTTCGAAATCTCTGCTTGACCATTCGACTGGGGATGATAGGGTGTGGATAACCGATGATGTACACCATACTTTCTCATCAACGCTTCTATGTGCTGTTACAAAAATGCGTACTTTGATCCGAGATGATGGCTCTGGGCACCCCATACCTGTTGAAAATATTGGCCCGCAGAAATTTAGCCACCTCCTTTGACTCGCAGGTGGGTGTAGCCTTTGCTTCTATCCATTTGGAGACGTAATCCACCGCAACCAAAATGTACGTGTTCCCATATGAAGATGGGAAAGGGCCCATGAAGTCCATGTCCCAAACATCGAAAATCTCACAAACTATTATCGGATTCAGCGGCATCTCATCTCTTCTAAAAATTCCTCCGGTCAGTTGACATCTTTCACAAACTTGACAAAACTCGAAAGAGTCTTTGTTCAGAGTTGGCCAATAAAATCCACTGTCCAATACCTTTCTGGCAGTTTTCCTAGGCCTAAAATGCCCTCCACAGGCTAAGGCATGGCAGTGGTTTAAGACATCCTTCTGTTCCCACTCCGGGATGCATCGTCGGATAACCTGATCTGAGCACATCTTCCAGAGGTAAGGATCATCCCAGAAGTAGTATTTGGCTTCACTCTTCAGCTTCATTCTCTGGGCCCGGGAAATTTCGTGGGACCCTGGTAGTTCTCCAGTGACTAAGTAATTGGCCAGGTCAGCGAACCATGGCTCTGCATTCATCGGATGCTTCCCCCTGTCTGATGTTCCTAGACCTGTTGCTGTGAACACTGCTTCCCAGTCAATAGACCTAGCAGACTTCCATACATAATAAAGATGTTCCTCAGGGAAGGCATCCGGTATAGCTTCATCCGTATCCCCTTGAAAAATTCAGCACAGATGATCTGCAACTTTGTTCTCCGTCCCTTTCTTGTCTTTTATCTCCCAATCAAATTCTTGCAGCAACAGCACCTACCTAATCAACCTTGGCTTAGATCCTCTCTTGGCCAGGAGATACTTAATCGCAGCGTGATCAGTGTAGACTATCACTTTCGACCCTAGCAAATATGGTCGAAGTTTCTCGAATGAGTACACCACTGCCAGCATCTCTTTCTCTGTGGTATCATAGTTCTTCTGAGCCTGGTTGAGGGTCTTCGAGGCATAAAAAATGACATAGCTTTTCCCGTCAATCCTTTGACCTAGGACTGCTCCTACTGCAAAATCACTGGCATCGCACATTACTTTGAAGGGGTAGTTCCAGTCTGGTGCGCGGATTATCGGGGCGGAAACAAGTCTATCCTTCAGCATTCGGAATTCCTTCTTGCATCCTTCATCAAAATCAAATTCCACATCATTGTGCAAGAGATGCGTTAGCGGTTGGGCAATTTTTGCAAAATCCGTGATGAACCGCCTATAGAAACCTGCGTGACCCAGGAACCCTCTAACTTCCCTCTGATTCGTGGGGTAGGGTAGTTTCGATATTACATCCACCTTGGCTTTATCCACTTGAATCCCTCTCTCAGAGACTACATGACCGAGTACTATTCCTTCTGGTACCATAAAATGACATTGCTCGAAGTTTAGAACTAAATTCTTCTCCTGACACCTTCTCAACACCAGATCCAAATTTGCCAAGCATGCATCGAAGGAATTTCCATACACCGTGAAATCATCCATAAAAATTTCAATGCATACCTCCAACAGGTCTGAGAAGATGCTCATCATACAGCGCTGGAATGTTCCGTTGCATTGCATAGTCCAAATGGCATCCTTCTATATGCATAAGTACCAAACGGGCAGGTAAAAGTTGTCTTCTCCTGATCTTCTGGATCCACATATATTTGGAAGTATCCATTGTATCCGTCTAGGAAGCAAAAATATTGCTTTGCAGCCAACCTCTCCAACATCTGATCAATGAATGGCAAGAGAAAATGATCATTCTTAGTGGCTTCATTAAGCTTCCTGTAATCGATGCACATTGAAGAGTCTGGGAATGTTGTATTGTTTTCAAGACTGCGTGCACAATAAGGAATATCAAGCTTCCTGAGTCCAGAAATTCCGCTAGATCACGGGGTCTAGGAACTCAGGGAACGCCGGAAGATCTCGGTCGTCGGACACACAGAATATCTCTTCAAAAACCCTCAACCACGTATACTAGAATTAGCATAGGGAAGTAGGGATCGATCCCACGAGGACAGATGCGAAAATACGTGTTAAAGGGACTTTGGGTGGTATGGCTGCTGCCACGCAACTTTGGGTTGAGGAACTTACACTAGACTTTGCAATTAAAATTTACTACTCTAATACTAGATCTAGGCAGAACTATTTCCTAAATTACCAAACCTGGGAAAACATCTGAAGGTGGGGACCATTTTCTGAAAAGGTAGAGTACGGTCGAAAAGCTGCAAAATAACTAACTAAAGTACTAACTAACAGCGACATCATCTTCTCCAACATTTGGCATGAAATAACCAGTAAAAATAGAGCGAGAACGTAAATCGAAACGAAGCAGACGGTATTAAAAGTAACAAAACCGATGGACAATTAAAACTAAGGCAGATCTACGGCTACTAGACGAAGTAAAGTAACAATGAGGCAGAAAATTCAAAATCCATGCACAACTCGGTTTCCCCTGTTCAGATCCACACTTCGAATGCTAAATCCACTCCGGATCCAAGCATCTGAAACAAACTCCGTCCAAAATTATCTCCATAACTACAGATTCACCGATTCACCACAGATCAACAACATATTTCCCAGATCAAGCACAGAAACATCCAAAACACAGAATAACATCAACCTCCGAAACAAAACTCTTCAAACATAGAATCAACGTAATCAACACAAATCAACACCATCATGACATGAAAATAAAGTTCATAGATAAACGATAAGTAGCAGCGAGCAATCGACTTCGAAAACGATGAAGTTCGACGGCAATCAAAACGCAAGACAAAAAAAAAATTGAAAAGTAACCGATTGTATCTTTGCCCTCCGTGAGGACGGTGTTGCCACAGAATTTCTCGAAGATGAAACCTCTAACTACCCCAGAATCCCAATTTCCCAAGTGTGTGAGTGTGTGTGTGAGCTGAGAGCTAAAACTTGTGTATATCTCGTGTGTTGCATGCTCCTCTTTATATAGGCGTGGAAGTGGGTCCAGCAGGGGCTCTCTTGTGTGAATAGTCTTCTTTGCCCTCAGCTTTGAACTCCCTTCGTCTAGCCATTTTCTTCTTGATTCTGCTTACTTTCCGCCTTTTTCTTTCGCTGGTCCACTGCCTTCAGTTCTTCCTGGACCTAGCGAATTCCTTCACACACCTGGCTTAAAATTTGTGTTAGACCCAGTAAATGGTGACTTTTCATCACATAACCGATGCATGAAATTAGCCTTATCACACATCCTCCATCCAATTACCAATCTCGTAGGCACTAATTCATTCTTATCATTCTCCACTACTTGTATTCCTGATTTCTTTGGTACCATATGAATTGAGCTGACCCATTTGCTGTCTGGAATGGAGTAAATGATCCATAAGGATAGCAACTTCAATACTTCCTTCAGAACTTCTTCCCTCATATTCGGGTTCAGCTTGCGATGTGGGTCTCTACGCACTTTCGCCCCCTCTTCCAGTCGGATGTGATGCATGCAGAGATCGGGGCTGATTCCCACCAGGTCGGAGAGCGTCCACCCTATGGCCTTCTTGTTCCTCCGGATTTCTTCCAATAGATCATTCTCTTGTTCCGCTGTCAAGTGGCTGTTGATTATCACTGAGAATGTTTCATCTTCCCCAAGGTAGGCATACTTCAGTGTCTCGGGTAGTTTCTTCAACTCCTTCTTTGGTGTGATGGCTTCCTGGGGCAGGGGATTTTTCTCCAGACTCTTTGTTGCTATCTCATTTAAATTGATTCCCTCGTCTGGACCCTTCACCTGAGCAGACCCCGTAGACTCGAATGACAGTGGTTGGTGGCAGAATGCCATGATTGCTTCATTGATCTGTTCATCTGTCAGGTTCCGAGTCAAAAGAGTTTCACACCATCGTGCCACCTCCTTATCAACAGACTGACTCAGCTCCGAGTTGTTAAACTGTTCCTGCATTAATTCAGTCTCAAGATATTCATGGACCAGGGGGTTAATGACATCGACAGAATGCAAGTTCTCAACATCCAAGGGTTTCTTCATGGCTTCATTGATGTTAAATGTATATTTTCCCCATGATAATCCAGGCATATTGTTCCATCAAACACATCTATTATAGTCTTAGCGGTGCGTAAGAATGGTCTCCCTAATAGCACTCCGCTAGACTCAGCAGATTCATTATCACTCATTTTTATCACATGAAAATCAGCTAGGTACAGGAAATCATGCACTTTCACTATCACGTTTTCCAACACACCTTCGGGTGAAATGCATGTTCTATCGGCTAACTAAATTACCACTTTGGTATCCACCAGACTTACTCCTATCAACTTCTTATATATCGAAAGTGGTAACACATTTATTGAAGCTCCTAGATCACACATAGCATGCTCAATTTTAATATCACCCAGAGAAATGGGCAAAGTGAGTCTACCTGGGTCTGTGCATTTTGATGGCATCCTCCTCTTCTGTATCACAACTGACACATTTTCACCAATTACTATTTTCCCGTCGGGCTTGGTCTTTCCTGCTATGAACTCCTTGATGAATTTACTGAATGTAGGCAGCTTCAAAGCTTGTAGGAAAGGCATGTTGATCTCCAGTTTGCCGAAAATCTCCATGAAGTCTTCGGTGTCGTCCTTCTTCTTTTTGGCTTCCCCTCGATGAGGAAATGGCTTCGTACGCTTCAACGTCCCTGCCAGACCTGAGATGGACGACTCACCGACTTCTTTCCTTCCTTCCTCAATCTCCACTTCAGGCTCCGGGTCTAAGAAAAATGGATCGGCCATTTGAGGAAGTGGTTTCTCCAGATCCCCTTTCTGAAGACCTTCTTCTACTCTGACATTGCTTACCTCAGTATCCTCTAGGTCAAGGGTTTCTCCTTCCTTGCTCGTCAATAGAGGTGTATTCTCATCTTTTCTCATCACCGCACCTTCGTAGCCCCATCCTGACCTCAAAGTTATCTGACTAATATTTGCTCGGTCAGGTGGTTTTACTGAAGCTGGTATCCTTCCTTCGTGTCCCCTCATTTCATTCAACAAAGTGGCCAATTGTGACATCTGCTTGGCCAACATATCCATGGCAGACTTATGCTCCTGTTGAGCATCTTGGATTTTGTGCACTACATCATTGTTTGCCTGCATATTGTTCTGCATGTGTTGTTGAGAGCTGACTAGGTCATGTACCATCTCATCCAGGTTCCTCGAAGGTTTGTAGTTCGACTGAGTTGAAATTGACCCCTGATTGTGGCTCGGTCCGCTCCACAGACTTGGGCGATAATTACCCTGACCTCCTTGATTGTTGCTGAACTGGTTCCCTGACCCTTGATTTCCTTGGTGTGCATGCTGGAAATTTTGATTGTTTCCGGTGGAGTTCCTCTAATGTGGCGGCACATAAGAGCTCCCTTGATTACTCTGGTTCTTGTTGTTCCAGTTGGACTGGTCCCCTTGGTTGGACTGACCAATTCGAATTATGCTGGGGTCCGTCCTGACCACGGTTAGACCAGTTCTGCTGGTTCTCTGCTGGACCTGGGTACTGTAGTTGGAGCTGTTGGTTTCCGTCTCCCCATCTAAAACAAGGCTTGTCTCTCCATGGTGCCTCCTTAATCTTCCACTGATTCCAGCTTGTATTCTGATTACTTTGATTCCAATTCCCCACTGCATTTGCTTGGGCTTGGAACTCTCCATCGGGTGGTGGACCATAATAGAACTGGAGTTGATTTTCCTCTGGACCGGGCGGCTTCTCTTTCTCCTGCGAGGTCGGGGAATTCTTTTTCTCAATCGCACTAAGAAGTGTCTTCTCCAACCGATCAATCCTGTCCCCAACTCCTTCTCCTTCTTGTTCCTTAATTGCGTTTGCTGAACCTCTCCTCATGATACGCGGGTGATCATAGGCCTTCTTTGCGTCGATCAGCCTTCCCAAAATCTCCCGTGCTTCACTTCCCTTGTTTTTTGTAAAATTCCCCCCGCTCGAGGAATTCATTAAGTCCTTCGACTCAGGATTATCTCCTTCATAGAACAAGTAAAAGGTCTCAGCCTCCATCATCCTATGGTTGGGACAGGCGTCGAGCAGCCTCTTAAATCGAGACCAATATTGACTCAGGGACTCATCATAATCCTGCTTGCATTCCTGAATCTCCTTCTTCAGGGCATTTTTTTTGTTGGACGGGAAGAAATAATCTAGGAATTCCAGCTTGAAATCTTTCCATGTGTTGATCGAGTCTGGTGGGAGCCTCGGCAGCCAAGTGTTAGCCTCCCCCTTAAGGGCAAATTGACTGCACGCAAACGGTAGTCCTCCTCAGTAGCCTCGTTGGGTCTCTTTTGGATACTGCACAGCTTACTAAACTCGTTTAGGAATTCGTAAGGACATTCATTCCTTAGTCCAGAGAACGTAGGTAAAACACCCAGCACATTTGTCTTGATATCAATGGCCCTCTAGCGCTGGTTTGAGACTATGGCATGGGCAGGCTCACCGTCCAGATGCGCGGTGAGTGAACCTATCTCTGGATCGGGATCCTCCAAGTGTGCCATATCTACGTCTCCCTCTTCCTCGGTTTCGGAGTGCTCTGTTTCTGTAGACGACTTTGGGTCCTCTCCTCCTGACGAGTTCCACTCCTTCTCACTTTCTGATTCAAATGGGAATGGATCTACTGTCGTAAACCCTGATCTGGTGGTGATGGTGGACGTCGATTCCTTAACCTGCAAGACGGGTTACTCCAGTTCCCAAATCGTGAGCCCTTGCTCATAAACTACCAAGAAAAACAAATAACAGAAATTAAACTATATACACCAAATCCTCAAACACGTAAACAATTTACGCCATCCATCCCCGGCAACGGCGCCATTTGAAGAGCTGACTTTTTTTTAAGAAGCTAATGATGGCTAGCGAAAGCGTGTTCTTAAAACTAATGAAGAAAACCCTCGGTCCAGGAAATCCGCTAGACACTGGGTCTAGGAACTCAGAGAACCTTGAGCTACCTGTCGTCGGGCACACAATCACTTCCTTAACTCCCTCTTCAAAAACCCTCAACCCACTTTACCTAGGAAAACTAGTACGTGGAAGTAGGGATCGAATCCACAGAGTTGAATGCGCAAGTAAACATGTTCAAAGACTTGGGGACTATATTTTTTTGTTGGCTGCTGTCACGCAATTTTAGGGTTGAGCTTTAATTCCTAGACTTGGTAATTGAAATACACTACTCTAACAACTAGATCTAGACAGAAACTTAAAAACATGCATATTAAGGGAAATGGAACGAGACAATTGCTAGATCGAACGAACAGTTTCCTAAATTAACCTAGACTTGGGAAAGCAACTGAATGTGGGGACCATTTTCTGAAAAGGTAGAGTACGATTGAAAAGATGCAAAATAACTAACTAAAGGACTAACTAACAGCGACATCATCTTCTCCAACATTTATCATGAAACAACCAGTTAAAAGAGAGCAAGAACAAAAATCAAAGCAAAGCAGACGAAATTAAAAGCAAAAAAATCGAAGAACAGTTAAAACTAAGGCAGATCTACGGCTACTAGACGAGGTAAAACGAGAATGCAGAATTTAAACAACTAAATGAAACACAAACAAGCAGAAACAACCACGGGACGCTTAATCCACTCCGGATCCAAGCCATCCGCAACAACCAAACACCATTACCATCTCCGATCCTCACCGATCTACGTAGATTTAACCGATCAACAACAGATTTCTTATAAAACAGCTTCAAACTCAGATCAACCAACAAAGATCAGCAAATCAAACCCAAAACAACACAATAAGATAAACAAAGCATAAACAGACATATCCATTGCAAAATACGAGATATCCAACGATAGAAACAACACCAAAGCCAAGCCTCGAACAGCGAGGACTCGGCGAGTACCAAAAGTAGATAGAAAATTAATGACAATTGTTTCTTTGCCTCCGTAGAGACGGTGTTGCACCCACACTTCCGATGAAACGAGAGCCCTCCTGAACTTTCCCCCAAGTGAGTGTGTAGAGAAGGTAGAAAAACTAAGCTAGGAGCTAGAAAAAGTGATGATCAAGTGTATCCTTCATGTAGGTTGTGTGCTCCTTTTTATAGCGGATAGAGCTTCTAGACTGTTCTTGTGATTCCTATTTTGCCCTCCAATCGATGTTCCTCAGTCTAGTGGCTCTTCATCCTTCTGCTCAATTTTCCTTGCCAGCTTCCTTCACCAGGCGATATCTGTAATCCTCCTGGGGCTGGCATTTTCTCTACACACCTGGTTCAAAATGGTTTGTTAGACCTAGGAAATTGCAGAATTTAACCTTATAACCAATGCATGAAATTAGCCTTATCAAGGATGCTCCTTTAATTTTTCTTGTGTCTCTGCTTGAATCTTACGAAAATTTTGTTGAGTCTTTTATGACTGGCAAGGAAACTCTTTCGTTGGAGGATGGACGATCTGCTCTCCACATCAGAGAGGATCGTCAACAGACAACGAGTTTAGCTACAGAAGATCTGCCATCGGGATTATCTGTTACGGGTAAAGGACAGAAGAAATTCGGACAGAAGAAGCAGAACTCAAAAGGTTCAAAAGGTCCTAAAGGCCCTAAGCCAGATGACATCTGCAGATATTGTAAAGAACCAGGGCATTGGAAGGCTAATTGTTCGAGGATAAAGAAGAAATTGGGCAAGAAGGAAAATGCTAACGGTTCTGCGACTGTCGCAGAAGCTGATGACACAAATTCGGAAGAAGAATTAGCCTTGGTTGCGGATGAACAGCCACACTGTAATGATGTGTGGATTTTGGATTATGGAGCGTCATATCATCTCTGTCCTCACAGGGAGTATTTCAACACTTATGAGCAGATAGATGGAGGCAATGGTACCATGGCCAACAGTGTTGTCTGCAAGGTGGTTGGAGTAATCTGATATCCCTGAGTACATTTGATAGTAAGGGGTTCAGTTTCAAAGGTGAAGGTGGATTAATGCGTATTTTGAAAGGTTCGAAGGCGGTTCCGATAGCTTTGAAACGGGGTACCTTATATGTTCTAAGAGGTTCCATCGTGGCAAATTCTGCTGATATTGCATCATCCGAGGTTGCAACCAAGAATATATGACCAAGCTGTGGCATATGAGGCTTGGCCATATGGGAGAACGTGGCATGAGAATCATGTCGAATCGAGATTTTCTTTCGGTCCATAAGGTGTAGAAACTTGATTTCTGCGAACACTGTGTGTTGGGGAAGCTTCATCGCAGCAAGTTTCCAAAGAAGGGTGTTCATCGAACGAAGGGGACACTTGACTACATTCATATGGATTGTTGGGGTCCCTCACGTGTTGAGTCTATTGGAGGACACAAGTATTTTGTGTCGATGATTGATGACTACTCGAGAATGACTTGGTTGTTTATGATGAAACATAAAGGTGAGGCATTCAAGATATTCAAAGAGTGGAAGACTCTAATTGAAAACCAGACTGGGAAGAAGATCAAGCGATTGAGAACAGATAATGGTCTGGAATTTTGTTCGTCTGAGTTCGATGAGTTCTGTAGGAGTGAAGGGATCGTTCGCCATCACACCGTTAGACATACACCACACCAGAATGGTGTGACAGAACGCATGAATCAGACGGTGTTGGAGAGAGCAAGATGCATGCTCTTCCAAGCCAGTGTGACTAGGAAGTTTTGGGCAGAGGCAGTAAACACATCTTGTTATCTGATCAACCGTGGACCTCACACTGGCATTGACTGCAAGACACCGTACGAGGTATGGTCTGATTCACCTGCAGATTACTGGGAGTATTGTTTACTATCATGTGAGTGAAGGTAAATTGGAGCCAAGAGCTAAGAAGAGAGTATTTGTTGGTTATGGAGATGGAGTTAAGGGGTACAGAATTTGGTCATCTTCAGAGGGTAGAATTATTCTCAGTCGGAATGTGGTGTTTGATGAAAATTCTATGCTTAACTCTACTGTGAAGTCTATTGCTACAGAGGATTTGGATGGTGTTGATGAACAGGTGGAGCTGCAAGTCATTCACAATGTGAGTGAATCACAATTCCAAGGTGGAGAAGATCAACACACTACTACTGAAGCCGCTGATACTTCTAGTTCGGATGTTCATCCACAAGCTCGTCAGAGAAGCATCGCTATTGACAAAGCCAGGAGGACAGATGTGAAGCCTCCATTGAGGTATGGATTTGAGGATATGATGGCATATACATTGCAGGTTGCCAATGAGGTCGAAGATGAGCCTTCGGCAGATAACCACCTACCTACAAGGAAGTTGTTTCGGGCAGTGAGCGTGCCAAGTAGCTCGCTGCAATGGAAGAAGAGATAGAATCACTTTTCAAGAACCTGACTTGGGAATTGGTTCAACGGCCTAAAGGGAGAAAGATTTTCACTTGCAAATGGATTTTCAAGAAGAATGAAGGCACTACACCAGATGAGGGCATTAGATACAAGGCTCGTCTAGTTGCAAGAGGGTTCACGCA
Organism: Salvia hispanica; assembly: GCF_023119035.1. Lineage (NCBI taxonomy): Eukaryota > Viridiplantae > Streptophyta > Magnoliopsida > Lamiales > Lamiaceae > Salvia > Salvia hispanica. The sequence goes on along the minus strand of NC_062969.1, from coordinate 7,517,566 downwards.
GAAGGAGGGGGTTGACTATAATGAGATATTCTCACCAGTGGTCAGACACACTTCCATCAGAATGTTACTTGCGATAGTTGCACATTATGATTTGGAGCTTGAGCAGCTAGATGTAAAGACGACTTTCCTACACGGATTGCTTGAGAAGGATATCTACATGACTCAGACAGAGGGATTTGTGGTTCTGGGCAAGGAGGATTATGTGTGCAAGTTGAAGAAGTCCTTGTATGGACTAAAGCAGTCTCCGAGGCAGTGGTATAAGAGGTTTGACAGTTACATGATCAAGCTGGGATTCAACTTATTTTTAACACAAATATACCCGCAAGTGTACGGGGCTAATGTAGCAAATAGTAAGCAAAGAGTATCGTATCCACAGAGACAATGGGTGTCAACCTAATTACCACGAACCAACCTCAACTACTATCTAGATGAATCGGTAAGTTTGGGTTTTGACAGTGGTATAAGAGGTTTGACAGTTATATTATGTGTGCAAGTTGAAGAAGTCCTTGTATGGACTAAAGCAGTCTCCGAGGTAGTGGTATAAGAGGTTTGACAGTTACATGATCAAGCTGGGATTCAGCAGGAGTCCGTATGATTGTTGTGTATATCACAACAAAGCTGATGATGGTTCTATGGTCTATCTTGTTCTATATGTGGATGATATGCTCATAGCTGCGAAGTCGAAGTCTGAAGTACAGAAGTTGAAAGCTCATCTTAGTGCTGAGTTTGATATGAAGGATTTGGGTGTTGTGAAGAAAATTTTGGGCATGGAGATTTCTAGAGATAGAGAAAAGAAGAAGCTTTCTCTGTCACAGAAGAGCTACATTGAGAAGATTTTGTCAAGATTTGGCATGTCTGCATCTAAGGCTATTGATACTCCAAGTGCCACAAATATTCATTTGTCATCTGATCTTGCACCGAAATCCGAAGTTGAGGAGGAGTACATGTCTCAAGTCCCATACTCTAATGCAGTATGGAGTTTGATGTACCCATGGTCTGTACTAGGCCAGATATAGCGTATGTTGTCAGCGTTGTTAGCAGGTTCATGAGAAATCTTGGAAAGGAACACTGGCAGGCTGTGAAGAGGATCTTTCGTTACTTGAGAGGTACGTCTGATGTTGGTCTCATTTATGGAGGTGATACTCACTGTTTAGTGACTGGTTATTCTGATTCTGACTACGCTGGAGATGTCGATAGTAGAAGATCTATGGCCGATTATGTTTTCACTCTTAGTGGTTCTGTTGTTAGTTGAAAAGCAACTTTGCAGGCTGCAATTACTTTGTCTACTACTGAAGCAGAGTATATGGCGTTGACAGAAGTTGCTAAAGGGAGAATATGGTTGCAAGGGCTAGTTGGTGATCTTGGTTTACATCAAGATCAAGTTGTTGTGTTCTGTGACAGTTAGAGCACTATTTGTTTAGCCAAGGATCAAGTCCATCATGAGAGGACTAAGCATATTGATGTGAGGTATCATTTTCTAAGAGATGAGAAGAGAATTGAGGTGAAGAAAGTAGGTATTGCTGATAATCCTGTTGATATGTTCACCAAGCCAGTCCCGCAGAGCAAGTTCCAACATTGTTTGGACTTGCTTAATGTCATGAGCTGTTAGTTGCCCGTGGAGGGCAAATCTGAGGCAAGAATGGAGAAGTTTGTTCGTCTGGTGTTATGATGATGCGTCTGCAAGGGAGAATTCAAGTCAAGGTGGAGATTTGTTAGTATGCCTTGAATTTGTATAGGATTAGGTTTCCTAATTGGGATAAGATTATGTTTCCTAGGCCCAGTATGTCTAATGTGTGCCTATATATATGGGATTAGAGCACATAATTCTACAATCTGTATCTGAAAACCGCAATCATAATACAATTTGTTCTCCGTTCTTGCCCGTGGACGTAGCCAACACAACGTTGGTGAACCACGTAAATTCTGTGTCTATTTATATTTTTTTGTTTCTCGATTCACAACTGTCCTATTTGTCATAACAACACGGGTTTTAAGAAAATTGGTGGAGTGTGTAATAATGAAGTGGGGTAGTGGTTGTTGGAGTGTGTAATAATTGAAGTGAGATAGTGGAAAGTGAGACCCATTTGACTTTTTGTATGTTTAGAATTTAGTTTTGTTTTATTTTTATGAAGGTAATGGCAATTGAGTGTAAATTTGATGAATAATGATGTTAAATTTTATGTCCAATTATAAGATTCTAAATATGACTCTTAAACTGGAACGGACTTAAATGATAAAATGTAATTCTTAAACTGGGACGGATGGATTAATAATTATATTATTATATTTTTTATTACGATGGATAATTTAAATATGGATTATAAATCATAATATATAATAATATAATTATAATTATAGTTGCATAAGTATAACTCATTTATTATAATAATAAATATAATAATTATTATATTATAAGTAATAGTATTTATGAATATTATAATTGAATAAATTTTATAAATTAAAATTGCACTATGACTTTATTGATTAATTATTAATTTATAAAATATAATAATTATTATTTATTATACTATTTATATTATATAATTATATTTTAGTTAATTAAAAATATTAATTACTATTATGAATTATTATAGTAAAATATAGTTATAGTTATGATAGTTTTAATTTTAATTATTTATTAGTGAAATTAAGTATAATTTATAATTTTAATTTGTACTTAATAATAATAATAATAATAATAATAGTAATAATAAAACTATACTCCCTCCGTCCTACGTTACTTGCACTATATTTATTTTTGGGCGTCCGAAGTTATTTGCACTTTTTAAATAAAAATTAGAATTTCTTTATTATATTTAATTAAAGCTAATTTAATAATATTTATTAATTAACCACCAACCCCACTAACTTCATTTCACTTGTAAATTACGTTTATCTCTCTTTGAAAACCTAAGAAGCGCCTCCAACTCTCTCTCTCTATGTAAATCCGCCTCCATTCTTCTCCATCCATTGATGAAACGTCGGAGGATGAATTGAACAACTTGGTTTCGCTGCTCTGTGGAGTACCCACGTGGCCTCATCTTTTTTTTTTGTTTTTTTTATTTCTTAAATATGTATGAATCTTAAAACTGGGAAAAAAAATACCTAAGTAAAGTTAGAATTCAAAATCTTAAAAAGTTGTACTCCCTCCGTCCCATTAAAGATGACCCACTTTCCTTTTTAGTTTGTCCCAACCAAGATGACCCATTACTTAAAATGGAAACCCCTTTATCTCTACTTTATCCCCTCTCTCTTACTTTACTCTCTCCATTTAACACACAAAATAAAGTTGCATAAAATCCCGTGCCGCCCAAGAAAGGGGTCATCTTCCTTGGGACGGAGGGAGTACTAACTTTCCTTGTTCTCGGATTCTGATTACTTTCCCAGTTTGATTAAAAAACCGAAACAAACACATGAATTTAAAATTTAAGGAATCATATTACTTTCTCAGACAGAATCCTGACAACCAAACATGACCAAAGTGAATAAAGTAAGGAATGTTGAGTGTATTAAATAAATAGATAAAAAAGTAAAAGAGAGGAAAAGGTAGAGAGAATAAAGTATAAAGTGAATAAAGTAGAGAGAATAAATAAAGTAAGAGAAAGTAAAGTAAGAGAGTAAAGTAAGAAAGAGAAAAAAAGTTGTCATGTATGGAAATAGAGTTGTCAACTGGGCCGGGCCAGCCCGGCCCACCAGTGAAACGAAACGGGCCTGGGCTGGGCTCATCAGTTGAGATAGGCTCCAATTGGGCCATTTTGTAAACAAAAGCCCGGCCCAGGCCCAGGATCATCCGAAGCCTGGCTCAGGCCCAGGACCAGCCCGAGACTGGGCCCATCAGAGGCCCACCTTCTATAATTAGATTTTTTTTAATGTAATTAGGTGATTAATCACTAATAATAGTATATTTCTCTATCTATGCATGTCATCTTGTGAACAAAATATGTTAATTTTGTCTATATTATTCCAATATTTTGGATGTCTCCGAATGACTCAATTAGTAATAGTTTAATATCAGCATAAGTTTCCAACTAAATCATGAATGAAACATTCAATCTTGATTACATCCAATTTTTTTTATATTTTTTTTATTCAAGATGTAAAAAAGATGATTCTGAAGTTTAACTTTAAGAATATTACATATTCAAACCTTAATATATGATGATAATTAAAGAATTCTTTAAATTTGTTAATTGGTTCATATACTTGTGGCTTTAAAAATACAAAATCAACCCATATGTCATCATCTACTAACAAAACAAAACTAACAATATTGGTAATTCCTTTAGTTATACACTCACCTTTAGATAATAAAGAACATGAAAAATATTGTTGACTTTAATAAATGAACTTAAACACATTATTAAATTTAGATTTAGTTAATGTGATATAAAAATATAAATTATATGTCTTACTTTTGCATACAATACATTTAGGATATCTTTCAAATACTTAAATAAAAAATTTAAACAAAGTCCAGCCCAGCCCAGGTCAACGTGGCAAGTGGGCTTGGGCCGGGCCGGGCTTAGCAAAATTAGAAAAAGCCCAGCCTAGCCCAGCCCAGTCCGCCTCAAACATGGGCCTGGGTCGGGCTGGGCTAGGCCGGGCTGGCCCACTTGACATCTCTATATGGAAATGACTCAACTATGAAGGAACTTCTCATAATGAAAAAATGACTCAATTATGAAAGAACTTCCCAAAATAAAAAAATGACTCAACTATGAAGGAATGGAGGGAGTAATTCTTAACGTTTGTTTTTGGCAAATAAATATTACTCTTATAAAAGAATTAATTAAAGAAGTTACTTAGAATTATTTTACGAATTTGGTAGACACTTCGCATAAGCTTCTTTTGTTAATAATTTCATTTGTATAATGACTTCGTATCGATATTCCACCCTCGATTTGGCGTACTTAAGAAAATGCAAATGAAGAGCCGTATGGGTATCTATCTTCTACTAACAAATAACAATATGTCACTATACGTTAGTTTTACGAATTTTCGAGTATATGTTATATTGACCAATAGTTAATGCATGGCATATATTGATACACATAAGATAAGAGCCTACTTCATTATGCGTGTCATTACATATCAACAAAAATGCCATTACTTTCAACCACTTAATTAATTGTCAATTTCGACACTCGATTTTTCCCATTGGGTTATTTTGCTATTGGGTAACTATCATGAGTGTAAATAATTCATATAGAATGTCCACTTCCAGCCCATGTTTAGTTTCGTATACAATATAACTACTCTATAATACTTCAATTATTTTAAACGTTGTATTCTGGAACATGACATAAAAGTCTTGTGATTTGCGTCAATATCATGTTATAATATACGTGTACTTAGATTTTGTTGTATGCCCATTAATCACCTAATCGTTGAAAAGATCATCATTGTTTAAATAGTTTATATAATACAAATCCAAACACTCTTCTTGATATATCCTCCCACCACCAAAAATGGCTGCAAACCTTGCAATAATCATGATAACAATCCTAGTCATTCATCATCAAACCACGGCAGCTACAAACGTCGTGAAAACTGAGGTTTTCCGGTCGCCGGAGATGGTGATGGAGCCTGGATTAGTGTCCAACAAGTACTACTTCAACGTGGAATTCCCACGTGGACACATCGGGCTGAAGAGCTTCAACGCGGAGTTAGTCGATGAGAGAGGGAATCCGGTGCCTCTCCATGAAGTTTATCTCCACCATTGGGTTCTCAACCGATACTTTGCTCGGAAAAACAGTAGCGGAGTTGATGATCTGAGCATCGTCAGAAACAGTGGGATTTGCGCGAATGGATTGCCTCAGTATTTTGGCGTGGGAGCTGAAACGCGGAGAACGTCAACTTATATTCCTCACCCCTACGCAATCCAAGTCGGAGATCCGGCCACTATCCCGGAAGGTACTTCACTAATAATACTCTCTTCGTTGGATGATATGAATTTTAATGAGAAATCAATAAATCATGTATTGGTGTATAATGGGATTCAGCTTATTAGTTTAGTTTAATGCGTAGAGATAAATTAACTTAATTTTCTAGTACTATAAACTTTGAAGATCAATAAATATATGTATGTAACATTTATACAGGGTACGAGGAATGGTGGGTGCTGAATGTCCACGCCATTGACACGCGCGGCGCAGATGATAAAATGGGGTGCACGGAGTGCAGGTGTAATCTCTTTGGGTTTTCTGAAGCCGGAGGTGGATTACACTGCTGTCCTGATGATGGTAAATGCAGGCTCAAACAAGGATTTCGTGGTGAAAACAAAACTATTTATTTGAGGTATACTGTGAAATATGTGGAGTGGGATTCATCTTCGATTGTACCCGTTGATATTTACATTCTCGACGTCACTGATGTTTGGACAAAGGCTGATCAATCCAAAGGAATCAAAGCTACTCACTATTGTAAGGTAATTGATGTTCATATTCAAAGACTTAATTCGTGTTAGAATGTTATTCTAATTAGATTGATGAGTTGTTGTCTAGATTGAATATGGAGTTGAATCTTGTGGTGGTGGAGTTGAGAAAGATGGCTGCATTGATACGAAAAGTGTGAGCTTTAGTTTTCCGGTTGGTGGAGAAGTGGTGTATGGGGTTGGGCACCAACATGCCGGGGGTGTCGGCACCACACTATATGGCCAGGTAACTTTTTCTAATTCTTCGATGTGGGATGGTTTGAACGTAACAGTTGCATAATGATTAGTCCATTTGACATGTGTATTTGAAACAGGGAGGAAGAACCATATGCTCATCGAAGCCAATATACGGGGAAGGAAATGGAGCTGGAAACGAGGCCGGTTTTATCGTGGGGATGTCCACGTGTTACCCGACACCGGCTGCACCAGTCAAGATTTCGGCAGGAGAGACAATCACTCTTGTATCAAACTATAGTAGCGTTGAAAGCCATACTGGAGTCATGGCCTTGTTTTACCTCTTACTCGCTCACTCTGATCCTAAGCCTCTTCCAAATCTGGTGAGTTTTTTTACAACACCAAAAAATAAGTACTATTAATTCCATAGATGTATCATTTATTTTTGAATTTGGGTTACAACTTACAGGCGTCGAAATTTACGATGGTGCCCGAATTCCTTTGGCCAGTTGCCCTTTTGGGACTTATTGTTATTGTCGTCGTTGTCGCGTGGAAGGGTAGAATTGGAAATTCAGAAGGTTACGAAGCTATACCATGAGCTTGTGATTAATATCTACTGAGCCTCGTTAATTTTGTGGACCTAAATAGTAGTAATGTTTAATTTCCATCAATCGATGCATATAGTGTGGGCTAGCTTCTCTTGTAACAAATATTTTAATAGGGAGTAGATGTTCTAGTTCGTGTATGGGGGTACGCATACTTGTAAATAAGATAATTATATGAATATTGTTCATAAAATAGCATGTATTATCTAGTGTCATAAGAGTTGTATGAACATACTCGCGGATAGAATTCTCTTCATTTTGTAGTTATTTTATATGTAGAGAACTGTAAACTTGACATTCCTTTTAATACTAAGAATTTGAAAAAGAAGATATCAATTAGATTGCATTTTTGTGTAATGAAATAATGCACACCAATAGTAGAGGCTTTTAAACTCACCCAAACTCCATGCTAGAACCAAATCAAGATAGTGATATACCTCTGAATCAAAGATTCCACCAAATAGAAAATTTTGAATAGAGCTTTCATGTCCCCAACTACAATATTTGAGTCTTTAGATACCAAAAATGTAGACAACGAAAGCATACATGAAATAATCCTAAATTGACACAAAAGAAGGTATCAAGATTTGTTGGCAACGAGCTGTTCAATGAGATCAGCAGCTTCTTGGATGCAGCTTATGTTGTCTTGGTTATCCTCTTGCACCGTTATGTCAAACTCTTCTTCCAGCCCCATTACAATCTCCACCTGCACATCGATAACGAACATACAACTCATGATTTCTCAGTACCAGAAAAAGGCAGGTACATTTGGACATTACCAAAAGTTGCTTCATCATGTTATTATCGAAAGTATGGATATTTATTCGAAAACAAGTGTAAGTGTGTGAGAAGAGAATGGGATGTTACAGTATCGAGGGAGTCGGCTCCAAGATCCGTGAAAGTAGTCTGAGGGGTGATTTCCTTGTCAGCAGGCAATGCAAGCTGCTTCCTCACTATCTCACACACTTTGTCCACTGTTTCTTGCTTTGCCTGCACACACACACACACACACATTTGTATCTCAACATGAAAGAAAGAGGGAAGAGAGAGATGTATGAGTTCTTACAGCACAAGAGATTTGAAAGCGGGAAGAAGTGAGACGAGGGAAACCAGGTGTCCTCCCCCAACCAACTGTCGCCAACCTTAAACTCTTGCTCGTTATCATCTGCCACAACTTAATACATTATGGGGCAGTTTGGTAGGGAAGATATATAAGCAAAACATGATAAGAACGCACATTTTAGGTCATAACGTCATTATATCACATGTACAGTATGTACATTTTTACACCTACATTACGTTTACGCTTCTTGATTACTATCTCAGTATCTTGTATTTAATCCAACCATGCAAAAACAGAGTCTAGCTACTGGAAGTTTTCAAGAATATATTAGTAACTTTTTCACCTGGTTGGGCAATCGAATTGAAGTTCTTGAGCAAACAAAATTGGCAGAAACAGAGGCCATGGCTGAGCTGAGACGATGAAGCGAGAAGAAAGTGAGAACTCCGGTTTAGTAACTGAGGTGTGAAGGAATGGTGAATATTCAGCCTTATCAACTGCAAGTCCTATCCATATATTTGTTGTTTCTTGCAATCACCTTTGGATTAGTTGGGCCCCTTTTTACAACCTGGCTTGCCTCTTGCACTAACTATTAAACAAACTTTGCTTTTCACAAAATCAAATGCTTGTCAACCGATGGTCCCACACTCCCACTTTCGTCTATACGATTACAATTTGATAATTATCTAAAAAATCAAAATTTCTTATTATTTGTAGTATTTATTTATTTAAAAGTCACAAGGAGTGCACTCAAAAATAGAAAATATATTGAGATATAAAAAACTTGAAAGAATAAAAGAAATAAAAAAAAGTTAGTTCATCATCAATTTGCAAAAGTAGCAACTGAATTGAATGTCCATTTTCCAATTTTAGTTCATTTCCTTCTTTGGTTGTCTTGTACTGATATATTACTACTGCCGAACAAAATTTAAATATATACTCCAACATATCTTCAAACTAAGAAAGAAGATTGTGCTTTCCATTTCAATAGGAATGGGTACTATATTATTCGAGTACACTATCAAGTATAAGAATGGATGTGATCTCTTACACTATTCACAATGTTACATATCCTAACAGGATAAAAATCCAGTCATCTAACCATCTCTAAAGAGATGTGTATAACCACTATGATCCTCTACTTTAGTGAGCTTTTTAAAGAAATTATGTTTTGTTTGCATCCATTAAATCAAGGTTCAAAGACACATCAGCAGCTGCTCTGCCTGAAGTGGGAGATCTAAGGCAGTTCCTCAGCTTCTTTTATCTCCGTTGTTGCACATCGGGCTCCAGTCCGAGCAACCCTTCCCATGAAAGTTTCAACCTGTCGAGTTCACATATTTCATTATGCGCATTTGCTTACTGACAGCAGAAAAATATGGTACATGTTGAAAATAATCGAGTTTCAACTGAATTGTTCATTACACAAATTTGAAAAGAGCAGAAGTTACCCATAGGCAAGAGAAATACCTTTTTTGACATGTCTCAAGAAAAACTTCATGTTGTTGGACGTGTCATCGTTGATGAACCTCGTCCAACGGGAATTACATTGTGGAGCCCCCCAGGCAATTCTATATCTTCAGGGGAAACTGCAAAAGAAATTTGGGTAACAAGGGTTAGTACCTAACTATGCAATTATGCAATAGCAATATAAGCAGTAGTTTACAAAAAACTTTTTAATCATAACGTTCTGACTTCACCTGTGACAGGTTCACCGGCCTGAGACCCAGCAATTCCGATGCAAGAGAACAAGCAATTCTCGTCTATCTTCAACTGCTCATATGCAATGTATACATCTTCAATAGTAGCAGCTTCATATAGAGATATCAGTTCTTTGATGCAAGATATATCCTGAAATATAAGAGTAAATACAAGTTTCAATTCTCTCTCCTGCAGTAAGAGAGGGAAAAATAAAAACTACTAACAAATATGCTGGAGTTCTCTTTTTTGGCCACATGTCGCACTACACCCAACCCAGCACAAACATTACACTGTTGAGATGCCTTGTAGTGCATACCAATTATCTATCATAGATTTCTTTTATATTTTCAAAATATAAGTAAGCAAGCTCTACCTTTCTTGGGACAGATGTTGCTTGCAAGTGTGCCATCAATCCTAGCCAATATGCATTTGACTTGATTTCAGCTTCATGGCGCATAAGCAGTGTTCGTCTTGCCTGCATATGCAAAGAAATAGTTTAGTCAAGTCTGGGAAGACGAAAAACAAAAGAACCACCAAAACTTCATTCACTTCAGCAGAATAAGGACATCCACCTGGCACAGAAGGCACACGAAGTGGTTCTTATAATTACATATCTTTGAATTTTTGTGAATTTTCTGAGAGAGAAAGTAAAGCAGTCCACCCAAGTTCTAGGCTTAATATCATCACACTAACTCCCAGAAATTCCAAGGGAACTTAAATGGTTATATCACACATTATTCTTTCATTATATATAACTACACAATTTTTTCCCAATTTTTAACAATCAACAGTGTAAATATATAACTACACAACTTACCCTGTCCAACTCTCTTGGGGCAATCTGGTTACTGTGAAGACCTCTTAGGACATTCTTGCAAGCATCAACAGCTTTATGTACCTGCATATTTATTGTTAGAATTTAATAAAACAACAATCACAGCAAACATGAAAAATCATCACAGGATAAACACGCACCTTTTCAGGGGTTGATGTCACTGAAATTACATACCACCCGAGTTTCAACCGATCAAACAGGTTTAGTTCAAATGACACATCATATGTCAGTCCAAGAGAATCCCTGACTGTTGTAAAGAGCCTACACACACCAACAAAAAAATTAGATTAAAATGATAAGAGCAAAAAAATTCTGGGGAAAGGAGAAATGATAGGAGCAAGACTCATACAATTAACACTCAGAGATCTGATTCATGCAAATCAACAGGAACCTCTTAAGAAAAGTGATGCGGGAAAAGTAACATGATTCAAACACATACAAGAATTTCCTGCTAAAGTTCATATATCAGAATATGTGTGCAGGTAACATGAGTACAACATGTCCGCTCTAAATTGCACACATTTGTGATTATATTAGACCTTAATGTTAAATGATATGAATGTCACATCTAGCAGATAATATCCACTCCGTATTGAACTTTTAGGTTATACTGTGCTTATAAAGTTGAAGTTTAATACTCCCTCCGTCCCAAAAAAGTTGAGTCGTATTCCTTTTTAGTCTGTCCCAACAAAGTTGAGTCATTTCCTTTTTTAACAAAAGACAAAACATCTAATCACTCTTTTTTTATTCCATCATTTACTTTACTCTCTTATCTTTCCTACTTTTTTCATCTCTCCTATTTATTTAATATAAATTCTTAACCTCCGTGCCCAAAAGTTTTGTCTCAACTTTTATGGGACGGAGGGAGTAGAAAAAAGAGAAACACCAGATTTCCAAGAAAGGAGAGCGTTACATAGCAATCAATAGCTGCAGTCGAACCAGTGCTAGAGATTACCTGGAATTTATGATCTCTTGCAACAAACCCATTGTGATGGCAAAAAATAGTGGGTGAGCACGTAGTTTTCCTTGGACAGCATTTTCCAACTTACTGTGCTGGTCTTCAGATTTTAGATGTTCACCTGGAAAACAATAACCGTATTCTTGAGAGATCATGTTATATCTAAAAATCTCTATAATAAAAGAAACTTCATAAAAGCATTCTTCAGGAAAATCTCTATAGCAAAGTAGAAGAGCCATCCATTTGACCATTGATTGCGGGAATACACAGATCAATCAGCTACCAGGACTCCATTCTTAACGTGCATTTATATTAAGGTGCAGTGACAGTTTAACTTAACATCCATACTCAGCATCAGATTTGGTCTATAGACCATGTAAAGGCAAAGTATAGGTGAAACTCAGTTATCAACTTATCAACTTTACTTTTCACATTAAAAAGCATATTTCAAAAACAAACATGGTGCTTTATTGATGAAGCAAGGAAAGCACTATTTCTGTTTCTTTTATTCTTTCCTTAATTTCCCGATTCAGCTCATATCTTCTACAGTGGCAATATTTTCAGCAAAATCAACTTTTCTCAAAAGCAACCATATTATCCATGAGTGAGAAAGATAATCTAGCTGCTTGGCTCTTTGATAGCAGTCGTGGTCATTAGGGCAAGAAGTACAGCTCTAGTCAGCACTTTATTCCTTCCCCCCCCCCAAAAGGAAATAAAATCAGTAACAAAGTGGATCAGAATTAGCTAAGGTCCAATCGGCTTTGACATAGTTCCCATTTTTTCTCTTCCACCGTCTTATTTTTCGTTTGACATGATAAGAAGGGAGACTTGTAAGTTTCTACTTTTCTACCTTTTGGAAATTGTAGTGGATGTGGATGAATAGGAAGTCAGTCTTCAAATCTCATACATGTGGATATGCATGTTGCAAAAATACAGCAGTTACTGAACAATTCACTACCAAAAATTTCATGCAGTTTTCACTCTTGCAAAAGCTTCATGTAAACTGACAGTATAATTCTACGTCAGATAACAGAAAGAAAGAAGCTCATTGTATGCCAATAAGGTATGTGTACATAAATTTGTGATAATTTTAGTATTTTAGACACAAGAAACTTACCAAATGCAGAGACATTGATAACTGACTCAAGAAGATTCTTTCCCTCAAAAGTAAACCCCCAGCGATTGGGAGCAGGTCCAGCAATATATGCACATGCTCGCTCATCTGTGTCCTTCAAGAATACCTGTGAGGAAGCCATTGAACAGAAAATCTAAGGACAAGGATAAGCACAAATTATGATTAAAAGAAGAAACATGATTCCCATAACAAGCAATTAGATTCACATGGTTACCCGATCACATGCAAAACTTAAGAACTGAAGGTAATAGTCAACTTTCACTGGAAAAAATACATTCACCATAGGTATAGATCATTTCTTACTTGTTGATGCTGCAGATCAGCAGTGTATGGTCGAAATACGATTGGGCTATACTTTTGTGGTCCCTCAGAACCCCTTCTTTCTCCCACTGTACCCAGATACTCCAATATACAAGACTCGATATCCTCTTCAGTGAAATCCCCAACAATACTCACCTGCCAAAAAGAAAATAGGGGGCAACGAGAAACAAAGCAAAAGAAACCCCTTACTAGTGAGATATGAATTATGAAGACATTCCATATGTTAAAATTATAAGAAAGTCACGCAAATCAATCTTAAAAGAAATGACTAGAAGTGGATAGGTGCTAACCTCCATGTTGTCACTAACAAATTGGCGCATCACCGCATTTTTAACTTGCTCAAGTGTCAAGTGTTGTAATGAGTTTGGAGTGGGCTCAACAAATCGTTCATCTCCACCCAGCATGGCAAGCATGAGCTTGTGGGCAGTAGAACGCTCTAAACTTTTAGGGATAGAACGGTAATAAGACAGGTATAACTGCTTTGCTCTGTCGAATGCATCTTCCAACCAAACACTTTGCTGCAGCAACAACAACGCAGGGCTAAGCACAGTTAGTAGGAGTGAAATAGAATAAAATATACTATATTTTCACTATAATTGATGTCACCAGCTTAATTATTCCAACTAATGAAATGAATATTTTTAGTTCATGTTCCTGAAAATGACCAAACGTAGGATCTTTAAATATATGTATCCTCTCAAGGATTATGACAAATTTTTGCATGATCAACCTTACCTGATCTGAAAATAAGCCCCATTCCCAACACATCAACTTCCTAACTCCACAAAGGGGAATGGTAAAAGCAGTAAACTTGATTGACAAAAATGCGTATGTGTGGCTCATCAAATGACATGATATGAGGAATGACTCAGTAGATAGGCAGACTTCAATTATAATCCACACATGATTGAAGGTTTCACGTTACCTCAAGCACCATATGAAGTAATTGGAAAGCAGCACGCATTCCATTATCTCTTAAAGTAAAGCGGAACTCCATGCTTATAAATTCCTCGGTTGACTCAAGGGAGCAATTGATCAGATGATTCACACAGAAAAGTTCTACCTGCAGATGGTTATCGTAATTATAACTAATCCAAGAAACAATGGAGAGTAAAAAATTGTTCAGTATTTGACAGGAGATAAGATCAGGTAGAGGACATACAACAGTACTATTTTTGTGTTTATCAATTTTTATGTTCAGAATATCAATGAAATGACACAAACAACCAAATCATCTGAAGTCAAAAGTAAGAAAAAAATAATGCCTCTTATGCTTAATGTCAGAAACAGCGGCACTGGAACTAATTTCAAGTTATGATCAATTGATCCTTTCATTGTTATCAAATGTAGTGAAAAATTTCAGGTAAATACTTTATCAAATGAAGGAATTAACTTAGTCTTGGAGAAAACCTCAAATATGAGGTAATGAGAGAATCAAATTTTCGCTACCTCACCTGTTCACGAGAGAAGTTTCCCACACGACCTCCTTCACTCAGAGTACGAACGCCAACAATAACCGCTCCCTTAGCTTCAGCAGTTTCAGCTGCGCGTCCACCACCGACAATGAGTCGCATGACACCACAATTGGCTTCGTTTTTGGAAATCTATTAGTATAATAGCAGGAGTTGCATGAAAGATTGTTTGACCTCAGGAGTACACATCAAATAACAAAACAGCATGTAAGTAGCTTAAAACTGTAGCAGAAGACTAAGTGACTAGCTCATCATTTGTTACTATTCAAAGTACCTTTGGTTAGAGTAACAAAAAGGGCTTCCTATGGATTTATGTTTTTAGTGGATTAAAAATCTGATGGATTGAATATATACTAGATTCAATGTTGTAAATAATAGATTTATTTCTATGTAAACTTAGATTCACTAACAAGCAGATTGATAAATCATATCCTACCTCTCTAGGTGGGATGCATATCAACCTTAAACCCAAAAAAATCAACGGCCTTACTTATCATCCCACTCAAGACTTTTATAATGTCTGATACTTTCTGACCATTCACCCTAATCCTGTTATGTAAAAATACTTATTAATATTGATACAAACAGATCCCTCTACAAACGAGTCCTAGGTTCGATGAACATGAGTAGCAATTTCATGCTGTCTTTATATTTAAAAAACAAGTAATTTTTTAAAGATAAGAATGAAAAACCATATATAGTTAAGTTCACAAAAATCTAAGTAAATTGCAGCTCTGAGTCCAGTTGATCTCACTTTAAGAAGGTTTATTTCAACCTTTCCCACCCCATATAAAAACATTTTTATATAAACAGACAAATAGTTCCGGGTACTAAAATGAAAAAACTAGATTATCAATTGATTATATACAAAAGTAAATGTTTAATCTCATACAACTTCACGAAATGGCAGCCATCTTATAGATTTTGTAGTTTTATTTATTTCATTTTTGAATTGCGTTGTATCAAAATTGGATTATGTCGAGTGAATGCAATCAAAATAGGGTTTAGAAACTCTTTTGATTATTTGAACGCACCAACTAGTTATGAAATTGCACTGACAGCCTCGACTCTTGTCCTAGCTCGTCGGAGAGCTAGATTTGCCTCAATTATACTCCAACCAAAATAATCACAATGATCCCAAAACACTGCAAATATTCAATCAACCATGAAAATCATAATGAGTTACCTTGTAATTCACTGGAATTCCATTCGAAAGACATCTCTGAACTATTCCTGTATCTTGATCATAAACCTTTGTCATTTTCTTTTCTTGGTCAAGAGGAACAAATGATGGGCGCCGCTGCAAAAGCAGCTCCTGCAGATTTTCTGATGATACCAACTCCTTGGGTATTTCAAGCTGCAGTTATGAACAGTTAGAAGTTAGAGATATATCGCTTTGACAATACTTCTTGAAACACAATTTCTACATAGGGAAACATGGAATATTTCTCCAGTGGAGGCAGCACACTAGGTCGTGCTGTTATACCCTCCCTCATAACTGTGATTATTAAAATACAAAAGGTTTTTTAGGTAAAGACCTCGGGCTCAGCTTCTATGGGTTCCTTTAAACCAGCTTCAATAGCAGCCAAGATCTCTTCCGGTTCTATCTTGAATTCAGTTTCACCAATTCCATCAACGTGCACTTTCTTTGGAACACATGCAACAATAGCTGCAGGGGACGGTGCGGATTGTTTACCAAAATCAGATATGAACTCCAACACCTCCGCACCAACAGAGTTGACCTGAGGTATCAAAAAGATTCAGGTAAACATCAGTCTGCATATATGGTGGCATAAATATTCACTATTTTGTCACACAATTTCTCTGCAGATAACTTTCTATATATATCAAGAATAATTAATTGAAAAATGTAAAGAAGTATGTCCCCAAGTCCTGAAACACCTCTATATACATGTCTAATGTAAAATGTAAAGCCATCTCCGATAAGAAATAATTATGCTTCCGCAACAAGTAAGTACCTCCTCAAGGGTAACTGTGCTAGCAACAGCAACCAAACTCTCATGTCCTTGTCTCTGATCCATCACAGTATGACCAAGTGCATCACTTTCCATAATGAAGTCTAAATTATCCACCGATGACACATTATCAATCATAGCAGCCAACTGTTCGCTGTCTTTTAATAGGGCATCTAGGTACCGGGCTAATTCACCATTGGTCACACCAAATTCTTTGAGCCTTCTAACCTGAAGAAGCAGAAAAACAAACGTATCTTAGAAATAGATTTGGGAAAACTTTACAAATAATCTGTTGCTATAATATAACAACTAGCATGCAAACTGAAGGAAATAAATGATAATCGGTTCTTTCCATAAATTTGATGACAAATATGCAGGGAAGTTGGATATATGTGTTGGAAAATGAAGCCAGTGTGTAACAATATGTGCATATAATATATTCATACCATATGTATACATGTTAGCAGTCATGAAGGTACTAGGTGCAAAGTGATATCTATAATAAACACAGAGAGAATAACAGATCATACAGGAAATGAGGAAAACAAACCTCCTGCACAGCAACTTTAATTGCATTTTGCCAATTCCGAGGTTCTGCAGTCACCGTAAGTGTTGTAACAGTACAGCCTTCTCTTCCTGAGTCACTGTGGTCCAATTCGACCGCGGTAAATGGGGGATTGGAACTCTGAGAAATTCCTTAAATTAGCCCAAATGCAACTAATTGAGATGCAAATTACAAGATAAAAATGATCATGAAATAACATAATACATTAGAGCTTGTAACCACAACATGTAGTTGCTATTACATATGACACGTGTATCTAATTATGCATAATGTACAGTCAGAACCTCACAGAACTAGAAGGCATAAAAGTAAGAACTTAGCATTTAAAGTTCAGTGGAGCGAGTCTAATATCCATGAAATCAGTAAGTATCAACCTTCATTCTTCAACAAAGTTTTACCAGATACACATTCAAACATATCCCTGTTTATAGTATCTTATATTATAAGCAGTTACACTCGATCAATGAATTGGGAACTACAAAACAAATTGCAATAGTATTCAAGTGATCATGTTTGCACCGTAAAAAGATATAACACACTCCACTGAATATTTGCCTGAATCTTGATTCAATCCACCATAAAATCATAGGTTTTCCTAGATTTTGAGGAAATAAGGCAAAAGGATTAGTGTTGTGTCTCATTTTACTTATCTTCACAACAATCTTGAAATAAAGAATGTGGTCGTCAAATTTAAAAGCAGGCAATGAGTTTTAAGCTTGAGCACATGTCCAATACCATAATGGTACATCATGATATACAGTACTCCAGGCAAGGAGATATACCCATGGACTGACTTCTTACACAAAACCATATTAGAGGGAGCAGTCAACGCACCTGGTATCTTGTATTAATGCGGAAATGCAAAGCAGAAAGAAATATTCTCTTCATCAGCACATTCCGCAAATCGCCAAATGTACGGACCTTGTTGACTGGGATCTGATGAAAACAACAATAATGTCTGTCAAGAAAAAAACTATTCTTAAAGCCTCCAAAGGAAATTGATTCCTCCAAGAAATGACCTTTAGCTAAAATATTATGAATATGATGTGAATAAACTGACAACATTGAGCGATTCACATTTCAAAAATGAATGAAATCAACTAATATCAGCCACGTGTCTTTCATGACTCTAAACTTGAAAAGTTTCTAGAAGCCAAAAGGTAATTAGACTAAAATAATTAGGATAAAACATTGCTACACTTGGTACTTCACTACTTCCACATTTTGAGTTGTGAGACTGAAAGTTAACTAGACATGAATATAATGTGTCTGATGCATATATATATATATATATTGCTGCGAATTACTATAAATTAGAAAGGCAACAGAACATTTTTATTTGTGGACATCGAAGTTTGAATTTTTTAATTTTGGATTGAATACTGTAATACCAGCTGTGGCTATCTAACATTTTAAGTGGACATATACTATACATATCAGGAGCATTAAAATTCTTATGTAAATCTTTTTTTCCCTTGAAAACCTGCTTTTACCGAAAGTGTTCTAATATAAAGGTAATATAGAGAAAGTGATGATTTTATCAAAACAGCACCACTATCCAACTACACTGTGTTAGGACAGAAAGCAGCATAAAACATAACAATTACCTTACAGAACATGTTGACTGAGAAATTCTGAAGCAATTCATGCTGAAATATCTGGGGAGGGTTAGCTTCTGTATAGCTTTCAGGAATGGACCAGTTATGCTGAACTGGAGGGCGAACAGCATGCCTCTCCCTTCTGGGATTTTTTGTTTGCTCCAGGGAAACAGATGACCTTTCCTGAGATAAACCACCAGACAGTCCACCTGTCAGCTTAGGAACAAGGAAACTGGCCATCGCACCAAAAGCACTTGGCGTAGATGGGACAGGTGCCTCATTTTCCATGCCAATCTTGCCAAAAACTGCCTGAAAAGGTTTAGGAAATTATTTATTATTTCAACCATAAGTATGGATTTGAAACAACACAGACAATATAAAGGAGATGCAAATATATGTCTATATCATCTCCATGTCATTAAAAAAAGAGCAGTTACATACTTCAATGTGGTTCACTGTCTTTGGAATGTCATCAATGTCCCCAACGATATATAATGTTGCATTTGCTGGAAAATACCAACGCTCATGGAACTTCCTGATTTTATCCGCATCCCATTTCTTAATCTGTTCCTCCAATCCGATAGGAAACCTTTTGCTCAGCTTGTTCTCAGAGTGCAAGTATTGCAACAACTGTACCAACAAAAGAAATGAATAACTGGTAAAAGGCGAGAAGAAAATTGAAGAGAGAATTTCAGTAAAATGACATGGAAAACAACAAAAAGTCATCAAAACTGGTCACTTGTTTTAAATACCTGGCAATCAACACGGTACTCTATGGTGTTCATCATTTGTAGCTCTGACAAAATTGCTCGCCTTTCTTTCTCAACCCGAGAAGAAAGAAACTTGGGGTGAAACGCAATCTACAGTCATTCAAGAATGTGTTGTTTTTAAACAGCATATAATGAGAACTTGAGAAGAACACAGAGAAGTACAAAAAGGCAAAAGAAAACTGAGAGTGCAAAACCATTGAGCAACATAGGATGAATTTTAAGTGTATTATTTTTGAAGCATTGAAATCAAAAGGAATTGATATATTACCTCATTAAGAGCATCCAGGACAACTGGCAGCAAATCACCTTCAGCCTATATATCAAAACTTCCATTAGACTAAGTAGACAGTCTAGTCTAGAGACTAGAAATGCTGAAGAAAAACCAGAAAAGAAAAGGAACAAATGGTAACACTAATTTAGACACATCTATATATCTGCATATACACCAACGGCACTCCTACTATCAATTATTCCGTTTATTTTTATACAACTGTCTTCACATGATCATACAGTTACTTATTTTCTTTCTTGTCCCTCCTTTTCTTCATCATCCAGAGGGGAAACATAAAAGTTGGTTGTGTTTCCTTGATTTCACCTGAGTTTCTCCTCTGGAACCCCTACTTCATTTAGTTTGATAATCTTCTCCAAGCATATAAAAAATGAGTAAGAGCAAAACAAAATAAGGCATACTACAAAATAGTTGATAGGCCCACCAAAACATAATTACCAGAGTATCTTGTAAAGAAGGGATTAAAACCTCACAAACCTGTGTACTAGTTGGTGAGTGAATGTGAAACACTGTGTGATGGAAGTCTGTGTAAGCATTAGATCTTGCTCCAGTTCCAAGAAGTTTCTCACGCTTCTTACTTCCAAGGAATGCAACATGTTCAATCATATGAGCAATTCCTTGCTCATCATCTTCCTCGTCGATTGATCCAACATGGACTTCCATGTGAGCTTCAAACCTATAATTCATAGGCAGAACAATATTAAATAACAGAATGGAGAAACAAAAGCTCTACTCGTTGTGGATCATAGTACTTTGTCCATAAGGCAATTATCAACTTTTGTCTACAAAGCCAGGATCACTACAAGTACTAGACTCCACACTACATACCTAGCTCCTTTTAATAACTTTATTTAATGCGCTGTCATGAGTTCCGATTATATTCATAAATTCCCCTAGAGGATGTGCGAATTTCTTCAGACTAACACATGCCTTAAACTATCAGATGGTTATTAATTATTGCTTACTTCCCACGATAAAATCATGTGTACATAAAAACATAGAGCTTACACATACCAAACCTGTCCAAAGTACTTAACAAAACAAATGATGTTTTTTTTAGCTTTTGTGAACATGATACAGCAAAGTATTTCAGTACCCTCTACCTGTGTTGAAGGGGAGCTTCAAAGTTTTAAGGGCAAAGTAGCAAATACACCCTCATGTTTACAGGGGAAAACTATATAACTCCCTAACATTATGTTTTCCCTACTTGTTACATAACGTTCCCATAAATGCAGCAGATTTCCCATCTCACTAATGCATGTTTTAACTCTAATAGCAAAAATTTAATTCTTCTTTTTAAATATCCTTGGGGCATGCAAAGTTGCAAACTGTTAAATAATCAATTAATCATACTACTTGTTTTTTACACTTTTTTATGCATTCTTCTATATTGTGACAATATACTCTTTAATCAAGTAAAAATGCATTTATCATGTCCATAAAAATTATCGTGAAAGAAAAATACCTATTAGGAGGGACTTTATTTGGCAGAATAAGATAGCGGAGCCCATTTTTCAGTTGTCCTCTGTGCAATTTTGGGTGAGAAGGAATCTCAAACCTTAAGAAATTTTCAAATTCTATTCTCTCTGCTTCGGTGTCTTCTATACTCAAACCAGATTTCTCTGTAACACCATCAGGCCAGGTGGTACTTGCGGCATGTGGCTCTTCAGGGCCCACAGAGGCATGGGGAACTTGAAGTTCTCTTACCTGAATGTCAAATTGATAGGAGAAACCAGATAGATATCATTCAGACAATCAGTGGAAAAACACTAGAACTTCATCAAAGTAGTGCATGTCAAGGCCTCAAGGGAAATGCCAAAAGGGGCGGAAATAAAATCTTCAACTACTGAATATGTCAAAGAACAACTATGTCAATAGCATGGTATTTTTGCATAACTTTTCTTCATTCTCCTTGCTGGTTATTATTGCCTCAAACAACAGCAAAAGATAGATAAAATCTTCCATAAAAGCAGCACCCAAGAATGTAATATTTGATTTACACTGAATTCAGAATGCAGATTGATCCTCAAGTAGTTGAGAAAGGATTGAAAACATAGCAGGTAAACCAAGAGTGACAGAATTATTGATCAAATACAGAAATTACCTATCTAGTGAGAAACATAAAAGTTTGACCCAGCCCAAATGCAAAAAGAATATATTTTGTTGAAATGAGCAATAGAAGAAAATGGTGTAAGATAATAAATCCAGTTTTCAAGTAAATAACATGCTAGTGAGTGAAGTTACCATATATTCACCATCAAACAGTTATTTCAAAATTCAAAATTAGTTTCACTAATGCCTTACTTCAGTATTATCTGGTAGGTTCTTTGTAAGAGGAAAGGTCGACTTGTCAGCAAAGAATCCAGCGGTGAATCTCTTCACTCCAATTTTCTTTCTATTGTAAGAATGGAAGCAAGATACTCGTTTTAAATTAGCTAGCGAATGTGAACGAGGTGCTAGTTCTTTGAACTCGGAAGAAAGTCTTCTACTTGTCTGCAACAATGGACAACAGCAAGAGAGATATTATAGTTGGTCAGCTGAACACAGTGGAGAGTAACATTACACAAGTGACTTAAAATGTAAATTTCATTTCAAACAAAATGAAATGATTTTTAAGGAGTGTGCAGACCAGATAACAGGCAATCGTAGAACTTCTAGATATAATATAGTGGACTTTACATAATCTATATTAATCATAACGAACCACACCCTTTTTAAAGCCTCAAAATGACTTTGAGACATAAGGATAGCTGTCATCTCACAGAGATTTTATACACTGTTTGTATTATTAACATTAATATTTAATCAATTATCAATGGGAAAAATCTATCCAATCATCCAATGCAAAGATTTCTGTGGTAGATGGGGGTGGGGGGGGGGGGGGGGGGGAAACCTATTCATTCTTATCCTACAAGCAAGGACTTTGTTGCCAAATATTGAATCAATGACTTCAAGATTTAAACAAACTGCCAAGAGCATCAAGACTCATCCTTTAACAGCAGTGACCATCAAACTATAATTAGTACTCCTATATCACTGAGCAGTTTAAAATCCTTACACATTCCAATATAAATGACCATAAGAAAATGGTTACAACAAGTGAAGTGCATTCTACATGTTTATGAAGCACATCTTAAGCCTACCAAGAGTGATGCAAAATGTAATCAAATGGTTTCTATCATTTAATTAATTACAGAACCGGACTGACCAACAAAATAACACTCCAAAATGCACTCTAATTATGAACCCACTAAAAACATATACTTTCAAGCTTCAATTTCACATCCTTATTAACCCACGAGCCCTAACCACACTGCGCTATAGGAGAAACTATTTCACAGCTGCTATTACACCATGAAGCTGCTACAGCAATTAACCAAAGCTTCATTAATTAGCCAGCCAGGATATTCAATTTCCTACTCCACGTTATAATCCACAAAAAAAATCTAAAATTGGACATGAACATGAACAAATTTCAGCAGGAGTCAAAACATTTCCCCAACAAACCTGACTGGTAACGGAACACAAGCGTCTGCGGCAACCATTCTTGGGCGGGTGGTAAGTAATGGCCTTGTTTAACAGTCTCCGATTAAAATTGGGTGTAGAGAGAGCAGAGGTAGAGCTTTGTTTAGTATGGTTGGTGGAATTGATGGAGGCTAAAATTGGTTTTGTGTTGAATACGATAGCAGAGGTCTGCATAATTGGAAAATTAGGGAGAATCAAAGATTTGTGGAAGGATGGAGGTGAAGGGGGGTTGAATTTGTAGGAAATGAGGTGATTTGAAGAGTTGAATTGGGTGGGGCGGAGTCGGCGGTGTAAGTGGTCGCTGTTTATCCAGCTTAACGAAGATTTTTTTCTTTACCAATCAAAAAATCAGAGATAAAGACCAATCGCAGGTGTATTAATAAAGTTTCTATTTGGCAACATATTTAGCAGTATTATTATTTTCTTTGTAACAAGTATGATTTGATAAGGAAAAAAAGGTCAAGTGTATTTAAGGATTATGGGTTAATTGTATGAATGATCTACACTTTAACTCAATTTTTAATTATTTTTATTTGAAATGGAAATACAAATTTATACTATGTGATTGATATAAAACAGAAAAAAAAAAAAACGTTTTCAGGGCGTCACGACTCGCAGCATCGTGCAATAGGGCGCCGCGGTTAGCGCCCCACACCCCCCCCCCACCCCCAAAGCCCCGTCCCCGCAAAATGCTTGCATGGCTGTCCACCCCCACCTCCCCCCGGTGCTCGCTATCCACCCCGCGGCTCCCCTATTATGGACACTCTAACCATGCCAATTTGTCTGGCCGTGGAGGGTTGTGCCGTGCCAGCCCATTACACAATGTCACAACACTCTATGAGTGCATTAAAAAGTTTTAAGTGTCATAGATTTTTTGAGATATAATTTCATTCAAATTAGATTTTGTGAGGAAAAAATGAACTAGTATTCTTTGTTTTATAGCTGTTTTAAATTTTTGCGACAAACCAAAATTCCTGATTCCTCTGGCAATATGTCCATAAAAAATCGGAAGCATCAAAGAGAATTGTTTGAAGCCTAATTGCTCTTCTTATGGTCCAGCCCATTCTGAATATCAATCAAATGTGTGATTTAATTTGGATTTGATTCTGAAATTTGAATTCTCTACAAATAATACTTGGAATTCGGAAAGAAAAAAGAATGGGGCGAAATTAAATATTTCTAAAATTTCTCTATTTTTTAATTATTTTTTGAAAGGCATAACCTTTTAGTTATTAATGACTCTTAGCTATACATATTTATACAACTATAATTACAAATATTCATACTATAAAAATTCCACCATATACTTCACATCAATTGTCACACATAAATCGCATCTCGAAAGGGACGATAGACTAGCCGGGGGGGTTGATATGGCAGGAAGAAATGATAGGGGCGACCATCCGCCTGTTCTTGCATATCTCACCATAGCCATCGCCATTTTGGTGACTTCAAAATCGGCTCGAAAAATATGCGAGCTTTAGGGTTTCTCTCCGCTGATTGAAAAATGAAAGCAATGATGGTGAAGATGTTTTAGGGTGTGACATCGTCGTTTGACTCCAGGATGCAAATTTTCATTTGACCCTCTTAAATATAATAATTTGCTTTTGAAATGCTAAAATTTAGTAGTTCTCACTAATCTTTTATACAAAAAGTGGCGCATTTCGTTGTCTGACATCGACGACGATTAATCCTTATATACTTGGCGTCCGAGTCATTGAGTGAAATTTCAAAATAAAAATTATTAAGATAAGTCAACGACTTAGACGTCATGTAGACAAAAAAATTTGACGTACGTTATAGTGAAATCAAATAAAATATTTTATGTCAAATATGCAACTTGAGATAATTTTAATATGAATAATATTTCCTTTTCGTTACTCTCTCTATCTTGGTGGTCTATTTCCGTTTCATAACATTTTTATTGCTCACACATTTTGAATATTCACTTGTACAATTATCCCACCTTAAACTTTATTTTTGAAATAATATTCCACCCATCTTCTAATAGTGCATACCGGATTGTATCACGAGTTGTAATAAATGTTATAATATATTATAGTAGTACATGGATATATCGTATTGTACACGAGTTTTAACAAATTATCGGTTTGCAAGTCTGATAAAAAAAATGGGTAATAGATGAAATTATTCTTGAAGATGCTTTGCTAAGCCCAATAATAAAATCTATAGTGATTCCAATTTGATGATCTCCAAAATTGTGCAGCGTACCTGATTTAGATCACTTACACTAAACACACGATCACTATACTAAAATAATAACCGTATCAAAAAAGAAATGAGCCAAGTCGAATGGAAAAGGGAAAAAGGTTCCCTATAAACCACTCACACACACAACTACATAGACTACGGATGGTCGAAAACAAGCCATATAGCTTCACAACAAGAACAAATTCAAATCATCATTGAAAGAAATAAGAGCTCGTTCCATAAAATTTAACTGGTACTCAGCGGAGATCGTCGAAATTCAGTAACACTTTTCAAGACCATTAGATTACAAATAGATCTCACTGTCAAGCACAAACCAGTATCCCTTGCATGAAGGTAGCCAGGGGGTTATTTAAGTACCCGAAAAACCTCAAATGGAGGTATCGCGGAGGTATCGCCAAAAGTGCCAAACAAGAAATATTATTTCGTCAACGTCTCACTAGAGAAGCAATTATCCCTCCAATGCTGATGCTCCAGATATAATCTCTATCAATTCTGTAGTGATAGTCGCTTGACGAGTTCTGGTTGTAGACAAAAAGGAGCAATTAGATTGGTCGGCAAAGATTTGATTACTTTTTAACAATAGAATGACTGAAACGGAAAGTTTGGCTAGCATCGTTTTGGTGCATGAATAAACAAGTCAGCAAACACCCTCTTGGACTTTGTAGTTATAATAATGCAATGAGATAGGCATGAAACCTGTTATAAGTGAGGGTGAGGCGGTCAAGCATCTCTCCAGCATTTCTACTTGAGCTGTCCATTGCAGACATTCTAGCTCCCTGCTCACTGCAAGCATTTTCTAAGACAGCATTGAACATAACCTGAAGGACATTAAGAGTTTTAATATCGGGTCGAAAGTAGAAATCAGTCCTAGTCTTATTTATCGAACCCATATCTAACAACATACACATGAGAATTGGAACTCTGTCAGATTCTGAAGCACTTCTGACTTTGTTTCAGCACCTTCAACTTCATAAGAATCCAATAACCCAAGTTGACCCCCAGCTTCAGATTCTCTCTCAACAATCTATATCATCATTGGAAGGAATTAGCATGCAGCATGTATACACTTTCACGAAATGAGTTATCATAAAATTCGGTGACTTCAGTCGATGCAATAACTTACCTCAGGAGATAAAATAGTGGATACTGATGGAATAAACGAGACCACTGATTGGAACTTATTGTACACAATCCTTAGTGCATCATATTCTACATTCTTTAAGATGTCATCAGCAAGTACAGCAACCTGTACAGACCAGTAGTATTAGAAAACAAGAAGTGGGGAGAAAACATGAACCAGATTCCAGCATTAGATTAATTGGAAGTCTCTAATCTGGAAGATTGATATGATAGAGAGGCATCTACAGGGGGGTAAAACAAAAAAAAGCACGGAAAAAAGACAACCTGAGTATAGTTCAGAGGATTCTTCTGCAACTCGGTTAGGGCTAGCTCAATATCATTCTTGGAGTCTCGAACAAGTTGGGCCTTGGCTTTCTCACCCACAATAACATACTTGCATTCCTTGTCAGGACCTAAACCACAAAACTTATGGTTAATAGATTTTTTTTCTCTATAAGAATCGGGAAGAAGGAAGGGAAGGAGAGACAGAAGATACCAAAATTTAACTTCTTGAGGCCCCTGCTAACTTTCACTGAAGTAGAATTGATACCACCACACAGACCTTTATCGGAGGAAATTGTAACAACAACAGTCTTCTTCACATCAACACCTAATGCATCCAAACACGTGGACAAGCAGAATACAGAATGAGATCTTGTCTTTAAGGAAATAGGCACAAGTTAGAATTTATTTGTAGGAGATATTTAAGGGTTTACCAGCAGAGGAGATAAAGGCATAACAATTTCTATAGAGATTTGAGCATACCATTTATAGAAACAAAAACAGTATTGTGGTCTTTTCTTTTATGATCAAAGGATGTAAGATAAGCATTAAGCACTCGATAGGAGCATGCTAGCAGCCAGGTGAGTTAATCTATGCAGGAAATATCAGGCCAAAAAACTGTATTTTGACAAGGGCATTGTTATATACAGATAAATAGAGGATATATTTGAGACAAAAACAAATGGTGATCACAACAGTTAATGATTTTACAAACTCTTTGTCATCCGCACCAACGCTACTTTTGAGAGTTTTCTTGATGAGCTTATTGTAAAACCAAAACACATCATGCAAATGATGTGAATTAATAAGTCTTAACTTAAATAAAATATAAGGGCTTGGCAGGAACGGATCCTAACTCCAGATGAGTAAATGATAAAATCTGATGGAAGTAATCTTAATGACATCTAATGAATGGAAACATATTTTTTTAGGATGGCTAAGGAAGGTTTTAGCTCAATGTCATAGGTAAGCCGTGAGAAAAACGATAATGCGATGGTCTTGAGATGAATCCAATTGCTATCAAAACATATAAAACATATGATGATCTGAATTAATCATATTAATATTCACCCACACACTTCACAGATTTTTTAAAATATCATATTTTCCTAGTTTCCCCTAATGACAAATTCATGTGCAGAAGCCACCACCGAGTTTAAGTTAAACAAGGCCATTGTAATATGCAGAGTATATTTTGTAGACAGCATAATACACTGAACCCAATGAGAGACCAAAATATTTATACACAAACTTACTTGGAAGGTCACCAAGAAGAGCAGTGAATGGTTGCCACAGACCACGTGAGTTTTCAGTTTTTGACTGAATAGCTCGGAGCTTTGAAGCTGCAACCATCTTCATAGCCTTTGTGATTTTTTGAATATTTTTGACACTCTTCATACGATTGCGGACTGTAGATATGTGGGTTTTCCATCACAATAGTTCAGTCAAACAAAAGAGTCATAATAATTTGGTAACTGACTGATGATATCATCAGTGGTTCAAGAGTCATCATACCAATTTGAGTTGACACAAATCGAACTCCCAAGAAAGATTGATCCCTGTTGGCATGAAATTTGCATATTCAGTTAGAAGTAAAGATGTGAAAATTGATTATGAATATTATATGCAACTTTTAAAATGCAAACAAAGTGAAAATCTTGATAACCCATAAATAACATACGAGGGGTCGTATATACAGTAACAATTCTTCTATGTGTCAACTTAAGAGTAACATGTTCTTTATAAAGTATTCACTGCAAGTTCAATCACATGACTCGCATGAGGCCCATAGGTCCAAAATTGTTATAGGAGTAGTATTTATCTAATCAATGTAACCAGCTACTAATATTTTCTTTGAACCTATCTATTTCTTATAACTTTAGTACAGTAACAGTTAAATCCTGGTTTCAACTTTCCACCAATGCCCTTAGTCCATAATGGTGTAGCTCATTATCCTTCAATATATAATCAGAAACAACATATCCCATACTTTTAAGTATGATACCTATTGCTTTTAACTAAACAATTTTCAAAAAATATCCTTAGATGTAATGTTTCTCGGGATAACAAGTAACAGCTTTGATATATTTGAGTCGTGACTGATTATTTATAATATAAGATATGCTTCAGTCAAGGTTATAATAACATCAAGAGAATGATTTCCATCTTAGACACACGCCACTGGTCCAACATAATAGACGAGGCCAAAGGGAAAAACGTCAGGAACCCCATTAAATCTGCACATTTCACAACTTTGTAACCCGTCAAAACAGGAAAAAAATTATATGTCCACTACCCATAACTACAAACACAACCAGAGATGACAAGAGAATAAGCTAATACAACTATGAGCTTCATAAAACACTAGCAATCAGAGACAATGAAGGGAGGCAATTAAGCTGCAAGAGATGCCGCATTGAGTGATTTGTAAAACCAACACGTTGTACATTAGCTGCAAGAGGTGCCGCATTGACACCAAGTCTTCTGCTTTACAAACATAACAGTAAAATTAACACAAATTCACACTTAATAACGCGATAAAGAGCAAATCCTATACCCCTAACATTGGTTGAAACGGCGAAGAATGGCACAAATCCAAATGAAGCTACAGCCGAAACTGATGCTAAAACGGAATCAACCAAACACGCGCGCGCGCATATTTATTATCATCGACAACAACAACAACACATTCAGAAGAAAAAGTGAAAGCAAAACAGATCGCATCGTACTCCGAAGGAACGATAGACGAGCGGAGGGGATTGATAGGGCGGGGAGAAATGATAGGGGCGGCGATCCGCCTGCCCTCGCGTCTCAAAGCAGCCATCGCCATTTGTAACTCTTCAAAATTAGATCGGAGAAAAT
Source organism: Salvia hispanica (assembly GCF_023119035.1). Taxonomy (NCBI): domain Eukaryota; kingdom Viridiplantae; phylum Streptophyta; class Magnoliopsida; order Lamiales; family Lamiaceae; genus Salvia; species Salvia hispanica. The sequence goes on along the minus strand of NC_062969.1, from coordinate 7,487,657 downwards.
TCGAGCTCTAGGGTTTCTGTTGAAAATGGAAGAGGTGAAGACTGGTAATGACTAGTTCTATCGTGCACGACGTCGTTTGACTCCGGATGCAAAATGCTAGTACTAGAATTGAGGGATATAATTCAATAAAATAAGAGAAATAAATTAACTGAAGTGTAATATGTAGTCAATAGGTTTAAAATAAAAAAGTGAATTAATATTTTAGAACGAACTAAGATGATAAAAATAAATTAGTTTTTGGGAACAAATGAAATATTATGATCTATGAGAGTATGGCCTTGACCCACCACTTATCCACTCATTCCATTTATAAAATAATTCATCTTTTATAATTTTGATTTATCCATCAAAATTAGTTATAATTTTAGAATTTTTAATATTATTAATGATATGAGTTTTATTATTTACTAATATATTTGTAATTATTTCTTCTCTATTTTTTTCTCATACTTTATTGATTTTACATTAAAATTCATGTTATTCTAAAAGATTAGAGTGGATTAACTAATTTGAAGATGATTTCTTGAGCCCAACAATAAATCTTGAAGGTCCCAATTTATCCAAAATCAAAGGCCCAAAATATTCCGTCTCCTTCCTCACAAACAACAATGAAAAAGCTATATATAGTAGCTGACCAAGAACAATCGACTGGCGGTAAGGATTACTATGGCAAATCCTAATCCATCTTCTAACACCTACACACTTAATAATAATTGACACCATCACTCGTGTATGTGTGTATGTATTAGGAGATGGATTAGGATTTGCCGTAGGTGATCCTCTCCGATCCACTGGAGACCTTCGTCAACTCCCACTTTGTGCAAAATTCATCACCCATGTTGACGATGAAACGATTTTCAATATAAAAATGTTTTATACTGAAATCAATTCGTCCATTTATATATCTGGATTGGCCGAACAATAAAAACAAAATTGAGGTGTCGAACTGGTAATGAAAGTCAATGGGATATATAAAATGGGCCCATCTAATGTGTAATGTGTGGATTATTTTAATTGGGCTCTCAAAATTTGGGCTTCATAATTCAATAGCCTTCACTTGACCAAAATTAATAAGTAGGACTATACGATGAATTACTCTAAATCATCAATTCCCAAATACAAAAATTTAAGATGTTAATTTGGAGGTCCAAACACAAAATCTGTTTAACAGAGTAAATGTGCACACAATTTTGACTTGAAGTACATTGGAGAGATCTAGCATTGTGGTGGTCCCAATAGACATTGTGGTTTGATATCACGATCGCTTTATACCACTTTCCTAACATATTCAATCATATATATGGATTATATAAATTATTCAACAAAATCTTCGATTTCACGAGTTCTATAGTTTTTCTCATTTCTTCGTTAGCAGTCATTAAATCATGTGATGTGTCATAGAATAGTTATATGCTAATAGTGATTCATAATAGATCTCAATAATGAAATAATTTATCTTGAACATATGCATATGTCCAAATTTTCTTAAAAAGAATAAAAGTGTACCAAGAGATAAGCATATGCTTATGTCCAATTTCCTCCTAGCATCTCAAAAGTTCTACGATTCCAATTCATTTTAACACTTCAATAATTTAATTTTAAAGAAGAATTAATTAATTATATTCTCAAGAAATTAATAAAGACTAAGAAAATATTTAGCGAAGACTTCCAAGTCAATCCTAATAATTCCAAGTGGCAAGGACAGTGGACAAAGAATTTGATGCCAAATAGCCCATCATTTGATGTCACAAACTCAATTATTACCCCTTCCAAGTATTTCAAAGTGGAATAAAAACATTAAATTAGGATATATTTTGATGTCCTTTCCTCTAAGAAAAGCTCTTCATGTTTTGCTTAGTATGAAAATAATTGGCTAACATTAATTGCTTTTTCTTTCATCTAACGTTTAGATTTTGGATGTTTTCTCATAATTGTCATTCAACTCATAATAATAGTAATAAAAAAGATAGGAAACTAGTTTTGGTGAATTGGTATACACTATAGTGATGCTAGAGGCTAAACTCACTGCGGTATTTTGGGCAAGCAAATTTAAAATTGATTCGGATGAGCTGTTGTTGAGTCATTTAAATTGATTTTATATGTGACGTATTTGATTCATATCAAAATGGTTAAAGTCTTTAGAGATAATTTTAATAATTGTGTAAATGTCTCTGTTATAAATTTCAAAGGTTTTTATACTTTGCGATAAACAAATACTCCACTATACTACAAAAAATGTTACGTACTCCTATTTTATTTCAGCTGTGACACCGAAGTAGTGCGTTGGTTAAAATTTTCCACAAATTGTCACTAAAAGTTATAAAACCTAGTATATATTAATATTTGAATATGTGACGAATATATGGTCGGAATATAAAATGAGATATCAGATTCAAACAAAAAACTAGTTTAAGAAAAAATACCATGACATTTCATACTCAACTACTCAAGTATAACTAAAAAAATATTGTATACAAATATATAACAAACATATCGCTTAATCAAAAGTGATTAAAAACGCATATTTATTGTAATTTGAAATAAATTTAAACCATAAACAGTTCTCATATTTACTGTGTCATCTCCTAAAAGCTGAAACGGTTTAATTAATTGTTACTATCATTATGTGTTTGTCAAAATAACTATTAAGGCACATGTCTATCCTTGTCGATAAATAGTATTGGATCAAACGAAAACTAGAACTTTTTTTACGATATATTTTATATAACATGATGAAACTTTGTCAACCTAATAGCGACCTAATTTATGGCCTAGTAGTATTTTAGAAGTAATAAATATTAAACAAAATAATAAGGATTTGGAAGAACCCTATTGCATCTAACGTGGACGTCTCTATATGTAACTATGTGGTGACAATTTAATGTGAATCAATGACTTATCCGTTATCATTCAATTAGCCAGCAATATAACCCCCTTTTAAGGCGAGAGACTAAATAAATACAAAATATATTGTCATAATATTTGCCCATTTTATGCAATAATGTTGTACTAATAATTAAATAAAACAAATTTATACATGACATTTCAAAACCTTTGTAATACTCTCGCGGATATGTGACCAACGAATTAAAATGTTAATCATTTTTCCTTTCTTTCAAATGTATAATTTAGAGAATGCGCAAAAATTAGATGTCTGGATTATCATAAAAGATTAAGAGACTTTAGAACTAGCTCAAAAGTAGTGAGTTTTTGTCACAATCAAACTATATGTATTAGTTTTAAATTACCTTAATATGATTATTAGACTGTTAAAATTTCTGAATAATTGGAAGACACGACTCGTAGCTGTATATCATTATCTATATATCCCAGAATATATATGTAGGGTTTCAAAAATAGCATATTCTTGATATAAAAGCATACGTATAGTCCTTTAATTTCATATTTCATATCCACAAGAAGAAATGGAGTAATAAGGGAAACTAGCAAGCACCTCTAAATTTGTCAAATCTCGAATAATATCACATTTTGTGATCCAAATCATAGCAACTTCATTTTCTACAATCAGAAAATATATATTCTACTTCGTGACCACTTTAACTCTATAAATTCATGTATTCGTATCAATATTAGATAATGTTTGTTTATTCTGTACGTACTATACCGATATACATAACGTATTTTGTATTTAATCCCAAAAGGAAGAAAAGTAGCGAATAATCACAAGTTTTTTGTTTTAAAAAATAAACCCAACATAATACTCCACTATATAAGAATGAATTTATATTTTAATTTATTATTAGATTAAATAACCATACTTTCACCAATTGATATAATCAATCCGCATATAACAACTTAACACACCTAATCAAATACTATCGTTTACTTATAAGGTAAAAGCATCAACCACATTTCCCACCAAGTGTTGTATCACTGTCAAACAAACGAATTTTAGTAAACAATTTGTTGCGTAAGTGGGTAATATTCTATGCCTTTCTGTGCGCAATGGAATTATTCTAATCTCTAATCATCCATTTTGGAATAAATGCCAAAAAAAGAAGAAAAACATAAAAATCAAGATACTAGAAATAAAGAAATGAGTGGCAAACACGACGTAGCCACGGTCCCAATAAAATTAATAAAAACGTTTTCAAAAGCATCCGTTGCACCGAGTCCCACGCGCGTGGCCTGACTTTGAATTTTAACCCCCAACCAACAACTAGTTCTACTTGGTCTACTCAATTTTAAATATAAAATTGAAATGTTATAATTGTAAAATGACCCCTTAGCTATTCCAAAACGACACTTTGCGAAGATTTTTCATTTATAAATTGGATCTAGATGTAGGGACTTTAATAGTGCTAAACACACGCCAATTAACATGCATGTTTTAATTAATTTTATTAAGTATTAAAAGTATATTTATTTAACATGACACACTTCCCTATATCGGATGGAATATGGCCCTTATTCAACGTCCATAAATTATTTAACATAACTTTTTAGTGGTTAATTTTTTTTGTCATCTATTGTTAAACAAAATTTCACTACTATATTACGTTAATTTGCATGGAAATGCAATGCGTCAAAATGTAATATTTCTCGTTCCCTCCATTCAGAATATATTGACCAATTAATGAAAACTGATTGATAATTGATGTATATTATGAATTTATAATTAGATTAACGCCAAGAAGGTCCATTTAGATATAGAGTAATTAATTGGGATGGTTTGAGCTTTGACTCTTGGTACTTGGGTTCGAGGATGGCATGATACCCACGCTTATCTACTATCCAAAAATAATTTTAGAGAAGAGGGTTGAAACCAAGTTTAGCCATAATTAAGGAGTGCAATAAGTACGAGGAGCAAGTTGATCCCATCTCCCACCGACTCTGTTCTTGGTTGACGCTGAGCTGCTGATGTCTTTCTTCTTATTCTTCTTGCTCTGCTTTCATTATCTGCTCGTTGTTCATCTGATTTTTGGCTGGTGTTTAGTGCCTCCTCATAGGGGTGGGTCGATACGATATATCGTATCGAAAACGTTGTATCGTGTACCGTATCGAAAATATCGATATGAAAGAATTTCATATCGTTATCGTATCGAAAGTTCGATATATCGAACTTTCGATATAAAAAAATTTCATATCGTTATCGTATCGATATTTCGATATATCGTACCGAAATTCGATATATCGTTAAATATCGATATATATCGAAAATTTTCGATATATATCGAAAATTTCGATATATATCGAAAATTTCGATATATATCGTATTTTCGATATAAAACGATATATCGCGATATAAGGAAATTCATATCGTTATCGTGTCGAAAACTTACGATACGATATCGTATCGTATCGAAAATTACGATATATCGAAAATTCGATAATTTTTCGATATTTTTCAATACGATACGAGCGATATATCATTTTTTTGGTATTTTTCCCCAGCCCTACCTCCTCAACCGTCTCTCGACTCTTCTCTTGGGATGCGAGCTATCTATTTTCTTCGGTATGCATTGATTAGTCTAGTTGTAAGCTTATGAACCTTATGTGTTTTGTTAGCCATGCATGAGGTTTGTTGGTGTTTTTGTTGTCGTTTCATTTGTTTTGCTTCTTGTTTTGGACCCTTCCTTACCACGTCGGTGGTATGAGATTTTTGGTATAATCGAAAAAAGATACAAAATAAATCAAATTGTTTCATATTCGTATCAAAAGTCACCATAATACTTTTTCGACGTGGATCACATATTGTAGTATAGTTCTATATACTAAAGACTAGAAAACATATATAGTGTATCATATTGACCAAACTATGTATATACTACAATACATTTCAGGTGCAAAGTTGAGAAATAGATTGGCATGTGGTTTGTTTTCTGTTAATTTGCAAGTGATGCACATGGACATGTCTTTCTCTTTATGTAGACAAGATTACAAAGTTTAAAGTAATACACAATCTTATTTTTCTATATGTGAGCTTTACCAAAGTCTTGGGATTCTATTTTGTTGCAATAATTCACAGATCTCACTTCTTTTTATTTATTTTATTCACATGCAGGAATCAGGATGATATTAGGCGTCTCGTAATGACCTAGTCACCCGATGAAAATCCTCCAATATTATATTATACTCCTATATAACAAATAAATTAAGAAACAATTAATTAGATCACCCAATCATTATAGCTGCAAACAATTATTTTTGTTAATTGCGTGAAGTAACAAGCCAAATATGAACATTATAATCTGTACATAATGATTTGAAACACAACCGACTAGTATATATCATGATTTGGAGAAAATATTCAAGCTATGTGTGAAATAAATAAAAAAATAGTAGTGGTGGAATCGTGGTTTCATAAACAAAATTAGTCAAAGTATTCTTAATTTGATTCCCCTAGTTACAAAATATTGGTTGTTTGTGCAAATTAGTTGACTCTGCTATATTATTCTAAATAAGAGTGCAGATGATATATGTGCATGTTACACGGATTCTCTCTGCAATGATTATTTCGGCTCTAACCAACAATTAGGTTTAGGAATGTGCTAATTTTATAATCGCATAAAATTAATATATGATGTTTTAAAATAACATTCAAGATCTATAGTAGTAAATGGTGTTCTTTCACGAAATTTCACTTTCCTTTCTTCTTCTTCTTTTTTATAGTAAAAGCACTTTTGTATCGGAAATGAGCTATTGAAGTAAATGAAATAATTTCTAAATTAATAATATAAAGACGAACAAAATCGGTACTAGTAATAATTTTTTGAGTGATTCTATTAGACTAAATTATGGCTAAGTGGCTAACTATGATTTTGGATTAAATAAAAGATCGTTTTGAGTCCTCTTCAAAATCATGTATTACTAGTTTTTTTTACTATTATGACTTCACTAAATATTTATTACTAATATATATTATGGTAAATATTATTGCTCTGGATAATATTATTATTGAACTAAGAAATTGAAACGATGTAAGTTATATATATGCCCATGGGTCAATCATTTGCATATTTTAACATAGTTAATAGTATTATGATTTTGAAACGAGATAAGAGACAATATTATTAATTAATTATTGAATAACAATGAAAGTTGATAATATTACTTAGTTACTATAGCTTATGCACAAATAATAGTAATTCATATATGGAGTACTATATGGTTCAAGCTTTTATCTGCACACAAAATTGGTTGCATGGATATTCTGGTGGCAATATTTTATTTTTGTTATATAATTATAAATTATCAAACTATATTACGCTAACTCAAAGTGACACAATTTTTTTTTGTGATGACATACTCTAACGGACACATTTTCTAAAATGAACATCACTTTATTTGTTTATTTTTATCCACACTCTGTTTAATTCACAAAACAACCTTCATAGTTTTTTATGTCAAATAATTAAAAAATATTTCATTCATAGTTTTTTATACCAAATAATTAAAAAATATTTTATTTAGAATCAGGGGCGGAGACAGGAATTTGTAGTGAAGGGGGCAAATTTATCTATGAATTTTTTTTTAAGAATTTGAAAAAGGGGCATTTAGGGAAAAATTAAAAGAAATAAATTTTAAAACAGATAATATATCTATGGGGAAAAAAAATTGAGATGGGGCAAATGCCCCTCCTACCATCTTACTAGATTCGTCCCCGAATTAGAATGCGACAGAGATAGTGGAGTATATTTTAATATTGTACTATTTTTTTTGACACCTTTTTAATATTGTATTTTTAATAGATAATGAAGAGTTTGAAGACTATATATGAGCCCGATGAAAAAAAATTAGTGTGATTAACTCATAACTCTAGAAAAAGTAGCCTACAATGTGATGGACTGGTTTGATTGGCGTTACTAATTGGATGTAATTAATAATTATCCATGCATTCCGCTTGTTTGTTCTGTGGTTCTATTTGTCAGTTTGTAATTTGCATAACTATGTATTATTGATATTTGAAGATTTATGAATAGAATATAGTAATCCATCTTCTCACAATACGAGTAGCTTTTTAGTATTTTAGTTAGTCCCGTGGTAAAAGTTTTGTGTAATTTTTATTATAAATAAAGTAGGTCTCATATCTGTTAATTCATAATTTTATTTATAAAATTAAAAAAAAATGAAACTTGTATTTTACTAATTTCTTTTAACATTATGTTTAAAAGAGTCTATACAATCGTATTGTCTATTTGGGGCGGAGGGGATAATTACAAAAAAATTGAAGGATCGCATAGTAAAACGGAAAGCTAATAATTCCACGTCGCCATCTCACACGTGTCAATGCAGGAGTGGTTTCTCGAACTCAGTCGACTTTTCTGGCATCCTTCGACAGCAATGGCAGGCGCGTCCATACTATACTAGGTTTAATTATTCGTAATCAAACAGTACTCATTAATCTTTCGAAAACAACTATAGCAGTAGTATAATGTAATGAGTTGATAATAATTAAAATAGTGTATATCAATTTTTCATTCAAACCCCCTTCTGCCACACAATGAGGGAATTTAGATGCCTGCCAATCGCTTTTATTTGTGTGAACTCAAATTATGTATATATTCCTATAATTTACTTTTATTTTACATGTTAATGCATAAGATGATAAGAACGCGATTTTTTTTAAAATACACACTGAAATATTAAGAGAAAAATATAATGACAGTATAATAGCAATACCGTAAAATTTGCAACCCATAATATTTATAAAAAGAATTGCAATTTTACTACAAGATAGACTTGATTTCCATCACAAAATTAAAGGTTTATTGGTTTAGTAGTACATGTATTTTCCAATATAGTCTACACATATAGTACAACATACATGCAATATTAGTAGTAAGATATACTACTGTAAAAGAAAAATTTTCATGTCATAGTATATACTATAGTACTATAATAAAATATGATCATATATTTTTTAATAATATACTTAAATCTTATGGTAATATTCAAGTATTTAAATTGAATAATGTATATACTTTATCCGCTCATTTTGAGCTATATTATGTTAATTAATTTACTTCCATTGCGAAAAAAAGACAATCTCTTTTCACACACTTTATTTCGTCGTAGGAGTACTCTATTTTGTTTTTATCACATATACTAAACACAATATATGTAACCAATGTTTTGGTTTATAACTCCAAATGAATTGGATCCCCTAATAAAGTTTAAGGCTTATAACCCCCCCCTACCCCCCCCCCCCCCCCCTCCCACCTGCCCACCCCACCATTGTAGTTCAAAAGGTCTATATAATGAGTGGATGAACAACTCAAACCATTTCAGTTATCCACAATAACCTTCAATTATTGCCTTCCATTTGTCGTCTCTCAACGACAACAAGCAGAAGCATCAATTTTAGTTTGCAATTATTTCTCAAGAATCCGTTACCAGTTTCCAATTTTTAATTCTTGGACATAGGAAATCATCGACGCAGATTGTTGGCATTGCCTATTTTTCTGGAGCCAATCGCAACTGCTTTTTAACCGAATTTTACCCTCTTTTACTTACTGAGCCTTCTGATTTCGTTGGAGGGAGTTTCTTTTCTCCCGGGGAAAAAAGATTCATTTTTTCGCTTATTTCTAAATCATTATCCCCAATTAAACAAGGGTTTCCACTTCCGTTTGTTAATCATGCAAATCAAGAAGCTTGTTGCCATGCCGTCTCGCACCGGGAGGCATTTGCAGCGCTATAATAAGGGATTTCGTCAGGTTGTTGGGTACGTATTCTCAATTTCTTCTTTAGATTTGGGGATTTTTTTTTTTCTGTAATGTTCATCAACTGTTTGTTGAATTGCCACCGTGGCGTACTTTTTTTTATTAAAATAGTTTATTTATGGAATTGTGCCTAATATTTCATCCCGTTTCTGCAAATTTATGCAGATGTATTCCATATAGAATCAGAGACACCAAAAAAACTCATTCGATCGATGATATCACACTCGAAGATTTGGAGATCCTTTTGATCAGCTCTCAAAAGAGTGCAAGACTTATGTTCCCTAAGGTAAAAATTGATGAACATCTCAATTCTTTTTGATGAAAAACCGATAATCACGACATCAAAGTGTATAATTGATCCTTGGTCTAAGCATTGTTCGATTTGCAATTGAATTCATCAGGGTGGATGGGAACTCGATGAAGATATCGAACTGGCAGCTTCACGAGAGACCTTAGAGGAAGCCGGCGTAGTTGGCCTTCTAGGGGTGAGTTTTTGGCTTATTTCTCTTCTGATAAGACCAATATTTGTATTCACACCTCTAGATTCATCATCTAAAGCTCTTTTATTTTCCAATTACTGCAGGAAAAATTGGGTGAATGGATTTTCAAGAGCAAAAGCCAAGAGAAGTATCATGAGGGATCCATGTTTCCCTTGTATGTCACCGAGGAATTGGAAGTATGGCCAGAGAAAAGCCTTCGCCATCGAGTTTGGGTATGCCCTTAACTGAAAAATGCAAACTTTTGTGAACATGATGTTTTATGGTACTAGTTCTGATGTGGGATCATATCATTTTCTTGCAGATGACTGTGAATGAAGCTCGGGAAGCTTGTGCGGCTGTGTGGATGAAAGAAGCTTTGGATGAATTCGTTTGTCAGTTCAATTGTCAATCAAGAGAAGTAGAGGTTGATGAAGTCCCTCTCACATCTTGTTTATTAACATTGTGTGGCAGCGAAGACTTAAGCTTCGCCATTGGAGCCAAAACTGCTGACAATGAAGTTGATTGCTACTTAATCAGTTGAGAAACTAAGTTGCTCGATTTTTTCTCCAAAATGGAGCCGCAACAAGAGCTGCTTGAAGATGAGGGTTTAACTAGATAGGCAAAAGTGTACAAATTGGTCACCTTGATTATTCATTCATGGAAGCCCCGTTGATTCTTCAAGCGGTTGTGTTTTCGAAGTTTTTGGGAAATTAGGGGCAAATTCAGCAATCAACTTCTTTGTCTGTAAATGAGAGATTGTGGTATCATGGATATAGAGTTAGGTCACTGTATTATTAAATCGATGTCCAATTAACCGGTATATACTATCAGAAATCCTTTGTACATGCACTTTGATTGATAAATTTTAACTTGTGTTTTGGGGATTTTATTTGTGCCCTCTTATCTCTTTCATCAACATGTGTTTGTTTCTCTTTTGTTACCCAAGAAACAAGACAAATGTGAAGGGGTCAACTGAGATCTTGATTGTTTTGATTTTTAGTGATTATATTTAATACTAGTGGAGTATATATGTAAAGAGGTGATGAGGCTTTGAAAATGATATTGCTCCCCAACAACTACGTCTCTTTCATAAATTTATGAAAAAATGATGCCAAAAAATAATGACTTGTGAACAGTTTTAACCTACTATAAAGTTTTTAATTTTGCTGCAAAATTTAAAGGTATAAGTATTATTGAAATCATTTTTTAACAATGTGTTGAAAAATAATGAGATCTAATTTGATTAGCAATCAATCATTGATCTGACCATATATATCATACCATCTGTCCACTAACTATATATATACATTCTCCAACTTATTGATCAGTGAATATAAACAAGACATGACTATCTAATAGAACACACATAGTACTGGGTAAGTATGATCCTATATGATAGATTTCAAAGTGTGTTAGAAAATACAAGTGACTTGATACATGATATTAGTCATTTAATTTTTGTGTAGCTACCAAAATGGCTAATGAAAATTTTGCCCCATTAATATTATTGCTACATTTGGCGTTTAAGGTAGCACATAACTTATAAGGTATCGAAATATAAAAATACCATTTGCAATAGAATCCCACTTGTATATTGGGTGGTTGTGGAAAAATTTACAAGTTGCATATGTATGAGATTGTTAACTGATATTAAGTGTAGTTTTCTATGTTGCATTTGTTTGTTATAAAAACTTTTTTGCAGTTTTCCAAATTAACAACTGTGAGCTCAGCACTCAATAAAATACATACATACATTTTTGTTTGTTGTTGTGTAGTTTTCCAAATTATCTGCGTGCCAGTACTAAATTTTATCTATAACTATATTATATATAAGTGAGCTCAGCACTCAATAAATTACATAAGATGAGTAAATTAAAGGAGATTTATTGACTAAGACGTCCTGCCAATATACCGTATGATAAAGTAGTAGCACAAAAATCTCCTTTATAGTTTTAAGATCCCACTGTTTTATGTCCATTTCGTATCACATTTTTGTTCGTTTTTTCCCAATACAAGCTACCTCGCCAGAAGTAAAAAATCGCTCCTTAGTCATGTCTATGCACCGACGATCACTCATTACATATTCTATACGTTACAGATATAATTTGTTTAAAAAATGTAGTTTTGCATTATAATTATCCACACATTGAAGTATAATTTAATGAATAGTACATCGAAAGAATGAGGTAAAATAGTCCCCACATAAATTAGGAAAATGAAATAGTAGTACTAGTATATAAGTATTTTATTACTAAAAATGGTAGAGAGTATAAGTGACATTACAAATTAAGTGTATTTTAGCTTCTAGAAAGGAGAAAAGAAAGGTCAAACTTAAATACTATGTAGAGTGGTAACCATAAGTTAGAAAGTTAATATTAAACATGTAGTGAAGGACAAGTGTGTTCATTCAATCAATGTAGACAATATTTTTTAATCTAGAATAGTGAATTGTAAGTTGGGCTATAGTTTTGAATTCCAACTTTTGTTGCTAGTTTTGGCGTGTGAATGGGCATGACCATTTCTAAATACATAAACCGTGCACACGCCCACAAATTCAAGATTTGGTAAAAGTAAACCAATGCAACACCGACGAAACCAACCACAAACAATTTGAATTTGGATAGCACACATTGAAATACATACGTAAGGATCAAAAGTCTAACAACTTTTGTACACCAAGTTCAAACTTGTGTAGCTAATTGTAAATTACCTGGTAAATAATTAAGTAGATACATTTCTAAGTTCATGTAATTAAGCCCAAATACAGTCATTAAGTAGACGACAATCAATGATTGTCAAGTTATTCAAGCAAAAATGATTAGTTCATGTTATTTTTAGAGCACATAAATCTTTCATTGCGGCATAGGAGTATTATACTATATGCTTCTATAGGTGTACCGTGTACCCACCTTATGGTGGGACATGGGCTTAAGCCCATACCACCAATTTCTTTTTTAGTTTTTCACATTGCTAATTATATTAAAATTGACCAATATCATCTTTAGCCCTCACTAAATTGATTTAAATAAATATCAATTGTCAGAAATTAAGGGATGAAGGAATTGAAATCAGAGAGAGAAACAAAGACTAATACACTAAAAATTGGTTTGAGAACGAAAAAATATGACTTAATGAGGAATACTAAGTATTAAAATTAATTAAAAAAAAACTACTCCATGATATAAATTTAGTTTTAAGTTAGATTGATGTATTGTATTAATTTTAAATTGTACTAAATATATTATTGGTATGAGTTTTGTGTGATATATTATCACTAATGAAATCTATACCAACATTTTTTTCCGTTCCTGTATGCTTTTCTATATATACACACTTTTGTAAAGAAATTACACATGATTATTGATGCTTTAAGATTTTCAAAATATACCGAACTTTTTTCTTTCTCAATCCTACTTTCTATAAATCAACTTAAGGTAACAAGAGTTGTAAGATATTCATCATTGATTTGGTGGGGTTAATGTCTAGAACATGAAGAAGTTTCTAGAACGAAGTTAGTGCATTGCATTCACTAGCACCATACATTCATTAAGTTGGGTCTAAATTCACAACTCCTTCCTCTCTTAATTCACTTCCACTTGCATCCTACTTGCATTTCTAGATCAGCTATGAATCTTGATCCATAAACGATGAAGAAGCGTACGTGTAGCAATTTATATCACCAGAAATTGTTTATTACTACTATTGTAAAACTTCATACTAAATTAAATATGTTAAGATATGGAGTATAATTAATAACGAAAAAATCTAGGTGGGAATAGGTAAATATCACTCTCAGACCACCCCTGATTGGGATATTGATTTCAAATAATGTTAAATGACGATGGAGACGTATCAGATAAAGTGGTTCATATAAAAATAAATTACGATTTATTTCGATATAAGTAAATAAAAATACTAACAAAGTTTAAATGTATAACAATAAGTCCAAATTTCTCACGGCCGACGTAGAACTTTTGTTATTCAATACCTCTTCCACCTTTATCAGATCGAGTAAATTATCCCAATCAATAATAGTAGAAGACAAATATGTAACAATCTTTGTTTTCTTTTCCTTTATTAAAATCAACTGGCTGTAGTGAAATACTAGTAGTGGCCATAAGAAAATGCGAATGGTTATATTCCACGTAGCAATTAATCTTATAGAAAGAAAACGCAGCATCATAAGCAAAAAAATCATACCTCTTCGCAACTTCAATATATACTCCCTCGGTCCACCATTAAGAATCTCATTTCTTGATGGCGCGGATTTTAAGAAATGTAAAAAAAAGTGGGTGGAAGAAAGTTAGTGGAATGGAGATCCCAAGTGAGTGAAATGAGTTAGTGGAAGGTGGGACATTATTACCATTTACGGTAAAAGTGAACCAGTACTCCTATTCGCGGACGGACTAAAATAGAAAAACGGGACTCCTATTCGCAGACAGAGGGAGTATATACAATCACGTCAAGTTATTAACAATGCAAAATGAATTAAACTACTCCCTCAATTCCATACAAGGTGGTGGCGAGTCATCGCGGCCCGGCTGTTCACGACACCTCCACGCGGAGGAAGTGGACGGAGGATGAGTATGCCGGCGTGGCCAAGGCGTGGTTGTCGGTTTGCGACGATCCGCTGGTTGCGAACAACGGCCGTGGTCGTCAACATGTGGGCGAAGATTAGAGTAGCATATAGGAGGAAACCGCCCGCACGGAAAGGACTACAGCGGGGAGGAGTGTTGGAAGGGGTGGGAACGCATTAGGGCGGCGATCGGCCGATTTTCGGGGTTGTACGCCAACGCCCTCCGCCGGTGACTCGTGGGCGGAGAATGAGGAGGACGCCGGAGGATAGCGGAGAGTCGAGTTCTCCTTGCTTAGGGAAAGTATATAAGGAGTTCATCTTGGGAATGCTATGTGTTCTTTGAAGGACTCACGAGAAGTTCCGGGCGGGGTGCGGCGCTGGGTGGCCGAAGAAGCAGAGGCTGAACTATTCCGGTGACTACGACGCGCGGCAGCGGATCCCACGACCTCCCCCCGGATGCTGATGAGTTTCCGTTCCCTCCACCCTTTACTCGTCGCCCTCGCCCCGTTGGCCAAAAGCGGGCGCAACGGACCAGCGAGTGGAGGATCCCCCCTATCGCCACAGGAGGTCATCTCGGCACCCCCCCCACGCGCGTACACCTTATTCTCGCGTGCAAAAACGGAGAACGGATGTACAAGGTCTTCCAAGAGTGGAAGGCCGCAACCGACCTCACGGAGAAGAGGTTTCTCCACTCGATGCTCGAGAACATGCGGTGGATTTGGATGCCTTGAGGGCACCTGGTGGGGGTTCGGACGCGGGCTCGGGATACCCCGGGTGGTGGCGGCGAGGGACGGCGCGGCGACGACGAGGAGTAGAGAGTGGCGGGACTCGTGTGTGGAAGCCCATTTTTTTTAAAAAAAAATCATGTATTTTTTTTTATCTATGTACCTTTTTTTTTAATGAAATGAATGAATTTTCCCGTATATGTCTCGTAAATTTAATTCCGTAATTTAATCGTAAATTTATTTCCGTAAATGTAGTTATTTTTGAATTATTTTTTATTGCGGCTGGCCTAAGGCTAGCCTATTTGAGTAAAATGCTTGATGTGGCAGGTGGATTTTTAGTGCGATGACGTGACACAGAGAGAGAGTGGCTGGCCTATGGCTGACCTATTCTTATTGTGGATGCTCTAATATAGTCATTTTGTCATTTTGGTACGTTTCATAGTAATAGAGTCATTTCATTTTTTAGCAAAAGTCAACATATTTTTCTCTCTTCATCTCTCTACCTTTTTCATTTTCTACTTTATTCTCCCTTTACTTAACTCACATAACACAATTTTTCTTAATTTCCGTGCCGAAAAGAAATACCTCAATTACTATGGAACGAAGGGAGTAATATTTAGGGAGCATTTGTTTATGTGGATTAGCCTAGTAAAAATAATACTATAGGTTAATCCTTTTACTTACTTTAAAGGATGATATTTTGAAATATCCCAAAGTATCATTAATTTAAGCCGATTTTTTATATGACATTTCAATCAAATAGGTTTGGCAATTTTCAACATGCCACGAAATTCCATAAGCATACATAAATTAATGGAATGAGTCGAATTTTATTGGACTCGTTTCTTATCGGGTCGATCATACGTCTTCGATATCATATATGCATGTACTCCCTCCGTCCCACTTTAGGAGTCCTGGTTGAGTTCAACACGGGTTTTAAGAAATACTCCCTCCATCCACGAATAGGAGTCCCGTTTTTCCATTTTGGTCCGTCCACGAATAAGAGTCCCGGTTCATAATTACTATAAATGGTAAAGAGACCCCACATTCTACTAACTCATTCCACCCACATATCATTTAAAACTAATATATACAAGTGGGACCCCTATTTCACTAACTTTCTTCCACTCACTTTTTTTAACATTTCTTAAAACTCGTGCCGAATAAAAATGGGACTCCTATTCATAGACGGAGGGAGTATAAAGGAAAGTTGGTAAAAAAAGATAGTGGAATGTGGGTCCTACTTTTATATATTAGTTTTATAATAAAATGTGAATGGAAAAAGGTGAGTGGAATGTGGGGCCTATTACCATTTATGGAATATTCCAACCGGGACTCCTAAAGTAGGACATCCAAAAGTATTAAACCGGGACTCTAAAGTGGGACGGAGGGAGTATTATATACTCAAGGTACGCCTGTTTGGTAAGATGCCATAGGGGGTTCTAGCTCAGGGGTCACAAGTTAGCCAACAACTCAAGGTGTGCCTCCAGAATTCCATGAGGTCGCAAATCGATGCGCTTCTATGTGTGAAGAACAAATCCATAGCCACTTTCAAGCCGATCTTATTGTAGAAATTTGGACACACTCAAACATTCAGCATTGAAGTTCTCTTTATCTTGTGTTATAGGTATCACAATTAATGTAATTTTTATGAATTTTATTGAAGTTATTTTGTTATTGATAATGTTATTTATTTTAATTTTATAAAACGTTAAAAAATTCAAATTAAATTGCTGGAGGAGAAATATGCGGACATGCATGAGATTGTGAGAATTGTTATATGATATAGAAATGGAGGAAATGATAATGTGATATAGTATGAGTTTTGGATAACTTCGTTAACTTGATAAATTGACTTGAATTTGAATCCGATTCCCACGATTCGGATCCGTCAGATTAACAGAAGAAAAATAGCCGTTGAACATTTGAAAAACAAAGCGGTTAGTTTTCCCTCCCCCAATTCGCCACACTAACAAACAACTGAGCGAAAAAATGGGAAGATTCAAAGCTAAATCCGACTACGAACAACTCAGAAAAGCTCGCATCGTCGAAAATCAGGTTAGTTTTCCCTCTCCCAATTCAAAACACGTGATTTTGTGGTGTTTTCTATTTGCAAAATCCATACAATTCTCTAACACCGCTGCCGAAATTACAGACGCGGCTGGCTAATTTAGGGCTTCAAAAAACCTTGACGGAGCTGCGGTCTCTGAATTCATCGACGAAATCCGAGAAATCTCAAAAAAGAAAATACTGCAAAGTCGACTACAGCGCCGCCCCTTTGCGGCGATCAGCTCGATTGGGGGGAATATCGCTGCCACCAGGAATCGGTGCGTGGATATTACAAACAATCGATTGTTAGTGTAAATAGCTGATTTTGTTTTGATTTCGATTTGTTTATGTTGGATGCAGGGAAAGTGAGTTACTTGGAAGGTAGTGATGGCGATGAAACTGGTGATGGTGTAAAGAGGCGCTCTAGACGGAGTGTGATTTCGCAAGAAGCTTTGAGGCGGCGCTGCGTGTCTAAGGAGAGAGGGAGTTTGTATGATCCAGTTTATGGCATTTGCTGCCATTTCTGCAGGTTCTCTCTGCCCTAATCTGTTTCTGCTTTATTGTTTCCAGTTTTTGGTATGAGATTAGTGTGTGGATGAGATAGTTTTAGGAATCTATAGGCATTTATGATTCATTTACATTTACTAGAGTTTGGAATGAGCTAATTTGGAAATGTATAAGCACTTTCTTTGTAGTTTATCTTTGAGTACTTTTAGTATTCTCATGGAAACCATGAACATGTTACATGGATTCTTTGAAATAAAAACTTGATTTTATACGTGCAGTTGTGAGTATTGAATGAAAATGATACAAAAATGTTGTGCGAAACCCCCTCGTGTGAAAAGAACTGCACCGAATCCCCTTTGTCTATACTGCTTCCCTTCTAATTTTTGGCCGGAAATGCCCATATTCACTTGACTACTACAACTCTAATGGAGGACATTTGTGGAATGAATGATGAAAAGGGAAGAGGTAAATTATCTTTTGAAAATGCAACGGAATCTGGTGCAATTTTTTTTTTTTTTTTGACATGAGGGGTTTTTTGCAACATTTTATTATCTCAAAATTTTCATGCATATCACATACCTTTGACAGTTGATCATGGACCTGATACTAACGCCTTTTATCTCTCCGATGGTGGGTGTAGAGAGTTTGATCTGGTTTGGTTTTATTGTTTGTGATATTAGGAGCAATAGAAAGTTGATAAAACTTTCTTGTGTTTGTGTATATTTGTATTGAGATACATTTGATGTAGCATCATAGATCTCTGGCAGCCAAAACAAACATGCTCATGTCAAATTTGATTTTGGTTGTTCTGATTCCTAAACAGGCAGAAGAAACTCTGTGGTGAAGAAGATTGCAAACGTTGTGGTGATAGGGACATAAAGCAACCGTGCATAGGTCAGTCTCAAATCCTAGCTCACCTTTTGTTCCTATCCTATATGGTTCATAACATGATTAAAAAGACATTACCCACAACCCTTCTTGAAGGTAAAACAGAGTGCTCAGTATGCCAATGGTATCCTTTGTCGAGCCTGCCTCAAGATCAGATATGGTGAAGGTAAGCCGAGCAATCTGTTTGAACATAACAAATGAAGATAAAAATCTGTCTTCTTAGATTGTTATGGACATTCGTTACATGCTAGAAATGGAGGAAGTGAGAATGAATAAAGAATGGATGTGCCCTCATTGCATAGAGGATACAGGAACCAAACCTCACTGGATATGCAACAGGTTAACTATACTCCTGCATCTGATCTTCACTCGAATTTTGCAATTTTTAAGATATTCGGATTGTTTTCTTTGTTCTTCAACCGTTACATTTTCTGGATATGAACAGCTCATTCTGTATGAAGAGGAGGAAGATGATTCCTACTGGAATTGCCATATATAAAGGTTTCTCCTAGTTTTTTTTTTGGTCATGAACTTGTTTTACAGCCTCAACACTGCTATTAATACTTTCTAGTACTTTTTGTGTTTGTAGCAAGAGAGATGGGATACAAATCTGTGGCACATTTGTTGATGGATGAGCTTTCAAAGAGCAGATAGAAGATGATTGCAAATGGCTGTGGTTGTTTGAACTTCCTCTGATTGTAAAATTACTAACGGATTGTGTGATCCTCTACCACTAGCTAGTGGGTAAAATATCGTCGTAGGATTTGTTTAGAAAACATTGTAATTTGTAATTGGCCTGGTTTTTTAAATTCATCATAAAAAAGTTCTCTATATTTATGAAGGAATTTAATAATTCAATTCAATTATTTTTGCTTTCAAACACCAGTTCTATATTTATGCATATCCATGAGCAACTGTCCATGACAACACTACTACATACACCCAAATGAACCTCAACTTGAACAGAAACCCTTTATTCCCAATTGCATCTCTAACAAAGATGCAATTATCCCAAAACCCTATTTCGCGATCCAACTATTCAAATTCCATAAACCCTAATTTCATCTTCTGCAATTCGAACTATTTGTCTCCTCACAAGGTCAAGAATTTGGGATTCTCCGCCACAGTTTTCCCATCTTTAAAGCTCAGAGCTCCCCATTCGATTTACTTCAGTGGCACCAGACGTCGCCGTTTTACTCCCTTTGTTGCCGCCGCCAAAAGAGCCTCCAGTTCCGACTACTATTCTGTTCTCAGTGTCAGTAAAAATGCCACTCTACAAGAAATTAAAGCTGCTTATCGATCGCTTGCTAGGAAGGTAACTGTTTAAGTCGTTTTGTGTGTATGCCAATGCAATCATTCAATGCTGCTGCATGGTGTTGTCGAAATGCCGGAGAGTTTGAAGCGGAGTAACTGAGGTGTATTAAAAAAGTTACTACTCATCGATTAATTGATGATTTTACATGTTTTGTTTTCTTAACAAAGGCCCGTTGTAACCATGACTGTTTATAGACGTATAGTGACTGGTTGTGTTGTGCTTCGGTTTTGCATTGAGTATATATCTATGTGTGTGTGAATGAATTATCTCCTTTTGATTACAGTTCCTGTTCTAGTCCCAGATATTCTGCTTACTTGAATCTTTACTAGTTAAATTTCCAGGCTTTGTCTCTTTAGTAACTCAGTGCGTGTGAATGCAGTATCATCCTGATATGAACAAGGGTCCTGGTGCTGAAGAAAAATTTAAAGAAATAGCTGCTGCTTATGAGGTAAAGTTATATTGCCACTGTACTGTACTATTGTGGTCAAATTCTTTTATCTGAAACATTTCGTGCCTATGCAAGAAACGGCACTCGTTCATGAAAGTTTAGCTCAACTCTTCTCCTTTGATGTCATGCATATATGCTTGATAGTATATTCATGGCAAATCACATCTCTGTATCTCTATACTATTTATTTCAAATAAAATATTCTAATTCCATAATGTATAGTAAAATTGGAAAGAGATTTTGGAATAGAATTGATTATAAAATAAAATAGCGATATACGATATTAATGTTATACTAATATTTTTAGGTCCTGCAAATGTATTAACTTCTTTTCCTATAGAAATATGATTTAAAAACAATTTCAAGTCTGTTAAACTAAAATTTTGTTTGATATAAACTATACAAAAACTAGAGTTTTTGAAACAAAATCTATACTTTAATTTCAATAGGACTTTGGACATTTAACTTTTGTTTTGTAAATTATATTCCCTTGTACTTCTAGTTTGGGTTCAGTTGTTCCTTTGTAACTGAAATGTTGGCGATTTAGTCAAAAGTGATGTGTTGCGATGAGATTAGTATAGGAATTGAAACATAAAAAATTGTACATGGACCTATTGAATAAACGTAATATTATAGTACAAGGACCTAAAGACCGGTTCTGATGCCTTTATTCGTTCTTCTTTTCTTCTCTATATTTTTGTTTGAGTCTAAACACTATGGTGTACTAATTCCAGTATATGATTGTTGCCAATTGATGCTCTTCTTCATTTCATCGAATGATTAGGTGTATTGTTATGACAATTGTCTTCTTTTGACTCTCTGGTAAAAAAACTGCTGTTTTAGGTTCTGTCAGACTCTGAAAAAAGGTCTGTCTATGATCGTTTTGGCGAGGAAGGTCTTCGTGGAGAATTTGACGCAACAAGTTCTGGTCCACAAGGGGTAAGATCATGTATCTGTGGCATTCTTCGCAACTATCATTATTACTTTTTCGTCCAAAATATGTATTTACTACTTTCATGTTTTTATTTGCTGCTACCCCTATCCAGTTATTTGGTTTGGGGTCCAACTATTTTGTGTAAATTACATGTTGTAGGTGGACCCTTTTGAAGTTTTTGCTGAATACTTTGGTGAACCTAGCAACTTTTTTGGAGGAAGCGGTGAGCAATCAGGCTTCAACTTTAACTTTAGAGGGAATAGCAGACAGAATCTTGACATTCGGTAATAATCCATTAGAGTATCTTTAACTAAATTTACTGTATTGTTTGAGTTTTATCATGTTTCGTGGTTATCAGATGAAATTAACTTACAAATAGATCAATTTACGATCAACCTACCTCATAAAATTGAGCTTCAAGCCGACTCACAGGGACCTTGATTTACTGTAATCCATTAGGGTATCAAGTTCATGTAGTTTGGTTAAATTGTTGTCATGAATCAGAATGGCTAATCTATCACTGCATTGATATGCAGATGCGATTTGTATTTGAGCTTCGAAGAATCCATTTTTGGGGGGAAACGTGATGTCGAAGTACCATATTTTAAAACATGTGATGATTGTGGTGGAACGGGTGCAAAGTCCAACAGTTGCCTAAAAACATGTGCTGAGTGTGGAGGTAGAGGACGGATAATGAAAACAGAAAAAACACCATTTGGAGTTATATCTCAGGTATCTGCATGTGTCAATATGCAATGCTCCAGAAAAATATTTATTTCGTCGCTGTATCTAAAGCTTAGTACATCCGACTTTCTGTCAGATACACATTATTAAATTCTCTCGCTGTGTTGGATATATTTGTGTGATGCTGCAGTACATTATCTGTTTTAGCAGAGGATGTTTGCTAAGCTCGTATGATGACATCTTATAAACTTCTGATTTCATTTTTATATAAGTTAGGATCTTTTTTTTTCTAAACCAGCTGCTAAGACCCAGAAATTTTTTGAGAATTATAATTATATTTTCTTCACAAATTAACTGAGTACTTCTTACAACCTTCTCAGCAGACGTCTATAAGTTCAAATCATATAGACCTTCAAATGGGAAGATGTATCACTTCATAAATCTTGTGTGGGCCTAGAAGCTGAGAGGTTTAACTCCAGTTCTTGCTTTAACATTATGTGTAGATAATTCTGTGACCTCTAGGTGACATCCTGCTCAAAATGCCAAGGTGTCGGGAAGATAATTACTGATAAGTGTGGCAGATGCAATGGCCATGGCAGAGTTCAAGCACATAGGAGCATTGAGGTGGTTATTCCACCTGGCGTTGAGGAGGGAGCTAGAATGCAGGTCCGAGGAGAAGGAAATTCTGATAGCATGAGGTTTGTTTATTTAGTCTTGATTTTGAATTTGTTGATGAAGTTATTGGGTCCACTTGGCTCTTTTATGGAATGCTATTTCGTGCTTCTCTGCCCAAGTCATATTGTCAGGTACATTTGGTGCTTGTAGTCAAGTAGTTAGCTGCATTCTTGTTCCTTCAGGCACAAACAGTTCTGATTGCAGTGTTCTGGATATAGTTTGTGGTACCAAGCAATCTGCTTGATTGACATCATGAACAGAAAATCATAAGCTTAAGAGGCAGTTGTAGTTTGGAAATGAATGACATACAGGGTAGTAGTTTCTCTTTCTGTTAGGTGAAGGATTTTTTGCCTAAACAGAAAAGACTAACATGGGCTCTTGTTAGTTGTGTTGATATCAGTTTAACTTTATTTGGCTAAGAGGCAGCACTCCTACAACTTCCTGTTTAATGGAGATGTGGGTAAAGTATTGTTTGCGAGCAGCACTCGAATGGCTAGTTAAATATTATCTTCTGTACCCTAAAATAATCTTTGGGCAGCATATGTAATGTAAAATTCTGTATTGGTCTGTTTAACTTGTAAATATATTTAAAAATGTTTCGTGCCTGGTATTTATGTACATACAGGGGTATAGCGGGTGATTTATATCTTGTCCTCCATATTGATGAGAAACAAGGAATTAAGAGAGATGGTATGAATCTATACTCAAGAGTGGATGTTGACTATACAGAAGCAATCCTTGGGGTTCTTAAAAAGGTACAGCCTTTCAGAGTTCTCCATTGTTGTGCAATCAATATTTTCATTTCTTTGGCTACAAAAAGAAAAATAAACTTAGCTACACAAGGTGATTCTAAAATTTGTCCAACCTCCTACTGATATACTCTCATCTTTATTCTTTGTAATCACTTTACATGAAAGCTTCTGCATGATTCTGTCCGCCTGGTTACCCTCTCTTCTAAATGAGTTAAGTATGTTAACATGTATGAATAAAAAAGGGTTTTAATATATAAAACTGAAAACTTTAAAATACATTTCTCTTGATCTTTATGATACAAAGCAACGATCAGGTGAATTATTATAGAGTCATGATAAACTGCATTGTACTTGAACTAAGAAAATCTTTCCATTCAAACTGCAGGTTGATACTGTTGAAGGTATAAAGGATCTTCAGATCCCCCCCGGGACTCAGCCAGGACAAAACTTAAGGCTGCCGTACATGGGCGTGCCAAATATAAGAAAACCTTCTGTACGGGGTGATCACTATTTCACTGTGGATGTTCAGATCCCAAAGCATATAAGGTTTGCATCAAGTAAATTTGAATCGACCCTTTATATTTTATTCGGGGGAGGGAGATCTGATCTCTTTATATTAGTTAACTTTATGTGGCTTCCATGTATAGAGATTTCATTTGTTTTTGGTTAAGCAGTATTGAGGTGTAGAAGCGATGCTCTTGAATTCATTCCCTCTCTACATCAGTATATCGTAATAGCAACCGTAATATGGTCAAAAGAAAATATATGTCTGAGGCTTTCCTATAGCTATGAATTCCATTAGACCCGGAAATGATACTACGGAAGAATCAGCTGGGTCTTCCAATATCAATAGATTTGATTGTTTCACTCCTGTCTCTTCTATAAGGAAAAATAGCTCCGAGAGTTGTTCCCTGAATCCAAAAGAGAGTACTTGGGGTCATACAAATGTCTGTTTCTTGGAGAAAGATTGATTTTCTTTGTGTCTAGCCAAGCTATCTGTTGTGTAACTAGACCTTGCTTTAAACTGAGACATCCATGGGTATTGTAGAAGAGAGGCAAGGCTCTTTGATTGACTGCAGTAGAGTGTCAATCTACCAAGTGAAATTTCAATTTATTGGTAATTTGGTACGCTGCTTTTGCGTCATGCACAACCAGACCTCTCCATAGAAAGAATAACCATTTGAAATAAAACCCCTAGCCCATGTTCTCCACCAAAGAATTATCATTCAATTTAACTTCTGATTTCAGGTCAACATTATGTAATGTGTGTATTGAACTACAAATTTTCAAGAATGGTGTGGTTCTTTTTGGGAATCCTTGTTGAAAATGATCTCTTCAATTATGTTGCTATAACACATACTAACACAAACATGACTTCGTTCCATTTAATATTAACCATTGTTAGATTTTTTTTGTCTGATGTGCGTGCTTCCACAACTTTCTTAGTGATGCAGAACGAGAACTGGTTCAAGGGTTGGCATCTCTTAGGAAAACTGAAGGTGTTCTTCAAGACAATAGAGAAGGTTTTCTTTTGAACTGACTAGCAGCTTTCAAATTATATCTTATCCAAGTATTGGATTATAACTGTTTATTATCCTGGAACTCATGTTAAAGATGTGGCAGACCAAAGTTCAGACGTCAGAAGCAAAAGTGAAACACATTGGTTGAAATCGATAAAGGATATGCTATGGTATGTTGCATCCAGTTTCTTGTGCTGCTTTTTTGCTATTATGTATGCATATATAGGCATTAGGGGTAGTGATAAATTGCAAACTTATATATTGTACAAACTCAAAACTCCTCATTACAGTATCAACACATTTTCAATACAATATCAACACAGAGTAAAATTTCAAGATTTTAATGTCAACACAATATCAACACAACATCAATCATTGACTACCGTTGAAATTTTGTTGACATTTTCCTGTTGATGCTTTTTTGTGATCTGTTGACATTTTTCAATGGTCAAGATCATAGTTTTGAGTTTGTACAATATTTAGAGTTTTCATTTGATCACATCCCATAGGCATTATGTGTACATTTACATTTCTTTTCTTACATGGCCATTTGAACTCTATAGTTTGAAAAAGTGGTCCTCATTGTCCAGATTTTTGGCGACATGTGAATTTAAAGTTGTTAATTTTTAATATAGTTGCAGACAGTAGTGACTTTGAAGTTGTTGAGTCTTTTTACTTTGTTATTTTAGGCTTGATGGCTTATTGAAACTATAATTAATGAATGTCCATTATATTTACTCACCGTTATTTGTTAGTATTTTCTTGCATCTTTAACCTCAGCCTTCATCTTAGATTAAATAATTGCTCTTTAATATGTTTCCAATTCATAGGAGAAGGCAACCCAGGGAAAGATTCGCATCAATCTGCATCGATACATCAACACCAATGATGTACACAAAGACCCTATCAAAGTTGCCTTCTATGAGTGCTACTTCTGTAATTTTGTTTTCATTTGTTCTCACTTTCGTAGTGAGCAAATCTTGGTGGTCCAAATTCTGGCAACGAACGAAACAAATCAGAAACACGGTAAAAGGATAAAAATACAACAGTAGTTAATCTTGCGCTTCCCATTTCCTGCCGTTGGAGGAGGAATGCAATTCAGAATGTATACTCAGCTATTCATGCAAGGACATTTGCTGCCTGCTCTGTAGTATCTTGAGAATCCATTGGTAGCCGCTCGACTCTCTAACTGATTCAGGAGAGGCTAGCTGGGGTGTTTCACGCTTGTGTGAGAAACACAATTGAGTTTTTGGTGGGTCTACATGTGGATGTTGATGCCAATCCATTCAAGTCCTAGTTTGGCAACTGTATATTTACCAGATTTTGATTATTGCCTATGTATCAACCCATCATAAATTTGGATAAAATGCAATCACCCTTGTAGACACTCTACATCCCCTATGTATACTTTTTTCCTTTCTTGTTACGAAAAATATGTGGTGGTTCTCTAGTTGATGATTATAGCTCAACTGATTGAAATTGATGAGAGATGATAATATAGTCCATTTGTGAAGAGGATTTAGATTGTAGAACTAGCACATAGCGAGTGTTGTATGGTTGGGAAGAAACTTCGCATTTGTGAAATGAGTGTTGATTGAAGTAGAAAGCAGTCGAAAATTTTAAATTTATTGTGAGTCAAAGACTTGTGGGCTGGACATTAATGTCGTTTCCCATTTTTCAATGTCGACTTTTATAGGTGCCAAATCACGGGTCCATAACGTGGGATGTGACAAAATTATAAGGTAGGCCTATCAAATCTCAGTATGCATTCTTTAAATTTGATCCATTCATATGCATAACATACGGATCTCGCTTTTTATTTTATTTTTTAAAATCTAATTGGATACTAGAACTATTATTGTAAAGAATAAATTTTAAAATTGGTCTCTAGAAAATGAATTTTGCATGTTTTTATGTCTTTGAACTTAAAAAATATACTATCATCACTAAGTCTTTAGAAACTCATTAATCGCATTTCAAGTTCTTTTCTATTTATATTTTTGTCATTTTGCCCTTAAACTCTTTTTGAGCATACTTAATTTAAATTCTTGATATTGTAAGGATTCAAATACTTTTCAATTTATATGAAAATAAAATATACATACAGTATATAGGAGTAGATAGCAATTAAAAAATATACAAATTTTATTTTTAGAAATTATTTTCATGGGTAGTCATATATTTTTAGTTGTACAAATATATGCAGTAATATATCCTGAAAATTGTAATGCGTAATTTTCATTTATTATATATTTATATGCAGGGTCATATTCTAATGCTTATAACACTCTAATCCTAAATCAAGACCAAATCTCCATCCTTAGATTTTAAAATGAGTGGATGAGATTAAATCTTACGAATCTCAATAAATAGTAGACAAAATATCAACAAAAGGGTAATATCGTCATTATGTTATCATATGATAATTTTTGTGAATGTTTTTTATATCAACATAGTGTATTACAAATATCAACAATATGACATAAGAATATCAACACTAGTACAAGAAAATATCAACACATATTTATTGAGATTTTTACATTGTTTTATTGAGATTTTTTGATGTATTTGTTGATAAAAATCTGGTTATCAACATTTACGAAAACTAAAATAAAAAATATCAAATTTCATCATCCGAACGTCGTCGGAACATATGCAATTGAGATCTCGTTGGAATCCTTATAAAATTATCTTTAATTTGATATATTTTTTGTAAAAAAATAATTTAAATCGAGAGAGTTACATAAATTTAAAAAGTTTTAAGATGATTTTAATGATAAAGAATTGACATTAATACCCTCTAATTTTATTTATTAATTTTCTTAATTAAAAATATAATCCATATGGCATTATTTCAACCACTAGATCTTCTGATCTAATGGCTAAGATTTAGTCTTAGTTTGTGATTGATAATTAGTTAGCAATTGATCACTCCCCTTTATATGCATAATGTATTTTTATATAAATTGAAATTTAAAAATAATACTACTAATGTTAGACTTGAATTTATAAAATATCAATAAATTTAGATGAAGTATGCCTTCAAAAAATTTTGGGGGCAGAATGGGAAAAAATAATTGGAGAATGACATCAAATATGATTAATGATTTTCCAAGAACATGCGGTGATATTTTTTTGTGTTCAGGGATAAAAAATATGCAAACCCCATTTTACAGAGATCAAATTAAAAGTTCACTCTATTGTAAAAATGCATAATTATTGTTTATTTTTTATATTTAAATTAAGTGTAGAACCTGTGGAGAAAGGGTAAATCTCTAATAACATTTTAATAGATATTAAAATTATTTTGTTGTACAGGTTACTTCATTGATATTTTAATTTTATTGAATTTCAACCAATGATTTTGGCATGCTTGAATTCCTTTTTATCGTCAAATACATTCATTTTCCTACACATGCTTATTTAGAGCATCCACGGCCATAGGGAAAAAGTCGTCCGTCCGTCCGTGCCAGCGACAAGGACGAGCTCGTCCGCGGCTGCAAGCCGTCCTTCCGTGCCAGCGGCACGGCGCTGCTATTAGCTAAGAGCACGTCCGTGCCGCTGACGTGTCACGATAAGCCGTTGGCAAAATTGATTTTTCTGAATAAAAAAATTCAGAAATAATTCGAAATAATACCAAAAATTTTAAAAAAATGTATTTTTAGATTCCCAAAAAATAGAGCCGTTTATGGATGCTTTTTTGGATTTTTTTTATATAAATATACACATTCATCATCCACTTTTCACATCAAAATAATCTCTCATTCATACTTTTTCATACTAAATCATCTACATCTTCCTATCTCACTTAAACCCTCTCTAAAAAATTCAAAAATGAATTTCACCGATCTCATTGCGGAAACGGAGTGCGAAGAACAAGAATACCAGGAACAATATCGTGCCGCCTATGAAGCCTATGTCGCCGCCAATACCCCCGCCCCTTCTCCTCAACCAACTAGATCAAAACGTCGCTACATCCATCATGATTGGGAGGGAGCCCACAAAAGGCTCGTTGCCGACTATTTTTTCGACCAGCCGCGGTATCCAGAAGATTACTTTCCGCGCCGTTTTCGCATGTCAAAACGGTTGTTTATGCGTATTGTCAACACATTGTCCACCCGTGTTGAATACTTTCAATCAGGTGTAGACGCATCCGGTTGGCAAAGTCTCTCGGCATTGCAAAAGTGTACTTTTGCCATCCGACAACTTGCTACTGGGCAAACGGCTGACCTCTTCGACGAGTATTTGCATGTAGACGAGTCAACTGGAATCCTATGCCTAAAATATTTTTGCGACGGCGTTCGTTCTGCTTTCGACGAGGAATTCCTTCGAGCACCCACCACCGAAGATCGTCAACGGTTGCTTCATCTTCACGAAACAGTCCACGGTTTTCCCGGTATGCTAGGTAGCATTGACTGCATGCATTGGAAGTGGAAGAATTGCCTGACTACTTGGAGGGGGCAATACTTAAGCGGCCACAAAGGCGCGACCCAACGCTTATCCTTGAAGCGGGCGCCGACTACCGCCTATGGATTTGGCATGCATATTTCGGTGTTGCCGGATCCAACAACGACTTGAACATGCTCTATTCTTCACCACTCTTCGATGATGTTTTGAATGGTGTAGCACCGGCGATCGACTTCACCATCAACGGAAATGCGTACCACATGAGTTATTATCTCGCCGATGGTATCTACCCAAGGTGGTCGACTTTCGTGAAGACGTTCAGCAATCCGCAAGATCCGAGATGGATTCTTTTTGCGGAGCGTCAAGAGTCTGCTCGGAAAGACGTCGAAAGAGCTTTTGGGGTCCTTCAAGGTCGATTCAACATTGTGAAGGCCTCGTCTCGGCTGTGGTACGTTAAGAATATCGCCGACATCATGTACACGTGTATTATCTTGCATAACATGATTATAGCTTACGAAGGACCGAGGGCGGCTAACTTTTACGACGAGGATGAAGCCGCAAGCTCAACCGCAAGGTCTCCCCCACGCCGAGTCGAAAGAAGACACACAATGCGCGATACAAGAGCCCACATTGAGCTACAAAAAGATCTAATCAATCATATTTGGGCGAAATTCGGCAACGAGTAGTGAGTCTTTTTCCATTTTAGTCCATCCACGAATAGGAGTCTCGGTTCATAATTACCAAAAATGGTAAAGAGACCCCACACTCCACTAACTCATTCCACTCACATATCATTTAAAACTAATATATACAAGTGAGACCCCTATTTCACTAATTTTCTTCCACTCACTTTTCTTAACATTTATTAAAACCCATGTCAGATAGAAATGAGACTCCTATTCGTGGACGGGGGGAGTATTTTTTAATTTTTAGGATTTTAATTATGTAATTTTTAATTTTTAGGATTTGAATTATGTAATTTTAATTTTTTTTGTAATTTGTAATAGTATTCCGAGTTTTTTTTAATGATTTTAATATTGTGGAAATGTTTTTATTTAAATTAAATAGTGGAATGATGGGATCCTTGAGCTTGTCCTTAGCTAAGAGCACGGATGTGGGTGTTGTGCTCTTAGCTAAGGACAAGAAGTAAAAGTGGGTCCGGGTCCACCTTCGTACTCTTAAATAAGAGCACGTAAAAAATTCGAAATTTATTTTAAAAAATGTTTTTAAATAAAAAAAAATATTTTCCCACTTCCCAAAAAAATATATCTGTTTTCTACCTACTTTTAATTTATTTTTCAATTTTTTTTCCCCAAAATTCACATTTTCATCTATAAATACCCCCACTCCAACACAAAAAAAAATCACATTCTCATCTATCATCTATTATATCATCATTTACATTCTCTCATCTTTTTTCCTCATACTCTCTCATCTAAATTCTCACCACACTACACAATGTCCGGCTCCGGCGATCACCCCTCCGGCAATCGCGGTTGGAACCACGATTGATTCGACTCCGAGGCCGGATATAGTCCGGAAACCCAATTTACAGCCCCTCCTCAAACCCAAGGTTCGCAAGCTCCGGGTAGCTACCGTCCTTACCCGTTGCACGACCTAAACGCCCCCGGGTTCGGGTGGGCACCCGAACCCGGATCGGGAGGGAGCAGCAGCTCTACTCCTACTCCTACTTCTGTTCCTACTCCTCTGCTGTTCGTGGCACCCGCACCCCGTACACTCCGGGTGAGATGATGGCGATGTTCAAAGCCTACTTGGCAGTCTCCGAAGATCCGGACGTCGGCACGAACCAAACCGGGGATACGTATTGGTGGCCGCATCACTTGCCTCTACAATGAAACCCGGCCGGCGGGAACCATCTATCGCAATGATAGTATGGTTCACAATTGCATCTACAGATGCAACGAGGCAATCGAGAAGTTCCAGGGGATTTACCTCAAGGAAGAGCGGTCGGCAGGGAGCGGCACGAACGAGCTCGACATCATCACAGCCGCCTTGGCGGCATACCAACGGGAGGAGTTCAAACCGTTCAAGTACCTCGATTGTTGGCAGGAGCCCGCAAGGAAGGAAGAAGGCGGCGGCCAACCGCCCCCGCCGTCGCGCCTCGACTCCATCCGCCCCGCCGCCCCTCGCTCCCTTTGTGCCTCCTCCACCCCCAAACAACACGTTGTGGGCCATCTTGAGTCAACTCTATATGAACGATACGTCTCGGATGACTCCGGATCAACTTGCAACACATGAGCAAATGATCCGGGGTCTCAAGAGGCAATTGGGGATAGAGGACTAGTCTTCCACGTGTGTAATTTTTAATATGTAGGATTTTAATTATGTATTTTTTTATTTTCTAGGATTTTAATTATGTATTTTTATTTTTTAGTATTTTAATTATGTAATTTTTATTTTTTAGGATTTTAATTATGTAATTTTTACTTTTTAATGTATTTTTATAATGTAGAAATATTTTTAATAATTGGAGTATTTAAATTGAATAATAGAATGGTGGGACCCTTGAGCTTGTCCTTAGCTAAGAGCACGGATGTGGGTGTTGTGCTCTTAGCTAAGGACAAGGAGTAAAAGTGGATCCGAGCCCACCTCCGTACTCTTAGCTAAGAGCACGAATGGGAATGCTCTTAGAGATCAAATATTCAGTACATTTTATAATAGGAAGGG
The DNA here is from genome assembly GCF_023119035.1 of Salvia hispanica. Classification (NCBI taxonomy): domain Eukaryota; kingdom Viridiplantae; phylum Streptophyta; class Magnoliopsida; order Lamiales; family Lamiaceae; genus Salvia; species Salvia hispanica. The sequence goes on along the minus strand of NC_062969.1, from coordinate 7,455,327 downwards.
TAAAAGTACAACTATTTTTTCAGAGAGTAAAAGTACCAATTTTAAATATACATTTATTTATTTTTATTTAAAAAAAAAAAACATATCTCTGCAACCTTGTATCTAAATTAAAGAGGCATTTTATGTCACATAGTATTGCCAAATTACCATCATGATAAAATTTCGTGTCTATACTCAAAATCTCAAACACAACCAAACACTAGCAAAAATACAAATATCTCACTTTGTAAATTTTGAGTCCGAATATATCTAACTCTCATTATTGCTAGCCAGATCTCAACTTTTGGATGGATTGGCTAAAAAATTATGATAAAATAAAAGGATATTTGCTGTTGCAATAAGAAAAATTTAGAGCTATTTTTCTTTTATATAGATAAGATCAGTTACTGTATATTTATTATTTATATAAAATAAAGATTTTTGTGCGCAGCCGACAGTGAATAAAGTTACAAAGCTGTCAATCCAACAAAAGCCTTTTAAAGCATATTGTCATATTTGACTGATTATACTTTAATTTTTCCTCCCAAAATTATTACTGTTATCATTATAAAGTTTGCTTAAATTTTCCCACCTATATATCTAACTCTCATTACTCTTGTTTTAAATGATAGCCCTCTAGTTTGGTGGGTTATTTTTATTTACATAGTTCACCTCAATGATAGTTTTACTTTACACTTTTTTTACATGGCAGATAAATTCGATAATTAGGTAAGATTTTAGCATTTGAATTTTGTTAATATACATTATACTATAGTTACTACTCCGTATAATATATTGTTCTTGTACGTATATTATATCCCCCCAAAAAAAACTACTACAATGATTCAATGTATATTAATATACATTATACTATGATTCAATGAAGAATCTATGCAATAATTCATTACTTTTTTCACAAAAAATACGCGTTTTTAATATTCAATTGTTACTTGGATAAATTATTTAGCTATATTTTGTTATGATGTAGTGATTCAAGCAATTCATAACAATTTAATTTTAGACATGTTTGTGGTTGAATAAAATAAGCCCCTACTGATTCTTCGATGGGTGAGAGTGATATGTCTAAATATTATGATTACGACTCATTGGAAATATATCTACTTTTATCCAACAAATTTAGGATGTGTGTAAACATCATAATTATGTTTTTGTTTCTCATGAGATTAAATGGGCCCCGCCTTTTAATAATAAGTAGTAGTATTAATTACCATGTAATATTGTAGTGATTATTTTTCTGACTTTGTTTCTTGAAAAGAATGCAAGCAAACTTGAAATTATGGAATTAGATGTTGGGGGGAATTATGCTTTAGATTCGATTAATTAATTAAATTATTAATGTATTTGTCAAGATATGATAGCTTACGACTTCCGCAGTAAATATGGGTTCCATAATTGAGTTGTTCTACAGCCTACTTTCATTATTATACACCATTTTTTTTCGAGAAATCCTTAATTTACGAGATTTCTTTTCTTTTTCTCTACGTCTCCGACTCATTTTCGGGAAATGAGAAATGTAATACTCGTGTGATTTATAAATTATGATACAAGCAAATCTAATTACTCAATTTATATGTCGATCAACTTGTAAATTAGTCAACTTTAATACTACTAGTCTACTAATCTCCGGCTGTCAATGAATGATTATCGAAAGAAACTTTTCATTCCAACCTGCGCCTCGTTGTCTCGTTGATAATTTATAGTATGTAGTTGTGTTTAGGTATATGTTACTATGTAATTGAACTTACAGCATGAATAACGCCGACGGGCCGGGCCGCAACTCGCGAGTCCCGGCCCGATTTCAGCGTTGGATGAAAGTGCGTCCCGGCCCGGGACGGTCCCGAGGACGCAGTTGCGTCCCGGGGCCGCTCCCGAGTCACGTCCCGGCCGGCGTTATGCGTGCCCATGCCGCAGCGGATGCGGCCCGTCCCGGCGTTAATTGCGTTCTGGCCGGGCCGCAAGTCCCCACGAAATTTTATTTTATTTTATTAGTTTTTTGTTTTTCTATTTATACACTATATTTGCTCATTTTTTGTAACTCTTCCACACAAACTCTCACTCTCAATCCTCTAACATTTCAAGACTTTTTGAGTTCTATGGATTGGTTTAACAGCGACCAATGCCAGATGGACGATTTCGTGAACTCCCAGAACTGGCAAGTGCCGCCGACACCCGATCCAGATGCAACACCTAGTCCCGGGCTGCCTACCAATGTAGACATGGAATCGCCGGTTAGCACTGATGAGTACGATATCAGCGATATGGAGCCAGCTCCACGGAGGGGCAAGGGCAAGGTTGCCGATGAGGATGGGCCGAAGAAGTACAGTCCGCAGGAGACAATGTGGCTGGCCAATAACTACGTCGACGTCTCCGAGGACGCTGTGGTCGGCAACCAGCAAAGCGGCAAAGCATTTTGGCAGCAGATTGCGGATAAGTACAACGCTGGTCGACCCGAAGGCTCGTTCGAGCGTACATACGTGAAGCTACGCAAGCATTGGGGTCGGGTGCAGAAGGAGATTAACAAGTGGAATGGCAAGTGGACTAACGCAGTCCGGATGTGGCCGAGCGGGCACAACGAGATGGACCTTGTGGACAAAGCCAAGGCAGATTACTTCGCTGACAGGAAGAAGCACTTCAAGTACTTCGACGTTTGGAAGCTTTTCGAGAAGAGCCCGAAGTACACTGGTGGGGCTGAAGCGGCGGCGAAGAGAACCAAAGTCGCCGCCGAACACTACACTTCGAGCGAAGGAGGTCCGCCAATCGACCTCAACGTGACAGACGATGACTTCTTCCTCTCATCTCCTGGTACTGAAAGCCGTCCGATGGGCATAAAGGCGGCAAAGAGGAAAGCAAAGGGGAAGGCAACTTCGAGCTACTCCGCTATGCCGCCGCTGCCACCCAATCCTTCCTTGGACAAGATATCAGACTCTATGTCGGATATGAGTATTACGTTGCGGATGGGCCAGCTGACGGAGTTGACATCGATGGATACCTCGAGAATGTCGGAGTACGAGCTCGAATTGCACCGTGAGATGATCGAATACCTTCGCGCACAAATGAAGAAAAAGTAGTTCTTTTTTCTAGAATTTGTAATTTTCTTTTTTCTAGGTTTGGTAATTTTCTTTCTCTAGTATTGGTAATTTTTTTTTCTAGAATTTGTAATTTTCTTTTCCTATTTTCTGACTGAACAATGAATTTTCCCGGTTTTAATTGTTCAACGTATTCTATTTTACGATTAAAATATGTTGTGAAATGAATAGTTGTGGCCTGAGTTGTGGTCCGAGTTGTGGCCTGCGGTGTTAATGAAGTTGTGGCCTAGAACCCCTAATTTGAGGGAATGATGACATGGAGGGGACTTGCGGCCCAAATCCGGGCCAGGGTTATTCATGCTCTTAGTAAAGCTAAACTTTATAAATTAGTATTAAGTGCATCCACAGTGCACCGGCCGGACCGCACTTGGGGTCCGGCCTCGGCGGGCATTGTACATAGGTGGGGGAGGCCCGGTCTAGGATGTGCCTGGGGCCGCGCCCAGGAATGGTCCGCCCGGCGTTGCGTGCGCTTGGATAATTAACTACATGCTAAAAGTTTATTTATTTTTATAACATATGGTCAAAGTAGCTTGGGATAGGGAGTAGCATGTAAGTATTTAACCATCTGTTGGGTATTAGTCCCTTTTCAAATTATGTGTATCTGAATACTATAGTACTAAAATTTCATCAATTCCGTTTACTAGAATCTGAATTGCAGGCTAAAAACTCACTACACAATCGTTATGTGCTACAAGTGTATGTGTAGGGCAGTGTTTTAAAAATTGGATCAGATCGGCCGGTCAAACCGGTTCGGCTGCGAACCGGTACTTTGTCCGCTCCGGTTTGGACATTAAAATCGTTCTACTATTGAGCCGTTTTGAACCGCTTAAGCCGCTCGGTTCGATCGGAAACCGGTGACAGGTTCAAGCTTTTAACTTTAATTTAATTGGCAATTGTGCAAGTAAATAGTTCCAGGCTTAGAATCAAGCACTACTCTTTGGAATTGGCAATTGTGCTTTACTTTAATTTATTTTTCTTTGTAGATTAAATTTTTCTTTGGAATTGTTTAACTATGTTATCATATGATAAATTGAGGTTCAGATCCATTTATGTATTTATTGATAGACTAGATTTTCCCTTCATGCAAATAATTATATGTATACTAAATTTGAAATTGTGATTTTTTTTTTTGTTTCCATATAAAGGATCAATAATGTAGGGTTATGATCAAAGGAAAAATTATTTTCTTGTTTGCGGCTATATGACTTATAAGTTATAATCTTATGTTAAAAATGGAATTTTCGTAAAAAAAACACAAAAAGGTGAAAAAGCCTTGAACAATACTCCCTCCGTCCCGCTTTAGCAGTCTCATTGACTTTTCTGCACTCATTTTATAAAAATGATAATAAATAATTAAAGTGGAGAAATAATAAAGTAAAAAAGAGAATAATATAGAGAAGAGTCTTATCTATCTTATTCTATTTTTTACTTTATTATTTCTCCACTTTAACTATTTATTATCATTTTTACAAAACGAGGGCAGAAAAGTCAATGGGACTGCTAAAGCGGGACGGAGGGAATATTATACTACTATCCTATAATACTGAGTATAGTAACTTCAAATACACAAAATAATTTTCTTATCCTTGTAAAAGTGAGTATACCAAAGTACAGAAGCTATTTTTATTGCTCACTCGAAAAACAAAAAGCATAATGAATAAAACAAAATTTAAATGCCAGCTTTAAAGGGTGTTGTTGTTAGGCCTACCCAAGCACAATATTAATATAGCAAACCCATCATCATATATCAAAAATAAATTCATACCAAAAAGGATAATAATTGGTGTGCAAAAATCCCATCATCAGCCCCCACTTTATTTTCTATTTTCGGTTTGAAATTTTCATATTTGGGTTTTCATTTCCTTTTCTTGTAGCAGTGGGGTGCACTATTGGTTCTTTCACAATCTCATTATAAAAAGAGTTAAAATTGTGATATGTCCCTTTTTTTGGACATATAGTCACGATTATGGAAATTAGGCTTTATGAACAATTCTGTTAGAGAAATGTTATCTTTGTGTATCAATATTTTGGGGTGACAGGTCAGACCGATCCCCATCCTGGGTTCCTAATAGATCAACGATGGCAGCTCCGGGTTGCGACAGGGAAGATATGAAGTGGTTGTTCCACTACGCTTGCCAATGTCCGACGGAAGATGTTACACTGACACTCTTGGGTGAAGCTGGATACCTATTACTCTTACATAGTCGCCTTGGAGCAATCATTGTCGACATCTTGTTCAAGACCCTTCTTTAATTAGTCGTCATCACATGTTTGCTTAGAGCGCTTTTGAAGATGGGTAAATTAGGATATCATAACTTTGGATTTCGATATCATGATGGTTGAGTACGCATTGTTCTGTTGTAAACGTGTGATATTTAGAAACACTTTTAGCTTTTCATTTTGCCAAAACTTATCACCTTTCACCTAAGGTAGCTTCCAAATGTTTTATGAGTTGATCTTCTATTCTATAAATAGGTGGATTTGAGAGATGGAAAAAAACCAACAAATAATTCTCAATTCTCTCTCTCTACATTTTAGTGTGCATCTTATGAGCATTGTCTAGTTCGATTCTCGGAATTCCATTAAGTTCGTCTGTGTCTAGCGGATTTGAGGTGCTTATGAGCATTGTCTAGTTCTACACGCTAGGAGAAGTTAGTTTTATTTTGTGGACAATACGACAATCCGTGAGTACTAGCCGATGCATAATTTGTCTTGCGGAAAAAGTGCTTTTCTCAACTCGACTTATAGTTTGGTTTATTTATTTTTCATTGTAATTTTCATTCTACTTATTGTCGTCATTTTCCATTCAATTGAAATAATTAGTCTATATACACAGCTTGAGAATTTTATTCCAGTCTTTTTAACATATTCTTCAGGGTCAGAGGTTTTAGCATTCACTTGTATTAACTATAAGATTGGGTGACTTGACCTATTTTATGGCTTAGTCCCAATTTTTTATGTTTTGTTATTGAAAGTATGTCACCTTTGGTTATGCTTTATGTACAAAATTTTTGGTCTAATCTCGACCTTGAGCATAAAAAACTACCTAACTAGTTCCTACATGAATGAGTTTCCATTTGATTAATTAGCATCTTACACATATTATGGCAACATGCATTGCAACTCTACTAGAATACTGAATACAAACAAAATGATTGAAATTAAAGATCGAAACTATATATAGACAATTTAGTAACATGATTTTAAGTCGAAACATGTCTACAATTGTTGTCAACTTCAATTATGGTTAGCAAAGGAGTAAAAAACTTGAACAAAAGTCTAAAATTCCCCAAAAGTAAAGAAACGCCACAAAACATCATACCAAACACAACCTACAACCACCGCAAACAAAGCTAGCCCTAAAGGAACACACGACAAACCAAAAACTACTAGCAAAGTACCAAACATCCACACCAAAGATGAAAAGCCACAACTCACCAGTTATACTTCATTTGTGTCCTAACCATCTTCTAGTTTTTGGTAGGTCTTCGCATACTTGCTCGGGCGATTAAGGAAAATTTGGACACCATCCTTTAATCCATAATCCAAGCCTCCAGAGGAGTAGTTTTTTCTCTACATCCCAATTTGATTCCATCTTTTCGAAGATTATTTTATTTTTGAGCCATCAGATTGACCAAAAGATCACGTAGAAGAGAGAGCTCCAAATTTTCTTGTCAAATCCTGAACGGTGTGTCTATCTATATAATAAAACAAGATATTAGGTCTTTTGGCATGCAAAAGGTGAGATTCCAGCACTTACATCCAAAATATCATAGGTTACTGGAAAATTTGCAATGAAAAATTACATGGTCAATTGTTTCTAATTACTGGAAAATCTGCCATGAAAAATGATATGGTCAGTTATTTATTGAAAAATACCATAGGCACACAACCAATTCATTGAACTTAAATAGTTACTACACTAAAATTAACACAAGACGTTACCATTATTAGTAGTCAATAAAATAGTGTATTATCTGTAATTCTGTTGTGAAGATAAAATAAAATAATAAGAGCGTTTTGGACATCTTTTATACTCTTCCACAGTGTGAAGGCAATAAAATATGTGGTGTTTCCAATAAAATAAGCTGACAAATTCCACATTTTTCAATATTATTATCCGGATTCTATTTTATAAATATACTAATTCAGTTTAGTAGTATAACAAACACTATTTACATTACTATGTCATTGTGAATTCTTTTTTATAAATATACTAATCAGTTTAGTAGTATAACAAACACTATTTACATTACTATGTCATAGTGAATTCATTTACTACTTGTTTCTCTCCTATATAGTATATTATTATTAATTTCCTATCTTACTTTTCGAGCAAATACACTTTAATGAAGGTTATACTAATCTCTTTTACCATTATAATGTGTTCAAACCTTGAAATCATTCTATTCAAATAGTAGCATTAATTTTATTGGCTACTTTTTACATGTAAGTTAAAGTGACCATATCTCCTCCACCGCCCACATATGAGTATATTTCTTATACTATCAATTCAGTTTCAATCTTATGTTAATATTTATATAATATATGCAATTTCAGAAGCTTCTTTATCAATTTTCAAAGGTTTGTAGTTTGACAAGGCACCAATTATCTGTTCATATATTCTCTTCTCTCCAAATCATATTCTGCTTTTATACTGCATACTTAAAATGGAACCAAATGAGTGATTTTAAAAACTAAGATACTTAAAATTCACGTATAAAAAATTACCATCAAATACACTATTCTATCGGTGCATGAGCCCAATTCCAAATATTGGTCATTGTGATTTTTTAGCATTTAAAAAAAATATTTTTTATAGAATATTAAATTTTTATACTAAAAATTGATTTAATAAAATGAAATTTCTGTTAAAAGCATTGCGCAATAGGGTCGCAAAATGGTCTATCGATGGAACCAAGATTTTTTTTTAATATTAAAATTTACAATTTTTCAAATTCAAATTTGTAAATAAAAATAAATTACCCTAATTCTAATAGTATAATTATAATTTTATAAACTTTCCAAATATCTCTCCCCTAAATATTTAACATTTACTCCTACCGGGGAATGTTATATTGCTAACTCAATGCTTAATTGCTAACTACAACTCAATAATAGCCATTAGATATTCAAATTAAAGGCCTAGATCATTAACCATAAAATATCAATACGATCAACAAAAAACGTCAATAAGGCTATATGATTAATTCCAATAAAAATCAATAGGGGTATTAATGTCAAGTTAGTTATAACTAACTTTTAAAAGAAATCCCAAAACTTTAAATTCATATAACATATACTATCAAATTAAAGATAATTTTATAAGGATTCCAACGATATACTACATGCACATGTTCCGACGTCAAAATTTTAAAAAAAAATCTAGAATTTTCGTATTTTTCGTACACAGGCTAATGTCAATATAGCTAAGATAATATGTCAATGTAAAGCATATATAATGTCAATCTTAAATATGTGTTGACATTCTCAAAGCATTGTGTTGATATTTTCGAAACACTATATTGACATTTTCATCCAAAACCCTAATTTGGTGTTTTTTTTTTTAATTTTTTTCGATTTAATTAATGAAAACGAAAATTACACGTGGCAAATTGTAGACCATACGTTTTTTAAAGTCATGTGACCTTAAATTAGTTGTAGTTAGCAATTAAATGATGAGTTAGCAATTGATTACTTCCCTATTTCTATGACATTTCACAACAATTAAATGCGGTATAGTGATTAGTGAATAGTATTTCACACCGTCAATCTTTAATCAAGATTAGGAAATCCACGAAGCATTTGTTAATACCAATATATTTTGGATAAATTGTCGTAAAAACCAGGAATTTTGATTACATAATAATCTGTCTTATAGCTTTAAAATCAGTTGTAAAAAACACAAATGTTAATATTTTTTTAAAATTTCCACAAAAGAATAGTATATTGAACCACCACATGTAAATATTGTAGATGTGTCATACATGCATTACAAATTTATGATGTAGTTAAATATGTCAAAATTAGCGTAATTTTGGTAGAAAAACTTTGACTACCATATCAAATACTACAATTTCGCCTCTTGTGAAAAAGTAATATACTACTACTAAAATTTATGGATCAATTTTTAAAGTTATTGAATTTAATCAAGTTCAATATTTTATACGATATGCCATTTATGTAATTTAATTGGATCGCGGTTTGACTTATTATATAAGTAGCCGTAGCATGAAATGCACCTTTATTCATACTCCCTCCGTCCCTGATTAACAGTCACATTTTTCCATTTCAGTCCGTCCCCAATTAAGAGTCACACTTCATTTTTACCATAAATGGTAGTAGGTCCCACATTCCACTAACTCACTACACTCACATTTTATTATAAAACCAATATAAAAAGGTGGGTCTCACATTCCATTAACTTTTTCAACTAACTTTTCTTTACATTTCTTAAAACTCGTGTCCGGTCAAACTGTGACTGGTGCTGATAGGGGAACGGAGGGAGTATCATACAAATATTACCTATTTAGGCGTGAGCTAGTAGGAGTACTATTGTTTAAGAAACAATAGTGTTGAAATAGTAAAGCTAGTTTAGTAGTTGACGCTTTATATGCTAATTCGTTTGTGGGTATGTATTCCCACAAACAATGAATTTAGGATTTAGCCCTTCTATCCAAAAGAATAACTATTAATTAAAATTGGTTATAATCTGGGATTAGAATTCATAAAACACAATTATCCCCATTAAACCTGAATTTGATAGCAGATTAATTGCAGGATGGATTAATCAACAAAATATTTTATTCTATTTCCCCCTCTTTCCAGCCTGTCTCTCTCTCTCTCTCTCTACAGAAACACACACACAGTCAGTGGCGATTACACACAACAGCACAACTCCCCAACTAATTCCCAACCTCTCCAGTGAATTTCTTCTTCACACCTTTTAATTAGCTCTCTCTCTCTCTTCACACGCGACAATGGCGATTACTACACTAGCAATGCTGCTGCTTCTCCTCTCCGCCGCCGCCGTCTCAGATCTCAATTCCGACCGCGCCGCCCTATTGGCCCTCCGCTCCGCCGTGGGGGGCCGCACCCTCTTCTGGAACACCACCCTCACTACCCCATGCAACTGGGCCGGCGTCCTCTGCGAAGACAACCGCGTCACCGTCCTCCGCCTCCCCGCCGCCTCCCTCTCCGGCAGCCTCCCCGGCGCCGCCCTCTCCAACCTCACCGCGCTCCACACCCTCAGCCTCCGCCTCAACCACCTCTCCGGCCCCCTCCCCTCCGACCTCTCCTCCCTCACCCAGCTCCGCAACCTCTACCTCCAGGGCAACCGCTTCTCCGCCACCCCGCCTGATTCAATTTTCTCCCTCCACGCCCTCGTCAGGCTCAATCTCGCCTCCAACAACTTCTCCGGCCCAATTGCGCCCGACTTCAACAAATTGGCGCGTCTCCGCACCCTTTTCTTGGAGAATAATCACTTCACTGGCAATCTCCCGGAGATAAACCTCCCAAATCTCGACCAATTCAACGTATCTTTCAACGATTTAAACGGCTCCGTTCCGGAAGGCCTTGTGAAGAAATCCAAGGATTCATTTCTAGGCACTTCTCTCTGCGGGAAGCCTCTTGACACTGTGTGCGCCGAAACTCCGGCAATCGCCGCCGGAGGAGGAGGAGGAGTCGCGAGTAAGAAGAAGCTCTCCGGCGGCGCCATTGCGGGGATTGCAATTGGATCTGTTCTAGGGCTGCTTCTCTTGCTGTTGCTGCTGTTTATCCTGTGTAGGAAGCGGAGCGGGAAGAAGTCGCGGGCAGTCGACGTGGCTGCGTTCAAGAATCAGGAAAGCGACTCCTCCGCCGCGCATAAGCCTGCCGAGGTTGAGAGCGGCGAGGTGGCGAACGGGAATGCGAAGAGCAACGACAGCAATGCGAATGCGAAGAAGCTGGTGTTCTTCGGGAGCGGGGCGAGGGTGTTTGATTTGGAGGAGCTGCTGAGGGCGTCGGCGGAGGTGCTGGGGAAGGGGACGTTCGGGACTGCGTACAAGGCGGTGCTGGAGGTGGGGACGGTGGTGGCCGTCAAGAGGCTCAAGGATGTCACTCTTTCGGAGAAGGAGTTTAAAGACAAGATTGAGAGTGTTGGAGCTATGGATCATCAGAATTTGGTGCCTCTTAGGGCTTACTACTATAGCAGGGAGGAGAAGCTTCTTGTCTATGACTACATGTCTATGGGAAGCCTCTCTGCTCTCTTACATGGTCACTCCTCTCCTCTGCAATTATTCTTCTACTATTTGTTAATTTTGCCATATTGTCTTGTGTTTATCTATATTGTTGATGCATTGTTATTGTTGGCTCATCTGCACTGTGGGATTCAAGAAAATGTGGATGCTTGATTGTTTGAATTTCACTGCTGTCAAAGTTTGGGAAAATACTAAATGCTGGGGTTTATTTGATTGAGATGGTAATGTTTGTTTTAGTGTAGCTTTATTGTGGAATGCTGATTGCTTTAGGTGGAGTTGGTGAGATGATTACCTATTGCTGCTGCTGTCTTGCAATTAATTACCCTTTAATCACTGCTGTTTAATGACAAACTGTTTTGAGTGGTGATTATTTGATTACTTCAACAATGCTTGTAGCATGTGCGAGCCAAATTGGTATACTAGTTTTGTTTAAAGACTAAATTTTTGTGATTGGTTATGAAAATCTGTGGTGGTTCTTGATCAGGAAACAAGGGAGCCGGGCGGACGCCGTTGAACTGGGAGATGAGGTCCGGCATTGCCCTCGGAGCTGCACGAGGTATCGAATACCTCCACCGGCAAGGCCCTGACGTCTCCCACGGCAACATAAAGTCCTCCAATATCCTGCTCACCAAGTCACATGACGCTCGCCTCTCGGACTTCGGCCTGAACCATCTAGTCGGGCCCCCATCCTCCCCCACGCGCGTGGCTGGCTACCGTGCCCCGGAGGTGACTGACCCCCGCAGAGTCTCCCAATGGGCCGATGTCTACAGCTTCGGTGTCCTTCTGCTGGAGCTGCTCACGGGGAAGGCCCCCACGCACGCTCTCCTGAATGAAGACGGGGTCGACCTGCCTCGGTGGGTGCAGTCCGTGGTCCGGGAGGAGTGGACCTCTGAGGTGTTCGACCTCGAGCTCCTCCAATACGACAACGTGGAGGAGGAGATGGTGCAACTCCTCCAGCTCGGGATCGATTGCACGGCCCAGTATCCCGACAGACGCCCATCGATCTCTCAGGTCGCCGCCCGCATCGAAGAGCTCCGATCCTCAGGCTTGAGGGGATTCAAGGAGCAGCAAGATCAAGTGAGCGAAACAGATTGATTGGTTGATTCTAGTTGAGATTTGAAGGGGAAGAAAAGGAGAAAAAAATAGCATCAACAATTTGAATGGATATTGATCTCTGCTTGAACTAGTTGTACTTCTTGTATGTTAAAGTTGAGCTCTCAATTCTTGTTTTGTCAGAATCCACAGCTCATATATTTTTTAGTACAATTATCTCTTTTTTGACTGTGGGGGGATGGAACATGGACATGGTTGTTCTGTAATTATTACTTAGCTTTAACTTTTTCTTTTTGAGTGAGCTTTTCTTTTTAATGTTGATTGAGAAGATATGGATTGTAATTGTACCCTAGTGTACAAGGGCCTGCTCTTGGTGAATTTTTATTTCTATATCCAAGGTTATGGTTGATTCAATTAATACATTTGATTGTAGTTTCTTTTTTTTTTTTTGTCTCAAGTATGGAGAAGATTGTTGGATTAAAAAGGATTAAACTACCAAAAAAATACCCTAACCTTCCTTCCAATTTTTTAATTAGGCTTTGACTCATTCTATTTAGAGTTTTGATATTTTCTTTGTTCTGGAGAATTATTCTCAAATCCCAACCTAATTAGGCTGCTAATTCCATAACTGAATATTGGTTTTGAATGAGAAAAATCCAATGTGATTGCCATGAATTGCCGGTCAAATTAGGTGTATGGATATGGGATATTGAAATTTTCTCCTTTAGAGTTATGAGCAACCAAAAACCACAATAAACCTAATCGTAATAATAAATGAAGCCAACTATATCAGTTGGAATGCAATGAATAAACTTTCAAATCGATGTTTAGAGAATGTGACAGGTATCTGCAACCTCACGCAGGAAATAAAAAAGAGTGACTTGTTGAGGATTCAAAATAAAGGGTTACATTATGTCATTAAAAAAAATTGTACTATATTTGTTGCGAGTAAATATAAAGGTGGTCCAAAAATTGCAAGCCAGCCAGCCAGCCAGACTGTTTGGCTTTGAGGCCACTTGGGTTTAAAATTTTCAATAAATTTGAGAGGATTTTTACTTGTTAGATCCTTTTAAGAGTTTAAAACTTTAAATAATATGAGGTGCATTTCCGTAAATATACTATAAAGAAAGGATAAATTGATGCAAATAGTATAATATTTGATAAAAAAAGTGAACCAACCCCTTCTTGTAAAGAATATTGTTCATGAAAACATGACGCTACATGAGTTGGTTATTACCCAGCCCAAAGATTATATAGTATTCTGGATTTTTGTTTTCAACAAATAATTTATGGTTTTGACAATAACTAGGAGTACGTATATCTTCATAGGAGAATTCATGCTCAAAACTTCTATAATCCTTGAATTTCATTTTATCCAATCCAATTCTGATTATCATATTTCTTGAGGAACCAAAAACTCTATTTCCATTTCAACAGCAAGGCTAAAAGATCAATTTTTTTGGTGCAAAATCCAAATACCATGCGCCAAAAATTATACTCCATTTCATCATTGGTACATATACATTGTACATACAATTTTGTCTGCATTTTATATCATAAACAAGATCAATTGGCCGATATAATCCAAAATATATTTACAAGGGAATCCACTATCCACCCCTCCCCCCCCTAATGAAATCATGGGGAGAGAGAGAGAGAGAGATGAGTTCATGGTTACGTACTGGAATTAGTAGGCGGATCATCTTTCCAACCTTTGGTGAGTAAGTCGTAGTTGATGGACGCCAGTTGCGAAAGATTCTGCAGTCACCAAAAAAATGAAACCAAATGAGAAGCACATATAGAGGAAGCTGGCATTTGAGCATGAATAAGGAACTAGCTCTTTGCATTGCAGCAAGGACGAGATCTTGAAGCGGGGATCCACATAAACCTTGCGGGAGCTGTTTGAATGAATTTCTTGACGATGAAAGAAAGGGGGAAATAGGGTTTTGACTTATAAACTGATTGATAATTTGATAATAGGGAATGCTTTATGGTACCAAATGCAATCTTAATATAACTGGAGAAGAAACATATTTGTTGGACTACCTTAAATGAGAAATTGCTGAAGGAGTAATTGATATCATTGCTCGAGTCAATTTCAGCGAGTCCCTCGCATTCATCCCCCTGCTGTTGCCACCAAGTTGAGTAAGATGATAGAAACATTGTATAAAAGAACTGTTCAAATTATTTAAACAATGTACACACCACTTCTTCGTGCCTATTGCTTAGGCAACTGCTGCCACCACTTAAGCTGCCATTATCACTGGAATCCTCAAAATCACTACCAGCATAAACATGCTCATCTGTAGTATTCCAGGAGTAGCGGCTAGTAAAATAACTAGTATCCGTTGCACCCTCTGATGCAGGAACAAAAGCAGCCTGGGAGAGAGCACAAGAAGTTTAGTCATCACTGCTTTTGGCAGAATGGACCAATACAGTGGTCATTTACATATAAAATCAATACCTTTTGCCTAGCAAGCGTATCCCAGTTAATATCTCTGAAAAATGGATGCTCCTTGACCTGTGCAATGCAATTTTTTTTTATCAGATGGATGGTAGAGAATGGAAGAAATTGAAAGCGGCCATTTCATGAAATGTTACTACCTCTGAAGCTCCTACAGCGCCAAGTCTTTGATTAGGATCTTCAGTTAATAACCTGCCAGTGGATGCCAAAAATGAATAAAATAAACAGCTAAAAGAATTTGTAGACGTAACCTACACATACATTAATCTGATGGGGCATGTGGTCATACTGAGATTTGAATTGACAAAAAACAGCGAGTATGCAGTAACTAGACCATGCAGAAGATTTTATGAATAAAAACCAAACATACAGACTAAGTAAGCATTGTTTGAAAAACTGTGATACTAGAATGATGTAGAGTCATTACAATAAGAAATACTAACAAAGAAGAGCAACTTAATAGGAAGAAACTACAAGAGCACAACTGCTCTGGGAGGTATAGATACTTTCCTTGCATCAGAAATAGATAATAATTTTCTTACCGATCAATCAAATCAAATGCCTCATAGCTCAATTCATCAGGACCCACAGGCCAAGGGATATTCCGATTCAGAATGTTGTCGAATATTTTCTACAAGGAAAGTTGAAAAAATAAAGAAACATAATTTGAGGACCATATATGAGAATGAGTAATAAAGAAAAAATAAATAGATGCTATTCTAATTGAAATGATAATCAGGGCAGTCGAATTGGCTTTTTGTGTCAGGAGGAGGGGGGGTCTTCATGCGTGGATGTTATTGGACTTGAATCATGGGATCCTTGCTCGAGCATTCTTACAACCTTACCCAGTTATAAAATACTACTCCCTCCGTCCCACAATAAGAGTCACATTTTGCTATTTCAGTCCGTCCCACATTAAGAGTCACATTTCACTTTTACCATAAATGGTAAGTAGGTCCCACATTCCACTAACTCACTTCACTCACATTCTATTATAAAACCAATATAAAAAAGTGGACCTCATGATCCACTAACTTTTCCAACCCACTATTCTTTACATTTCTTACAACTCGTGCCCACACCAAATGAGACTCCTATTGTGGACGGAGGGAGTATGACTTTTCTTGTAAAGGGAATGCAGGGGATGATTTCTATATTATCAGGAGTTAACTGAGGGCATCAGTTATCTTGTTGAGATATTACAGTCCTGTTTACATGTTTTTATAATTTGAACAACTAAAAAATACAGCCATTTTTGCTCCATCAAGATTTAAGTATTACGAGAATTGGCATTGGTTGATCAAAGGCGCTAAAAGCTCATACTTCTAAAGGTGAACATGTATAATAACCACAAACTTGACACCATTTGAGTTTTTTTGTGATCATTGTATTAGATATATAGAGCATGGAACCCCAATATAATATCACAACACAAGCACAAACAGAATATCTTCAGAGGTAATCTAATTACACATAAATAAAAAGAATATGAATTTATGTAAATCCTAGATTCCAAAGAATGTATTCTGTTGATTATGCCAGAAGTTGAGAGTCAAAAGTGCACAAATGTATCTCTAACAAACAAATAAAAGAGGAACTCCAAGTGACATCCCTAAATTTCATGCAGAAGCATCTAATTCATTTTTTTGTTCTAGATTTCCAGTCTACATACACGAAGCCAAACTCACATATGCACACTCTACCCAAGTCTAGCTAAACTCCCAAAATATAAAAAGCTTTACCATTCTGCATAAGTGGAAAATTATCCACATCAATGGCAACAACAAAAATAAGATATACGAGCTTAAGGTGGTCTACAATATCCTCAGATAGTCAGATGTATAATACATTCCTATTCTCTACATATATATCTCAGCCATACACCAAAACAGAAGAATATCTATGAGTGGAGATAAAGCTATAATGGAAACGATAGGATAAAGTTTCGAACAGTATAATAACCTGAGGATGCTCCGCATTGAAAGGAGGGATGCCAACAATCAACTCAAATAAGATAACACCCACAGACCACCAATCAGCAGTAAATCCTGAGGAAAGGTGCACATAAACAATATAGTTATGCATTTTAGATCAAAAAGAACATTATAGACCAAATATACATGAGTATATTTCACTTAGAAAAACAAAATCTTAAATAGCAAATGGAAAAAAGATGCTAGAACTCATTGGTCCACAATGTATATAATCTCAAACAAGTAGAGTAATGATGACCAGACTGCAGAATCATGCACTTCAACTCCTGGTCCCTAGTGGAAAAGTCTTACTTCGCAGATAAACAACTGAAATAAATTAAAATTCAAAGTACAACACATTGGCAAGCTTGGTTCCTACAGAAAGCAAGCAATGCCGAACTCTCACTATTTTTTTTCTATCTCCAAATTTTTAACCAGAAGCAGCGGTAAAAGGCAATGAGCAAGAACTATAATGGCGAAGGTTTTCTCGTTCACTTTTGATGGTGCTCAGCTTATCCTGCTTAATTTTGGGAGATTGATAAAATTATGGCATCTTTTAACAAATGATATTACCATTATAATCGCTGTGGCAATTCTACGTAACTTAAATTAAACCAAAAAGAATTGGAAGAAGCTGCACCAACCATGCCCAGTTCCAAGAAGGATCTCAGGTGCTAAGTAATCAGGAGTACCCACTGCAGAACGTTTTTTACGCCTTTCTTGCTGATGTTCTGAGGCAGAAAACGGTTGCTCGTCTTCTTCCATTAAAGATGTTCCACTGACGGCAGGACCCGACAAATCATCAGTGCTGTTGATAAGACCCACTTTCGACAGCCCAAAGTCTGTTAACTGTTCAAATTTACAGCAAGAATTTTTACACCTCAGAATGTAAGAATCATGAAGGTCCTTCACATATAAAGACATGATACAAGTTTTGTGTGCTCAGTTGTCAGTTGTCACACAAAAATATCCTGTGAGAACTTCTATGTTCAGTGTTTTTTAAAAGCATAAATGATACTCCCTCCGTCCCATAAAAGTTGAGTCGTATTCCTTTTTAGTCCGTCCCAATAAAGTTGAGTCATTTCCTTTTTTAACTAACGACAAAACATCTAATCACTCTTACTGTATTCCATCATTTACTTTACTCTCTCTTCTCTTTCCTACTTTTTTCATCTCTCCTATTAAGTTAATATAAATTCTTAATCTCCGTGCCCAAAAGTTTTGTCTCAACTTTTATGGGATGGAGGGAGTATTTGCTCATGAGCTATTAGCAATTACAGCTTGTTTTCTAACAAACAACAACACAAGCAACCTACATATAAAATTTGAAACTCTGTTCACCAATAATGCTCAAATAGAGTATCTTTGTGTCCATGCAACAGGGGTGAAATACTAGTTGCACAATCGAATAAAAGGCCACTAATGGAATCATAAATCGACAGGCAAACCAATAAAAGCAATATCTAGAGTGGCAAATAAACAAGTAAATTTACGAGGATTTAAGATAAAAGGAACAAAAATAACTATGCAGAGAAACCAAGAGAAAGAACCTTTATATGGCCATCATGTGCAATTAACAAATTATCTGGCTTCAGATCACGGTGAACCACACGTAGAGAATGCAGATACTCCAAAGCAAGCACCTATTCATTATTACAGGGGATGCAGATTTTTAGTTACCAAAGTAAAAGGAGACAGATAAGTTGAAGAGCCCACAAAACAAAACTTACAACTTCGGCAATATATATGCGAGCAACATCTTCATCTAAGCAGCCTAGATTTCTCAACATGGAATAAAGATCTCCGCCATTCAAGTACTCCATTACAAGATACAAATTATCACGACAAGTGAATGAATAGAAGAAGCGGACCTAGGTTATCAGATAATAATAATAAAATGAGATAGATGATTTTAACACATAACTAGAGCCAAAGCATGATAATACATAAAAGGCTCACCACAAAAGGATTGCGCACAGATATTAATATATCACGTTCTGCTAAAATACTCTCTACTGCATTCTTGCGAATCATATCTGCTTTCTTGAGAACCTGAGGATAGATGAATTAGGAAAAGCTATTATCAAAAGACCAGAGATGCTCTTGTATTATACCCTATGTTTAGAAGTTCACCACATACCTTTATTGCAAACAGATCTCCCGTTGTTCTCTTTTTTGCCAAGAACACCCGACCAAATGCACCACGGCTGATTGGTTTAATGATCTCAAAGTCATCAATCGAGGTACGGTCTTTGGAAGAATGTACAGGGCTACTTCGTAGACTACGTAAAACATCATCTTCCAAAGGAGCATCTTCATCAATCACAGTGCTTGTTATATCAACTTTGTCATCATCAACTAGTTCACATAGCTGTAGATACTTCTCCCTGGGTGATTTAACAAATTATCAGCATGATTACTCCATAACTAATCTACAACAATGTTCAAGCAAGATCTTTAACTCACCTGATTAATTTCTCAATACGAGCTCCAAAGGTCTCTACAGTTAGGGAGTCAAATTTCCTACGTTCTGTGACAACTTTCAAGTCTTCAAGACAAGAAAGAAGGTACTGCAAAGAGCGATCATCATCCAGAGGGGTATTCGCTACACATTTAGCAATATCAGCAAGTTCATTCATCTGCATTGACCAAAAGTCGATATTATTGTTGATAGATATAATTGGAAAAAGGATCAACAATCATTTAAAAAAGAATTGAAAACTAAATTTACAATTATGTTACAAAATCATAGTGAATAGGACCTGTATACTATAGTACTTATTGCATTAAAGCTGATTTCTGTTACAGCATATTTTATTAGACGGCCAAGGTTTATACTACTTAAAGATTGCTTACATAAAACTGAAGGATCACAGTCAAAACCTTGCCCAAAATTTAAGTGGAAGAGAGAGCGAGAGAGAAGGAATACAAAAGGAATAATCTACTCATTGGCATGCCTAAGGCATGAAGTCCATTTGAATGGAAAAGCATGCCCGATCCCTATACAATGCGTACCATGATGCATTCTCCAATGACATGCAATACATAAATTGGATGCAGTGGACTGTCATATATATACCAGAATAACAAGAAATCTACAGGATACAGAATTTAAAATTGGATTTTAATGGGTAACTTCCCATTTGAAAGTAGATGTAAAGATCATTAAAAAAATGAAACACAAAATGAAGAATGTAGAAGAAGAATGATTGACATGGTAAGATCAATAAGAAATTAAGATGCATCAGTTTCATATGAATCTAAGAGGTAAACTAATTGTTCATGCTAAAAGGACATCTTAGAAAGAAGATGACAACAATAAACTATTGCAATCCAGCAATATACCTGAGGAAGATCACCATGTTCGGAAAAAGCACCTTTTCCTGACAATAGCAAGTCAATTGGGCTCATACGCGGTGTCATTAGTGGTGACCTAGGAGTCATGCTGCCTGCTGATGATGTTGTCATTCCTTGATCGGACTTTGGACCAAATCGGGTTTTACATGACATGGAAGCCTTCATATCATCCGTTGTACTATTATCTGGTTCAGCAAAACAGTCTAGCATATCTTCAGAGCCCCTGCGGGACCAGTCACTATACTTAGGAGAAAGAAGCTCCAAATCTTCAGTCACACTAGAATTAGACACTTTAGCACCATCAGGGCTTCCAACACCATGTTGCACGTCCTTCGCAGAAAAAGATTCCATCAGTTTCTCAAGAGTTTCAGCAATTCTAGTGAGGCGCTCATTGACTCTTAGACCCTTTTGATCACATCGGTCGGCAATGGCACATATTCTAGAGTGGTCTTCAACATGCAAAGTGGGAACCTCCTCCTCACAAATACGACAAATAATTGAACTCTCATCAGATACACTTGGCTGATCTCCCCAATACCCCCAGGAAGGTTTATGTTGGTGCTTAGGCATTGAGGATGAGGGATGTGCTTCTTTAGAAGAGGGAAGCTCAGGCACCTTGTCAGTAGCTAGCTCAGCATTATTGATTCCTCTACTGTTATTTAATGATTTTGAAGCCTGCATGATACTGTCACTACTCTCCTCCTTTACAGAAGCAGCTTCTTTTGGGCTTTTTCCAGAAGGAGAAGGAAATTTCTTCCAAGATGCCATCCTGTTTCTACTAGCAGCAGAATCCACATTCTTTGTGGATTCAGCAAGTGAAGGTTGTAAATTCCCTCGTACAGCATGGTCTTTCTTCCACTCTGATTGCTCTTGACTGTAAAACTTCCTTGTGGACGGAGTCTTCACAGCTTTTATATCTAACGGAAACTTTCCATCTTTCCCTGGACCTGGAGGAATATGTTTATCTGCCGGCTGAAGCGATTGACGAAGAGGGAATACATGATCATCCTCAGCCAACCCACTTTCTTTGTGAAATTGCAACAATCTAGTGCATCTAGTGAGAATAAAAAGCATTCGAGTATGAAGCTGCTTTAGCGTGCCCATGGGAAGTTCCTGACGCCTGTCATCCAATTCTTGCACTATGCCTTCACATTGTAACCAAAATTCACCAGAAGAACTCATAGCACAAGTCCGAGCCAGAACCAGCAAGTCCTCTATGGTCTCCTGCCAATCGGGATGTGTTTCGGAATTCTTTTCTAGAATTCCTACCAGATCTGCTGCAAAAATATGCAGATCGGCATCCACTTCTTCCTTTGCTTTGTCAAACTTAGTTCTAATCATAGCCAAAACTTCCTGTTTTTTTGAAAAGTATCCAGAAGTAAAATGATCAAGATGTTTTTTCTAGAGTAATTATTGCTCGTAAAGTATACTTACCTCCAAGTTATTTAGCCTTCGAGGCTTCCAAAATGGGTAAGGACGTACACCTTTAGAATTCAACTCATGAGAAAAACTCTTGATGTCGCCAGGAAACCTCTTCCTAGGAGCACTAGTAACACGAAGTATGGCTTGGAAACGTGGAGATTCGGACTCTTTTGGATTATCACAATCATATGTCTACATAAGGATTTAAAATTCAGCTCGTTTGCCAGTGCAGATGCAAATCCAAATTCAACTGGAAAATGTATAATTGGATGCTTTGTAACATCAAAGAGAATACCCCTTTTTACCTTCGTCTCAGGAGTACACGCATCTGAATTCCTGAGAGCTCCAGAATCATCCCACGATGAGCCAAATTGGCCTAAAATGAATAAGCCCAAGTGAAAAATGATGAAAGCAGACTTACAACATAAAGTAACATCTATGAATACCATAGATTCCCAACTTTTTTATAAGAATCATTATTAATACTATACATGCAAAACGCATGAGTGCATACAGATGAGCATGAAAAATTGAAAAGGAAATTACTTGATGACAAAAGGTAGTAATCTTTATAGAGTGCCTAGTAAGGTGCCAAGTAATTTTCATAATAATAGTTGGATCTCCAGCCATTGCATATTTATAGCCAAGGTTACTAGGCTGTAGTGTGAAAAACTGAGCAACTACCGCAAATCATTTAGATATATCCACTTTGAGACATATTAAGTCATGGATAAAGCATTAATTAGGAATAGACATAATTACCTTCTTCATAGTACTATTTTGAATTTTTTTCAACAATTCTCCCTACATGTACCTTGAATTCAGGCAGTTATAATATGCCAATCATGTAAAGGTGTTTCTTAACTGATACTCTGATAGGAAGGGAAGGTTTCTGCTACATTCATTGTTAAAAAGACCCCCTCCTAGAAAAAACTTCTACAAACAATTTATTTTATTCTACACTCCTTGGTATGACTTGCCATGTTGCTTAAAGCTTACTTTCTAAAATCATGATGCGATATTTTCCTTATAGATTCATTCTACTATGTCCTCAAGATCTTACAAATTACAGATTATTTAGCTCATGAGAGTTGGTGACCTCTTAAGCATCCTCTCATTTTTTATATACAATTATACCCTGATTGAGGGAGTGATTTGATCAGCTATGGTATTTAACAAACTAGGAGAGAACTATGCCTGTTAAATTTCGTTAAAGTAAGGATATAGTTTTCAAATATTAGTGTCTAAGTTTGTCTTAACTGACATGAAATTTGCTTTTATGAAAGCAATGGTCAATCTTGAGATTTAGAAAAACTGAATGGCTGAGATACTTTTGACACCCAACCGGACATTCAAACAAATCAAACCAAAAGCCAATCTGAGTTCCTGCTCATTTATGTTTCAAGAAGAAATAGGGCAAAGTCCAGATATTCAATCAAAACCAGTCAAGTAGTCAATAATTTTGAGTTAGTCCACTTTTTTCCAATATAGAATTTTAAAGGGAATGATAAAATGATTCGTTGTTTTTCATGATTGAACTAAGTTCCAAATAGTGGATATCCACTCGAAACTAATTATCGACAATGTGCAGAACAAATTTAAAGTAAGAATTCTTGTTTATTTTAGATTATATATTAAGATATGATTTACTTAAATTAGCTCTTCTTTCTTTATATATTGTAAAGGTAGCCACATTTGATTCTAGATATGAATGCAAAGGGCCAGATAGACCTGGGGACCCAATAAATCTTTATCTTCAACATATAATGCAGGGAAATAGACATATTGGTAGTTAACCCCCACCAAGCTTAGATGTCAATGTAGTGTTGTCTGATTTCTTTTATTTTCAGTGTGATATAACATGTCTTCTAAAGTTGCTGGAGATACAATGCCAGTGACAGAATAGTGATCAATTTTGGCTCATACAGGAGAATAGATCTACACTATTTCCTCTGTACATTTCCTAGTATGTTAACTACAAAGTAGCCAGATCAATAATTGTTCCATACCAAAGTTATGACATGCATACACTTGTGTGTGTAGCATCATATTATTGGCCAAAAAGTACTTTCATTTAGCAAGCATATTATGCAAGGTTTCTAGAACCCAGTGCTATTTCCAATAGGTGCTAAATAAGGAATGAAGACGGTTGAATCGTAGTACAAAATATCAATTCCAATTCAGCCTCTGAAGCACTTTTTAAAACCAATTTTACCACATGTGACTTAGATCAAATCATGCTTCTTTTTTTTTCTAATGGTAACAAAGAAGCAAGTGAATCACAAGGAAACCATCTTCCATGATTCTATGTTCAACTAAGCAATTCTAAACCTCAAACTCAACATAGCTACACCTATACGACCAATGGAACTCAGCATACCAGTAGCTCCAGATGAAGATTCTGCATTTTGGAGGCGCGATCGCTCCTGCACCTGGAGCACATGGGGGCTCTGGTCCCTCGACGCCCCACTCTCCGTCGACATGGTGTCCGAATTACTCCCATTATCTGCATTTTCAAGAAACGATTTCTCCTTCTTTTTCCTTCCATCACTGCCACCAATGCCGCCGCCCACCAACGGCCGCGATAAGTTACTGGCGCCCAAAGAGACGCCCTTCTCCCTAGTCCCGAAGTTGAAGAAACTCTCCTGCGGCAGCGGGCCTGATCGCGTCTTGATCTTGTTCAGCCCCAGCGACGAAGCCACAAGCGGCGACACCGACAGCGAGCTCGGCCCGGAGGAGGGCGGCGGCGGCTCCGATTTCTTTAACTGCGAGGGAGACGTTGTGGCCTTGCTCGAATTGGGCGACTCTTTGCCCTTCAACGAGTCCTTCTTCTTCAGAAGGCTTTTAGCTGCGCTTTTAGGCGTGGTGGCGGCGGAGGGGGAAGGGGATGGAGATTTGGTCTTCTTCTTATCGGATCGGATCGGGGAATTGGAGTTGGAGCCGAAAGATCGGGGGCTGTTGGATGATCCATCAGGGCTGGAAGTGTCGGATTTTTTGGAAGAGAAAAATCTGCCCTTGAACACCATTCTAGCAAATTAGCGTGATTTCCGGTGAGAGATGAGTTTTAGGGGCGTTGTATTGGAGAATAGGGCGGGGAAGAGAGAGAAAGAAAGCATGGAGGCTGGATATGGAGTGAGGAATCCCCCTTTTGTAGTGAGAGAGTGTGGGTTTTGAAGGGTTAGAGAGAGACAGGGATAGATTTGATTTGAGGTGACGAAATCACTCTATTCAATTCCAATTTCCAATTCATGAATTCATGGTGACTGGATTTCAGATTTCAATTCAATTCAATGTATGCATCTCAGATCAATAGCAACAGCGCCTCTATATGACACAGCTGATCCCACTGGCGTAGCCTAGGCAGATGAACTTCAGGCGCGGCTCACGAGCCGTGTGTGGCAGCCACAGCATTCGCAGGCATCACGGTCAATCGCGTGCGACCGAGCTGCCCTATGCGCGGTTTTTGCTTTCACATTCCTCATTTTCATTATAGTTTAGTCACTTCTTATCTATACATTTATCTATCTATCTATACATATATAAAGGGGGAGTTTTAGGGATGTTTATAGAATTACTAAGGGGAGTTTAAGGGTATTTATGTAATCACAATTCTTGACACTGGAATTAAATTCTCACGAAAATTAATTAGCTTCTGCCACATGAAAAGGTGCTATAATTTCTTATATTATTTGACATAAATGACATTTTTTAATTCTTAATTTGCTTAGTTTCGTTCAGAATGTGTAGTAATAATAGTTCACTCTTTTTAATTATTATTTCATTTTTTATTTGTGGTCATTATTAATTTTAATGGTTAATTTTGATTTATTGTAATAAGCAACGCATTTTTATTAAATTTGTGGTAATTCATGTATTTTGTTTAAATAATACACTTCTATCTATCTACATACATATAAAGGGAAATTTTGAAAATATTTATAAAAAACTGCCTAACTAATTTTAAAAGATTTACATAACAAAGTTGTTTAAATCCGAAAAATATCCATGCCCTTGAATTTATCATGTCACACTAATAATATTGTCATTTTATAATTTATTCTTAAAACATATTATTATATACCCAAACTTTGGATGAATCAATCTCAATAATTAATAACTAATCCGAATTTAAAATTTTTAAAACAATGGTTTATAATAAAAAAAAATGCAAATGAGACACCAAATTAAATGACATTAAATACTAATTAAAATTATACAAAATAAATAACAGAAATAGTTTTTTAAAAAAAATGAGACAACAAAATATATGTGCATGTAGTTTGAACCTAGCCAAAGAATCCCACTTTGGAATTTTTCCTTTATTTGTTGAGCTATTGTTATGTCTATGCACGAATCATTTATTTTCTTCACACACTTATTTTATACTGTAAAATAATTTTACGAAACAATAAACAATATCATCATATAAATTCAAAAATCATAAATATATATAATAAAAATGTATTAAATTCCCTTAGTTTAATATTATGATCCATCCCTAATGTTATGTCTCAACAAATAGAGGAAAAATTTCCTAATATTATAATTTAGATACTAATGTTTATAGTTAAAAATAAATGTTAATTAAAATAAGTATTCATAACATTATAAACAATTCAAAACATTATAAACAATAACAATAACATTATAAACAATTCAAAACATTATAAACAATAACAATTTTACATTCGACCTGTATTTCTCTCATCCACTCTAAATGAAATATTTCATATTCGACAAACAATTTTACACATTTTTATTTCCGATATGAGTAGAGTAAAATATAATAAAACTGTCACGACCGCACTTTGCTAAGGATAGCAAAGAAAGGAAATCATGACAATAAAGGGAAAATAAGAAGGAAATAAAAAGGAAACCAATCGTGAACCAAACGTCCATTTTATTACGAGAGATATTAGGATTTCACAAGGGATTTACATGGTCATACAGGCTCAAAAAAAAAAAGAAAAAGAAAAAAAGAGTTCACCAATTTGTACTTCACATTCCTATCATAGTTCTCATCAATAAGTCTATCACAAGACAATGATAAAATGCACAACGGAAGAAAGGTTTGAACGCGACAATATGTAT